>NC_135882.1:63751854-64206588 GCF_964194155.1 Cetorhinus maximus
GAGGGTTTGGTGTGCAGGTTTACCTGATACAGGATGTTGGAAGTACATAGAATAATTTCTGAGAAACATCTCTAGTTGTAAGGTGGAAGTAAATGAGGGAACTTTGTTGCCTTATGTCAGTAAGAAATTCTGTCTGAACAATGGTACAATTGGATGGAATCGCTCGACATGCTTGAACCTTCTCCCTGCTTCCGCTAAGTGGGTTAAGCAGTAAAACTTTAAGCACAAAATATGTTGACAGGGTGAGATGAAGTAAGATTTGAACAAAAACATAAAATGCTGGAAAAATTCAGCAGGTTTAACAGCAGCTGTGGAGAAAAAGAGTTAACGTTTCGAGTCCTTAGATTTGAACAGGCTGTTGTGGAAAATAATTGCTAGGATAGACCTGTTGGGCTGAATGGTCTGTGTCTCAGCTGTAAATTCTATAAACATCATAATCAACCCAACCACTAAAAACCATATCATAAAAAATAAATTCTACTTTCAACTAAATCTGAGTCAAAGTACAATTTTATCACAATATAGAGGTTACAATATATATATCAACTTATAATCCAGGTATTTAATTTTTGTCATCTTTTCTGGGTTGCATATGTAGCAGATTCCCCTCCATACAAAGAGTTTACTACTGGCCAGTGTCTTTTTAAAATTGTAAATGAAGTACAAACACTTCTTTTGCATTTCTCAAATTTGCTTGATTAGGTATCTTCTCTGCTGCCTGCTCTTAAAGGTCTTTCTTTAAAAGTAATACCTTTCACAAACGTCTCTGTGATATCAACATGTGTGCAACATGTCAACACAGCATCAGAGATGGTATGGTTGAAAATGTTTTCACAAAGGAAGTAATTCCCTCCATCCCCCACCGTGATGGTCTGATGGCTCTCTGCTTCTTCCTCAAACAGAGGCCCGAACAATCCCCATCCACCACTACTCTCCTCCGTCTGGCTGAACTTGTTCTCACTCTGAACAATTTCTCCTTAAACTCCTCTCAGTTCCTCCAAATAAAAGGTGTGGCTAATGGCACCCGCATGGGCCCCAGTTATGCCTGTCTCTTTATGGGGTATGTGGAACATTCCTTGTTCCAGTCCTACTCTGGCCCCCTCCCACAACTCTTTCTCCGGTCCATTGATGATTACTTCGGTGCTGCTTCATGCTCTCGTCTGGACCTGGAAAAATGTATTAATTTTGCTTCCAATTTCCACCCCTCCATCATTTTCACATGGTCCATCTCTGACACTTCCCTTCCCTTCCTTGACCTCTCCGTCTCAATTTCTGGTGATAGACTGTCCACCAATATCCATTACAAGCCTACCGGCTCCCACAGCTACCTCAACTACAGCTCCTCAAACCCCGCTTCCTGTAAGGACTCCATCCCATTCTCTCAGTTCCTTCGCCTCCGTCGCATCTGTTCTGATGATGCCACTTTCAAAAACAGTTCCTCTGACATGTCTTCCTTCTTCCTTAACCGAGGTTTTCCACCCACGGTGGTTGACAGGGCCCTCAACCGTGTCCGGTCCATCTCCCGCGCATCCGCCCTCACACCTTCCTCTCCCTCCCAGAAACATGATAGGGTCCCCCTTGTCCTCACTTATCACCCCACCAGCCTTCGCATTCAATGGATCATCCTCCGCCATATCCGCCAACTCCAGCATGACGCCACCACCAAACACATCTACCCTTCACCCCCCCCCCCCCCCCCCCCCCCCCACCCCCACCCCCACCCCCCCCGCTGTCGGCATTCCGCAGGGATTGTTCCCTCCGGGAAACCCTGGTCCACTCCTCTATCACCCCCTACACCTCAACCCCCTCCCACAGCACGTTCCCATGCAACTGCAGAAGGTTCAACACCTGCCTCTTTACTTCCCTTCTCCTCACTGTCCAAGGGCCCAAACACTCCTTTAAAATGAAGCAGCATTTCACTTGCACTTCCCTCAATTTAGTCTACTGCATTAATTGCTCCCAATGCGGTTTCCTCTACATTGGAGAGACCAAACGCAGACTGGGTGACCACTTTGCAGAACACCGTCGGTCTGTGCGCAAGCATTACCCAGACCTCCCTGTCGCTTATCATTTCAACATTCCACCCTGCTCTCATGCCCACATGTCCGTCCTTGGCCTGCTGCATTGTTCCAGTGAAGCTCAACGCAAACTGGAGGAACAGCACCTCATCTTCTGATTAGGCACTTTACAGCCTTCCGGACTGAATATTGAGTTCAACAATTTTAGATCATGAACTCTCTCCTCCATCCCCATCCCCTTTCCGATCCCCCCTTTTTTTTCCAATAATTTATATAGATTTTTCTTTTCCCACCTATTTCCATTATTTTTAAATGTATTTCCATCCATTGTTTTATCTCTACCTTTTAGCCTTTTTCAATTCCTTCACCCCACCGCACCCCCACTAGGGCTATCTGTACCTTGCTTGTCCTGCTTTCTACCCTTAATTAGCACATTTCTTAGATAATATCACCACTTTCAACACTTCTTTGTCCTTTTGTCTATGACATCTTTTGGCTATCTCCACCTATCACTGGCCCTCTATCCAGCTCTAGTTGTCCCACCCCCTCTTAAACCAGCTTATATATTCACCTCTCTTCTATTTTTACTTAATTCTGTTGAAGAGTCATATGGACTCAAAACGTTAACTGTGTTCCTCTCCGCAGATGCTGCCAGACCTGCTGAGTTTTTCCAGGTATTTTTATTTTTGTTTTGGATTTCCAGCATCCGAAGTTTTTTGCTTTTATTTTATTATAGTAATTGTAGAGTGTTGGATGTAAAGGCTTAATTTAGTGTAGTACAGGTTTCTCCAGAGAAAATTATTGTAGCTTTGTAGTGGTGGCAAAACAAACATCCTGTCTAACTTTTACTTCATGGCTAGATTCATCCACTTCCTTCAGTACCCTCATTCTCCATTACTCAACATTCAGTCACTGCTCCTGAATTTCTGCTTTTTCCATCCAATGGAATACTGCTGCCGCTGCTTGTAACTACTCCTACCTGTCTGCTGTCATGGTATGTCACACTCGTCTGTCTTGCACCAACTTCACACATCCACTGTAGCTCTTCTGCAGCTGCTCTGTGACGCCCATCATCCAACTGCCCCTAGGTTGGCCCCTCTTTCTGCTGCCCTCCACTTTTCCCTCTAGAAGTTTTTCAGCTCTGATCAAATGGTTGAAATAGCGACATTTTCTTTTCTGGCTGTCACTTTTCAGTGTTCTTTTTGTTCTTGCAATTTCAAGCACCTCTTCATATACAGACTATAAGACCAAAAGAATTTTTAACATATATCTTAGTATACACATTTTGAAGCCCTCTATCTTCTTCCATAGATCTTTATTTGTTGTCTAGGTTTCGTAAGCATACAGGAAAGTGGTTAGAATGTAGCATCTTATGAGTTTTTCCTTGTTACAAGCTTGAGCTTTCTTGTTGTTAATACATCCTTCATCTTCAATAAGTTACTTTTGACTATCTCTATCTTTCTTCTAATTTCAACATCACATCTATCATCTTCTATTATCATTTATCCTGAATAGACAAACTTATCTTTTTGTTCCAGTGTGACATTATCCACTTCAATCTTCACTCTAGTTTCTTTTAATGTATTCCTTCTAACTAACATTGTTTTTTGTCTTTTTGCTGTTCATATTCAATCCATATTCTAACCTTCTGGACTTTACTTGTTCTATGATATTTTGTAGGGCCTTTTCTGTTTCTGCAGGTAGCGCTGTGTTGTCATTGATAAACTGCAAGTTTATCTTCTTGCCTCCAATTTTTACGCCAGACGTATACCTAATTCTGTGAATACTTTTTCTGTGTACAGATTGAATAATTTTGACAACAGTATTTGTTATGCTTCTCTCTTCACTTAAAACATGTTTGATTGTCCATCTTCTAGTCTAATACTCACTATTTGGCCCCAATATTGGCTCTAGATAAATCTCCGATCTTTACTGTCAATGTCACATTTCAGCAACACGTTTATTAGCTTTTGGTGATAAACACGATCAAATGCTTTTTCATAATCTATGAAGCATATGTAAATGTTCTAGTTTATTTCTAAATATTTATCAAAGATTGTTCTTAGGTTAAATATTCCCTTTCTTGTTCCTACTCCAGGACTAAATTCAGACTCTGTTTCCCCAACTTCTGCTTCAAATGTGTTATTTCTTTCTATTATGATTTTCAAGATAATTTTAATGAATTGACTCATTAAACTTATAGTTCTAAATTGATTACACTCCATTGCTTTAGGTTTCTTAGGTAACTTAATGAATGTCTCAAGTCACTTAGAATACATCCTTTGGTATATATTTAATCACAAATTTCTGGTATCACTTCTAATTCTGTTTCTCCAAGGTCTTTTTATATGTTTTGTTGTTACTCCTATCCCTGTACTTATCAGTTTCAAAGCATTCTTTACCTCTGATATCATAATAGTTGGTCCTTCATTTGCCTCTATTTCTTGAGGACTCCATCAATTTGGATCATCATACAATTCGCATATATTCTGACAATCTTTTTGCTACTCCAACCCCTTCAAAAAACATTTTACCAGCTTTGTCTTTTATGCACCTACTATCTGTTGTTATCCCTTTCTCCCTATCTGTCAAAGATTTCACTTTCTGGTACATAACTTTCTTTGTGATTTCTTTTCAGCTCCAGTATTTCATCTCACATCTCATTATACCAATTCTCTTCAGCCTGCCTATATGCATTCTTTATTTTCTTTCCAATTTCATCACACTTAGGTGTGTTTCTTTTCCTTCCTCTTTCTATCATCAATGCTAGTATCTCATCTGTCATTCCCTCCTTGTCTCTCTTTTCTGTTTTGGTTATGCTTCCTCAGCATGTTGTGCACTCTCTTTCATGTTTTTCCATCTACTTTCTATTTCTGGCCCTGAGACGTCTGCTGGTTCTGTTTCCTCAGTCCCGAGACATTCATACTTGTTTTTTATTTTAAGAATGAATGCCTCTCTGTTCTCATCCTACAACGGGTCAAGGTTTAAATGGTCACACATCTTTTTTATTTTTTGATATTTTCAGTTTCAGATCAATTTTTTTGATGAAACAATGTAAATCTTATAACCTCAATAATTTTAAGCAAAGTTTGGAAACAAATTAACCACTACCATTTCTCACGTTTGATAGCTCCACTTGTAGTCCTATATTTATGAACATCTCTAAGTCTCCTTATCTCTGCTGGTCTCAAATGGAATTTATCTACTCCATTGTCAGGCTGTTTCCAAGGAACCTGATCAAACTTTCATGCTAAACAATTATTTTCTCCTTGGTGCAGTTCTTTAACAAGCCCAAGTCTGTTCAAGTACAGATCCTATATCTGGTGAGGCAGAGGCACACTGCGTGACTGCATTTTAAATTACATTCTTATCATTTTCGTAGGCTGCAGCGGGTAGTTGCCCTCCCAGCTGTAGTGTGAGGGTGAGTAGGGAGGCTTAGTGGCAAGGTGCAATTCTGGTGAAGCTATGCTCCTTTTGACAACATGAGCTGAAGAGATGACCCTGGAAGTCTGTCTTCAGCTCAATGACAGGTAAATGTTTTTAATCATTTTAAATGTTTTCTTTGTCCTAGCTTTAATTCTGGCTACCCCTGGCTCCACATCTCCACAGTGGGACAAGGGCAGCAGATATATGGGAACACCACCACCTGGAAGTTCCCTCCAAGCCCACACACCATCCTGACTTGGAAATATATCACTGTTCCTTCACTGTCCCTGGGTCAAAATCCTGGAACTCCCTCCCTAACAGCACTGTGGGTGTACCTTCACCACATGGACTGCAGCGGTTCAAGAAGGCAGCTCACCACCACCTTCTCAAGGACAATTGGGGATGGGCAATAAATGCTGGCCTAGCCAGCGATGCTCACATTCCACGAATGCATAAAAAGAAGTATTGAATCAAGAGTTATTACACTGGCACTTACTTTAACACATAGCCACAATGTTATCACCCCCATGATGAAAAAGCGTTAAATGGGAGGCCATGAGAGGTGAGTCATTTAATTAGCATATTTAAATCAGATTCCTGCATGCATTTGGGAGCCCAATTTAAAATTTACTGCTACTGCATGGGTTTCCCAGGTATCCAGAAACTCAGCAGTGAAACTGAGGTGGGAGCTGCTGGTTCCAGAAGCTAAGTGACCCTTTTAGCACTCCTTGTGGGTCAGGAGAAGCCCCTCAAGGAAGCCTTTGGTTTCCCACTGCCCCATTCACAAGCCAACCTCCCCTGGGCCCACTTCTTGATTCATTTTGTCAGCTGGTCTAACCTTGGTATTATCTGCAAAGACCCTGTTTTAACTTCTGGTTAAGAACACAGCAAAGCAAGCTAAGTGCTTGGCTGGGAGCCACAGCAGGCAGGCTCAGCCAGGCCTTGTAACATGCTGCTAACAGAGTTCCCCATCAAAAAGACTGGGAAAATGGCAGAAAACGGGTGCCCAGCAATTAAAATTGTGGCAAAGGAAACACAGGGTAATAGTCCCCCACATGAAGTAAGTGCTACAGAAAAACCTAAGATGAGAGTGGCCCAAGATTCCCTGTGAGGCCTGCAGGAGCTGTTCTTTGCTCAGAAGGAAACTTGTTCAAAATTTTTCAAAAGTTCAAAGCGCTCTTCTGGCTTGGGCTGCTGTTCCAGGAATGTTTGGCCTGGAGGGTGTTGCAGCACAACTTTAAGTAGGTATGGTTATATTTTCTGTATATACATCACCAGAGGGGAAATGATACAATGTATCATGTGATTCAGACAGTATAAATCTCAGAACAAATTGAGACTAATTCAGACGTGTAGAAGTTTTCCAACTGTATAATACTGCTACCAACTTCTCAAATCCTTAATAAATGAACCTACGTATTTTTGTATTAACCAATCCCTTGTGCATGATTCAAAAACAGAAAATGCTGGAAAAACTCAGCAGGCCTAACAGCACCTGTGGAGAGAAAGACAGAGTTAACGTTTCGAGTCTGTATGACTTTACAGACTCAAAACATTAACTCTGTCTTTCTCTCCACAGATGCTGTTAGGCCTGCTGAGTTTTTCCAGCATTTTCTGTTTTGTTTCAGATTTCCAGATCTGCAGTATTTTGCTTTTACCTTGTGCGTGACTGGTGCCTTGATGCTTATCTACTAAGTAAGCACAAGGAGAGGTAAAGCACAACAAACATCACTGCTACCCTACTCAGACCTCGAGTTGAAATAATAGACCATAATTGCAATCAGAGCTCAATTTATATATTTAAAGGGGACCCTGCTAGGGTCGGGTGTCCTTAGCACCTGTAATTAAAAGCAGTTAGTCAGAAGTGGATGGATGGGGAAGGAGTGGGTAAATCACCTACTCTGTTTTAACTGCCTTATCCACTCAATGCCCCCCAGTGGGTGGAGTTAAAATCCACCCCTATCAGTCTGTTTCTCAATTCAAAACACCTTGGCCTGGATCTTCCGGTCGGCAGCGAATCATGTCTCTGACTGCATTTATAAGTGCACTGTTGCGTTTTACATCAACTGCAGCTGGAATTTTCTCTCCCAGCTGCTGGACGGAGCAATTGGCAAAGGGATTCAGTGACAAAGCCACGTCCCCTGACATTGGAGGAAGGATTTTACTTTTATCATTGGAGGAAGGTACGGATTGAGGTCCAGCAGTGTTCTGGTGGACACTTTTATAAGTTTTAAGTCATTTAAACTCATCTAAACATTTTTGATAGGTTTGCTTTCAGATGGTTTTCTTTATTCTACTTTTAATTCAAGTGGTCCCCACCCATGGTCTTCCCTGACATCGGCGGACGGTGGAGCCAGGAATGTGAGGGGACGTGAGGGTGAGCAGAGCTCAGAGTATAGGGGTGGCGGGGAGCAGAGCTGGGGTGGGGGTGCTCAATTGTTCTGCGTTTTTACTGATTTAAAGGGCTGCTGTCCTGGAGCAGACGTCATACCTCCTAGGCGCAGTCCTAAAGAAATCCACGTAAATAACAATGAAAGTACTGGGCTGACAGCTCACGTTTACATGTTGATAGGCCAGCGATGTTTGGCGAATTGCAAGTTCTGGGTTCCAGCGCAACTGAGCTCCCCAGAACATGCGTTGTTGCTGTGGCCCTCAATAGTGGCAAATGGCTAATGCGATCATGAGATCTTGGTCATTAAACTTATCTTCTCTATACATTCAATAACACATTTGAACATGTGAAATGAACTTGAACTTGTCCCCCATTAGTGATTCCCAATGTTGCATGTGGGCTGGTTGCTCCTCATTTTTCATGATCTTGGCAAGCTTTACACATCAACATTTCCTCTACAGACCAATGCCATGTCCACAAACTCGAGGAAAGCAATAAGCAGAATTCAAAAATAAAACTGTAAAATTTCTCACCAGCAGGAGTCATTCACAGAATAAAAAGAAAATCAACTCCTTTGCCATGTATTGCAAACTTGTGCCAACATGGCCCATTAAAAAAAATAATCATCCTTCCTCTGCTGATGTATCACCTCTCAATGTAACTGAACTAACAACCAGTAATATATTCTGAGGGACAGGACATATATTTAGGACTAAGTGATAAATGATTAATCTGGTTTTATTTTAGCAAGTGTAGACATTACCTTTTGCCTGCACAAAACTGTCCAAGATTTCTAACTCTGTAATGTCGTCTAAATATTTCTTTAAATTGCAAGTAAAGTTAACAGCTAATATTATCACTTTTTTTGTAACAGTTTAGTGGACCTGAATTACTTCAAATTTCTTACACACTTTCATGGTGGCTCCGCTGGTTAAATAAATAGCATTCCAGCTATCTGCATTACCTGTATAGCAATATCCCTGCTTGCCAGGTTTCAGCTGAAGGTCACCAGTGATAATACTATTAGGAGATTGCAGGCTCATTTCTGATCTACCATCCTAGCTGCAAATATGTTGCTTCAGTGCAAAAAATTCTGAATGACCAGTACAATTCGGGGGGAAAATATCTGTTAATTCCATTACTTGAAAGGATACCAATTCGAACATTTCCTATGGTGACATACATTGTGTATTCATCATGTGTATTTAATTAGATCGTCCTCTTGTGAACTGAGTATAGTATGCTAACCCATAATTAGATATGGCACTGAAAGCCCATTTACACGGGAGCTCAAATTCAATTCATCACTATTGATTTCAGCTGAATCCTGTCTTCTCAGCAGTTCGTTGTGTATTGCCCCTGAAACTCTTTCGAGTTATCAACAGTCACAGATTGCAACTCTTTCGAGTACAACCACAGTTCTTGGTTTCCGGGAGTGGGACATGAACCCACAACCCTCTGATTCAAAGGCGAGGGTGCTATGAACTGAGCCACAGCTGAAGCTGCACCTACATTGTGTGATGTCAAATTGCTGTCTGATATATGCATGTGCCTACTAGAAGGAAAAAGGCCAGATGAGTTTCAAATTATTTCAATTCACTGTTTTTGAACTATTAATGTGACATACAGTTTCACTCTGCCATAAGAGCTTATATTCTATATATTTACAAAGGACTGAATTGGCAATCATAAAGTATGGACAACAGAACTAGTAGGATGGTAAGAACAAAATTATAATTGAATTGCGAATAAGAATACAGGAACATACAACAGCTAGTGTATTGGGGCAGCAGGCATCATCTATCATAAGATAAATAGGGACGAGGAAGGTCATTTAACCTTTCTTTGCTTAGCAGTTGTGAAAAATAGTCCTCCCATCACGCTATCTCATTATTTTTCTTCCACTCTCTTCCAGCTAATCAGCTAATTATTTGTGTAATAAAAACACAAAATGTTCACATAAAGTGGACCTACCAGCATTTGCTCGTAACTATAAATTGCAAACTTTATAACGTTGATCCCTGTACCTGAGTCTAGCTTGTTTGATGGACCCAAAAACTGATCCTTGGGGAACACAATGCAAGCTACCTCCCAGTCTGAAAAATACCCATCCACCACTATCCTCTGCTTTCTGTCACTGAGCATATTTTGTGTTCATACCACCACTTTCTCCTTCATTATAAGCTTCCATTCTTATGATCCCCGTGAAGACCAACAAACCAAAAGATCTGAATTTACTGAACGACCCCGATGAGAAAACCAGTGGACAAGATTTCACTTTTTATTACTTTGACTTTAACGACCAAGCCAATATTTACATAAACATGAATTAACACACATTGTTGTCATTATAAACTATAAATTACACATTAAATAGCAGATGCAACAATGATAGATCTCAGGGATTTACTGGGAAGTCCACCTAACGTAAGGCACTAATTTCAGCCGCAAAGTCCTTCAAAGCTCTTAACTTCCTTGGGTAGAAAACTGGCTCTTTTTCTTTGTGGATTAAGTCACCAATCCTCATCCAACAGCAGCTCCCAATCCAAATTCCACAGACGCAGTCTTTACCAAAATGGCACACATCTGTAGAACCTCCTTGACTCTGCTCACGACAGTCTTAATGATGTGGATCCACCAGCATCTTTATCCAAACCCTCAATAGTAGCCCTGTGAACTGTATGGCTGATTTTGGTCAATCAGTTCCGTTAAATATAACTGAAGTTGCAGCCATAACCTTATTTTACCTTACCCCTGTTCCCAGATCCAGCCTTTGTGTTCACTTTTTTTTAAACTGCGCCACAATCTCCTCTCAAAACTGGTCTCATGGGCTTCATTTTCGCACCGCTGGTCATGGAGTGGCTGGTTTCAGCATCCTTTCAGGGGTTGGGCTAATGTCTTGTCTGTTCTTGACTGTAGGTTGAGCCATCCCTGGTTATATCCATCATTTGGTTCGCATGTGCGAAGCTGGCAGTCGGTTTTCTGCATTTTTCTGTCTGGCTAATTCTTGTCTTTGAAAACTTAATCCATTCCCTATTGACCAGCTGCCGCTCACTGTCCCCCTCGCTGTCTCCTCATTGACAGCATCACCCTAACACTGCACAAAATGGACCCAGCCCTAGCCCACTGTACACTGTCACACCATCTTCTTAATAAGCCTCCTATGAGGCACGTTGTTAAATGATTTCCAAAAATACATATATACAACATCTACTGCAATATCTTAATCAACTTTCTCTGTGATCTGCAATGAATTCAATAAAGTCAGTCAGATATGATTTACTTTTAACATAACTTTGCTGGTATTCCATGGTTGACCCATGCTTCTCTGAATTAAAGTTTATTTCATCCCTGAAAATGGTTTCTAATATCCTCCCCACCATCAATGTTAGGCTGACTTGCCTAGAGTATCCTGGTTTATCCCTCTTCCCTTTTCTGAATCATGGTATAATATTAGAAACCCTCCAGACTTATGGCACTCCTCCCATTTCCAATAAGGATTGAAAGATTGTGACCAATGCTTCTGTTAATTCTACCTTTGTTTCTTTCAGCAATCTAGCATGCATTCCATCTGGACCAGGTGACTTACCAATTTCCAGTAACATTAATCTTTTTAGTGCGTCTTTTCTATCTATTGCCCTGTCCATAACTTCCTTCTCACCTTGTGGTGCAACCTTGACATCATCCACATACTTTGAAAATGCAAAATTTGTCACATCATTTGCTTCTACATTAAGACTTTCCTTTGGGCCTGTAATTGACCCAACTTTTTCCCCAGCAAATCACTTACACTTTATATGTTTATAGAATGCTTTTAGGGATCAATTAAAGGCTGCTTACTAATTTTTTCCTGTGACCTCTCTTTCCTACCTGTTCTCTCCATAATCTTCCTGGTTATTAACTGAATCTTGCTCCTGCAAACCTCCTTTTCCTGTTTTGTTTTAACTTTTGTTTCCTTTCTCATCCAGGACACTTTAGCTTTGGATGTGCTATCTTTCTCCTTCAAAGGAAATGCCTGTAGTATAAGTGTATCTGGCATAGCAAGGGTTAATGTGGGACTTGGAAGCAGTACCGCCCACAGTGTGATGTAAAGAGACACATGACCTAAGACTAGAGTCAGTTGTGAACTGAACAGAGACCTGTGAAGAAGCAAATGTGGAGTTAATTCGTAGCTTGGGCTATACCCTGTATATATGTACATATGTGTTATCAATAAACACTTAATGTTCAACCATACAAAACTTGGAGATCCCGCCCTTTAGCCCTCCCCCAGCCCCCCTTCCCGGCCTCTTGAACCCGTTCCCTCACCCTGTCACTCCCTTGCCGAGACCTCTGACCACGTACTTACCTGGGCTCTTCAGCGTGGTGTGTCTAGTCCCAGCATTGGCCACCACTCATGGTTGGCGCTGCTGGGACTATACAGTTACCAGCCATCTGAATGGCCGGCAGCTTGAAGGCGGGACTTCCTCCCAAGATGGGCAGAAGTCTCACCTTAAAGTAATTAACGCTGCTCCCAGTGTGAAATTGCTGCGGGGCAGTGGGTGGGACCTTAGACCCACCCCACTGACATTTTGGCCATGGGGTTGGGGACCACAGTACCCTGTAAGATCCAGCACGTTAACTGTTTTTTCCTCCAAAGATGCTGCTAGACCTGCTAAATACTTTCAGAATTTTCTGTTTTTATTTAAGTGTATACTAGCAGTGCATCCTAAAGCTTCATTTGCCCTCCCCAATGGCCTCATTACACTGCTTGTCAACCTACAGTGATTTATCAGTTATGACACCAACCCCCACCCAGGCGCCATTTCTAATCTGTAGCCTTTAGCACAGTATACATATGCCTGGAGTTCCCCAAACTCGAATATATTACACTTAGCCTTATTGGAGGACCCCTGCCACACACAGGAATATCTCCCAAATTTGTCTAAATTTGTCTATGTTACCTACGCCTACAAACTTGTAAGTAATTCCATTAAAGTCATTATCCGAATCATCAATAAAGATGATGAACAGCAATAATTTCAGCACAGTGCTCTGTGAGACTATGTTCATGGCCTGATCCCATGTTGACACACTCCCTGGTTACCTAAAGTACCAAAACCTGCTTTTTAAAATATACGAGCTGATGTTGATGCAGAAGCAAGTCTGCATAATATTATATCAACCCAGACTGACAGAAATATAAAGTGAAGCCTTATGTTTCAATGAGGAGTTGTAAACTAACATGAGTGATTAACTGAGAGACCAACAAGATGTAGCATGCCTACTTGGTCAATATGGACTGCACTGTCTCTCCTCATGGTGACTTACTAGAGCCACAGGTTTCCAAAAATCATGGTTATGGGACAATAAACGTGCATGATACTGCTTGGAGTTTAACTAGCTAAAACCATGCAGCTTAATAGTGTTGCAGCTGGAAAAAAAAACATTTCGGACTAGTACTCTTATTTCCCAGATTTTACTGGTGTTCCATTTTAAGGCATACAAGACCAGTTTGGACCAGTATTCTTATTTCCCAGTTTTTATTGTTTTTTACCTTCTGGGAGGGTAAGAAAACTGTCAAATACCCTCAATCTCCAAATGGTGAGTTAGACACCAGGTACTGTCAAATACTGCAGAACTAATAAGGCCCTTGAAGAAAAAGCACCAAGAATATCATAGGGTATAATCTGAATTTAGACACAATATATAAATGATAAAGTCTTCCTTGCTCAGGAAAATAGATAGCCTTGCCTGCTCAAAAGACCAGGCCCATAGTGCATTTCACAACCTTACGACATCCCAAAGCGCTTTACAGCCACTGAATTACTTTTTGAAGTGCAATCACTATTTTAATGTAGGAAACACAAACCAATTTGCACCACAAGGTCCCACAAACAGCTAACTGATCAATAATTTCCATGCTTTAGGGATGTTTGTCAAGGGATAAATATTGGTCAGGAATTGGGGAGAACTCCCCTGCTTTTCTTCAAAATATTGCCAGGGTATGTTTTCCACCCACCTGAGGGCAGACAGAGACTCAGTTTAAGATCTCATCTGAATGATGGCACCTCCAACAGCACAGAGCTCACTGAGTACTGCCATGGAGTGTTAGCCTAGATTTCATAGAAACATAGAAACTAGGAGCAGGAGTAGGTCATTCGGCCCTTCAAGCCTGCTCCGCCATTCATTACAATCATGGTTGATCATCCAACTCAATAGCCTGCTCCTGCTTTCTCCCCATACCCTTTGATCCCTTTCGCCCCAAGAGCTATATCTAACTCCTTCTTGAAAACATACAATGTTTTGGTCTCAACTACTTTCTGCGGTAATGAATTCCACAGGCTTACCACTCTCTGGGTGAAGAAATTTCTCATCTCAGTCCTAAATGGTCTACCCCATATCCTCGGACTGTGACCCCTGGTTCTGGATTCCCCCACCATCGGGAACGTCCTTCCTGCATCTACCCTGTCTAGTCCTGTTAGAATTTTATAGGTTTCTGTGAGATCCCCCCTCATTCTTCTGAACTCCAGTGAATATAATCCTAGTCGACTCAATCTCTGACACATATGTCAGTCCCGCCATCCGAGGAATCAGTCGGGTAAACCTTCGCTGCACTCCCTCTATAGCAAGTACATCCTTCCTTAGATAAAGAGACCAAAACTGCACACACTATTCCAGGTGTGGTCTCACCAAGGCCCTGTATAATTGCTGCAATTTCTCTAGACTAGGACTTGAACCCACAGCTTTTTAATTCAGAGATGAGCACACTACCAACTAACACAACTGAAACTGGCAGTTTCAAGTTATCAGCTCACAGTACGTTTATTCAAAAACTCCTTAGGGTTTTGCCTTGCAAGGAGGTGAGTAGAAGAAGCCTCAGTACCCAGTGACAGGTCTATCCCTCTAACTTTCAACAATAACCTAGGTTAGCTGGTCAATTATCACTGTAATTTGAAATACTACAGATCTGCCTGGCTCAGATAGTGGATTACTGCATTTGCAATTAATTTAGTTTCAATCTCATCACTGGGCATGTCATCTTGGAACTAACTTGGCACAAAAGAGAATTGGTTTCCTCGCCATTTCCTCTCCCAAGGAGGTTAGATATTTGTTTGTCATTAAACAACTATTTAAGTGGGAGCTTAAGTCCTTGCGATCACCACAGCACTGATTAATCTAATTAAACAGTGGCTCTGGCATTTGGCCATAGGAGCTTTCTTCTCTGCAATCCAGTCAAGATATAGACCATACCTTGGACACCTGACCTTCAACTAGAGTGGAATTGTGACACTATTTTATGCAACTAACAGTATTATTTTTTTAATTAAGAAGTTTGGTGTCAAATTGATGGCAAATAAAAAAAAATGTTGCTTTCAAAAATACTGCCTGTTTAATTCTGTTTCCAGAGACTCCTGGCCCAATCATTATAGGAACGAGTGTCAGGGAACTAAGACCCTGCACACTGTATATTTTTATAAAATATCTATAAATACCATCAAGGCTAATTTCTAAAATTTCAGAAACTGGATAAAGACCTTTTAAAATGGCTGAAGCTATGTCTGTCTGTGACCCTGAAGGAGCTATTTGGCAGTTTGGAAGAAGTTTACACCATGTTATGTCTGAAGAGATCCTAACAGCCCCCTGTGGGCTACAGAGACCAAATTCAAAGTGAACAATACAAAAGCCATCTGCATTTCAGAACCCAGGCTGGCCAACTGGAGACAACTAGTCTGCTAGGAAAAGAGCCCTGCAACCTTCCATTCAATTCTTAATAGCTGGGACATTTAACCATCTCGGGGACCTAGTCAAGGGATACATATCCTTTGTCAAAGGTGGTATGGAGAGAAGAGAGTCATGTGACAGGAACTTCTAGCTGGTGGAACCCAAAATTGCACTTTGGAACTGCAAATCTGTTTGCCATTTTACCATCTACAAGCTGCTGCACAAAAAAGGGACTCTGTCCAGGTTTGAATGCCTGGCCCCATTTACACTGTTTCTACTGGAACTCCTGTATCTTCACCTACAAGACTGATTCATCTCCACATGTCTACCTCATTGTGGAAGTGAACTATACAGCATCAGTTTTCAGCCTGCTGACCTCTGTGAAGGAATACCTCATTAGACTTTGATTCTGGATTCACATGAAACAATAATTATTTTCTCTGTGGAGGTCTTTGCCCTGTATTCTTTTCTTGTCTCTATCCGTCTTTTATTGTATGAGTGCACAGGGGGCTACGTGGCAACCCCCCACACCCTCCTCCACCACCGCCCCCCCCCCAGCGTTTTGTGAGTGAGCAAATAAACTAACTCTGAGTTCATCCTATCATGAGTTTGCTGTGGCATTATTAATAGAAATAGATCACACCAAAACTGAGGGTTCGGGAAATACACCACTGCTTATAAAGTGGGAAGTGAATCAAAAACATCTTTCTGTTTACAGACAAGTGGTGAGAGGAGAAATCGGGGATGCTTAATTTAACGCTTCCCCACCCCTCCTGTCTGTAAGAGAAGCTTCATCTTGTTTGCCCAAGATAAACATATGTTTTAGATATGAAATGCAGGCATCTCCACATTTTATGAGAACAATTTAGGTCTGGTTTACTTGGATAATAAGCATTTGTCTCATTGCTTTACCAATATCATATCTGAGTTGTAAACAACAAAATCATTTAGAGATTACATGATCAAAAGAACCCAAATACTTTTGAAGCACACTTGTTTCAAAAGGGATGACTTTGAATTATATCATACACATTACCAGGGGAGGCGGTGGCTTAATGGCATTGTCACTGGGCTAGTATTGCTCTGGCAAATGCAGTAATCCACTATCTGAGCCAGGGTAATGCTCTGATGGTGAAATTTGAATTCAATAAAAATCTGGAATTAAAAGCCTGGTGATGACCATGAAACCATTGCTGATTGTTGTAAAAACCCATCTGGTTCACTAATGTCCTTTAGGGAAGGAAATCTGCCATCTTTATCTGGTCTGGCCTACATGTGAATCCAGACCCACAGTAATGTGGTTGACTCTTAAAAATGCCCTATTCAATAAGGGCAATTAGGGATGGGCAATAAATGCTGACCTAGCCAGTGACGCCCACATCCTATGAACGAATGTAAAAAGAAAATCGAAAGTGGAGAACTAATCACTCAAAGGTTACTGCAGGGAGTTCATGTTTTACGCCACTTTTTATACTGTGAGCTGTATTTTCATAGCAATGTAAATGCCGAACTGCATTTTCACTGCCTGTTTGCATCTCAACTATTGAGGAAATCAGTTCACCATATGTCCCCACATGTTTAAACAGAGTGAAGCTTGCCACTTTTTGATGCTAGGTACAATTTTTACTGATTGCGAAGAAAACCTGACAAAATTGTCAGCTCTTTTCAATAATTAAAGTGTAAATGATTCACATTAGGTCTCTGATGTTTGGTTATGAGGCAAAAAACACATTTCCAAGTCTTTACACCAGCTCAACGGGAGGCAGAATCAAAGGATATCAGACTAGTTGGATTAGGAATTTCTTAATTATATCCATTTCAATTATTCATTACAAGGATTATACACTGAGGAATGAGAAGTATATTATTTATAATACATCAATTTTAAAATTATATACACCATGGCACACATATATATAGTCATTTAACAGGTTTAAATAAACTCCAAGAAACATTATCTGTTTTTACTTTCTGTTTCAAAATAATTTGCCAATTAAAGTGATGTGAAGTTATAAGCAGAGATCAATGCTGATATGTTACATGGTTTCCTTAGTCCTGACACAAGAACCAAATACTGTTAGAAATCTGAAATTAAACCAGAAAATTCTGAAAACGCTTAGCAGAAACAATTTCTCCCTCCATTAATGTTGACTGACTTCCTGAGATTTTCTGCCACTTTCTAACTTTACTTAGTCCTGGCATTGTGTGACATAGAGAATAATGCACATTTGGAAGCAATTACCAAGCAGTAATCCCATCGAGCAATTTAAATGTATTCATAAACTACAAAAGGAAAGGTTCTGATGAAAGGTCATTGACCTGAAACGTTAACTCCGTTTCTCTCTCCACAAATGCAGCTGGACCAGCTAACTATTTCGAGCATTTTCTGTTTTTACTTTAGATTTCTAGCATCCACAGTATTTTGATTTTGTATTAGCATTTCATTCACTGCCATTTCCCTTCCATGAATGCCCGCCTCGAAGAAGTTCAGCGCTTCTCTCTAAGGGGATTTGTTTGACTCTTGCCTTACTCACCTTCACCGCTTTCCATTCAGTTCTGAGGAAAGGCCATTGACCTGAAGTGTTAACTCTGTTTCTCTCTCTCTCCACAGATGCTGCCTAACCTGCTGCGTAGCTCCAACAGTTTCTGCTTTTCCATAAAGAAAAGTTCAAGTGGTTTAAAACCTTCATCTGAATACAGAGCCAAGATCACAAGATTCAGTCCACTATTTTTAGAATAAAATCTAAATGAAGTTGTTGTTGATTTCAGCTTAATTTCACTTTTGTTTTTTGTATGGCTGGTTCCTTTTTTGAGGACGTTTCATGCAACTGATGGATGGATGTCATCTTCACTGAGGGATTAATGATTGTAACATGATTATTACACATTTATTGATTTGCAATCTGTGGCAGGTGAGCAGAAATAGAGTAGCATTATTCTAGCTTATTAGCACACTTTCAGACAGCTGTTCTTTTCTACATAAAGGCCTTTAGACTGGTCGGCCAACCTTCATTTGAATTTCATTTTTACTTGGGCCTATTTTGATCAACTTCTGGAAATGCAATTATGTATCTGTCATAATTTCATTTTTCTTTCGTGCGATGTGGCTGTCACTGACGAGGCCAGCATTTGTTGCCCTTCCCTAATTGCCCTGGAATTGAGTGGCTTGCTAAGCTTTTGCAGGGGGCAGTTAAGAGTCAACCTGGGTCTGGAGTCACATGTAGGCCAGGCCAGGTCATGATGGTGGATTTCCTTCCCTAAAAGCCATCAGTGAACCAGATGGGTTTTTACATCAATGGTAGGTTCACATTCCACATTTATTAATTAAATTTAAATTCCACCAGCTGTCATGGTGGGATTTAAACCCGTGTCCCCAGAGCATTAGCCTGGGTCTGTGGATTATTAGTCTAGTGACATTACTACTAACCACCGTCTCGCCTATAAGCTAACAAAGGCTGATGATCATGGTTAGTCAATTCAGCAAAGCAGAATTTGCTGAGCAATTCCCCAAATTGTCATCATGAAAATGGCTTTCCTATGTTCATAGGGAAAAGCTGCATCACAGAAATATCCAAACTTGTAATATTTCCTATAAAATGGATTCCCTGCAATGCAGTTTAACAATACTATTGTGTTCAAAAAAGTATTCTGCAGGGTGACATCAGCTTTAGTAATGCAGGCAGCTTTTTGATGTATTGCCCAATGTCAGTCTAAATCATTATTTAATGATATTCATACTCATTAAACTCACCTGTAACTGTCTTCTACATCTAGATGAGCTGTATGACTCTTTCAAAAATATCAAATCTAGTAAAAGGTCACTGCTAACCAAATAATTCGTATTGTGAAAAAGATGGTCACTAATTGGCAATGTTCAACTGCAGGGGTGAAAATGCATTGATTGATTATAGACATATTGTGAGCGATCGGGACCCTGCAAAAAATTAAATATGAAATTAATGTTGCACAATTTTAAAATGAAGGTAATATAAACATGATCAAGGAATATTTAGCCCACCCTGCATATCTCTTCATGAGAATTGAAACAGTAATCACTCACTGGCTGAAAAGCAGAATGTGTCCCATAAATATATATATTATTTCACCAATCAAGGCCATTGCAGTAATATCAGAATTATGGGTGAATCACTGAAAAGTGAGAGTACACACATCTTTATATTGAAGAGGTGTTCAGGGAAGCTTTAGCCACTAATTAGCACATCTCCATACAAGTGAATGGCCATAAAATTTGGCTCTATAATGCCTGTGGTTTCGGCACTGTGGATAATGTTTCAGTTCCAAAATGGCAACCATGCCATGTGTGCACACTTGTGGCACAGCCTACACCAGAAGCCAATCTGGAAAGGCCAGTACCATAAGCATTGGGAGCATAAACCGACAGTAAGCAGAGTAGGCAAATCATGGGATCAGTCTGTACGTAATGCTGCTTTGACTCTGGTGCTGTCTTTTTTGACCATGTCACTCATTCTCTCAACCTCACAGAACTGTGCATTCAGCAGTGAGAAAAACACCAAACCAATGCTATTTAAAGGGATTATCAACTACTTTCAGTTTGGGTGCTGATTAATTTCAACTATCTCTGTCTGAGATTTTAGCAGTGCTTGGTGGTTTGCAGAGTTGTTTAAAGTTGGTGAAGTCAACAGGAAGTGCTACATGTGGAGAAAACCTTGCTTTTGACTTCAAGAATTCTGGTCAGAGCTCTTGCCCCTATCCATGGGTTCTGCAGTTACAATACTTCTTAGCCTGCAGCATGAAAAGGATTTTGAGCAGGAACTGCACAAAAGAAGACAAGCTGCTCACAAAGGGAGGAGGAGGAGGATCAGGGCTCTCAACGGGATGCCTTATCCACTTGGGGTCTTCGGGGAGCATATCTCTTATTTATATTCATTTTACGGAGTGTGGGCTTCGCTGGCTGGGCCAGTATTTATTTTCCATCCCTAGTTGCCCTTGAGAAGGTGGTGGTGAGCTGCCTTCTTGAACCACAGCAGTCCATGTGGTGTAGGCACACCCACAGTGCTGTTAGGAAAGGAGTTTTAGGGTTTTGACCCAGCAACAGTGAAGGAACGGTGATATATTTCCAAGTCAGGATGGTGTGTGGCTTGGATATTGTCCAGGTCTTGCTGTATTTGCACATGGACTGCTTCAGTATCTGAGGAGTTGCTGAACATGGTGCTGAACATTGCGCAATCATCAGCAAAAATCCCCACTTCTGACCGTATGATGGAAGGTCATTGATGAAGCAGCTGAAGATGGTTGGGCCTAGGACACTACCTTGAGGAACTCCTGCAGTGATGCTCTGGAACTGAGGTGATTGACCTCCAACAACCACAACCATCTTCCTTTTGTGCTAGGTATGACTCCAACCAGTGGAGAGTTTTCCCGTTGACTCCCATTGACTCCAGTTTTGATAGTGCTCCTTGATGCCACAAATGCGGTCTTGATGTCAAGGGCAGTCACCTTCACCTCGCCTTTGGAGTTTAGCTCTTTTGTCCATGTTTGAACCAAGGCTGTAATGAGGTCAAAAGCTGAGTGACCCAGGCAATACCCAAACCGAGCTTCAGTGAGCAGGTTATTGCTAAGCAAGTGCCGCTTGATAGCATTGTTGATGACCCCTTCCATCACTTTACTGATGATCGAGAGTAGACTGATGGGGCAGTAATTGGCCGGGTTGGATTTGTCCTGCTTTTTGTGTAAAGGACATGCCCGGGCAATTTTCCACATTGCTGGGTAGATGTTAGCGTTGTAGCTGTACTGGAACAGCTTGGCTAGGGTTGCGGCAAGTTCTGGAGTACAAGTCCTCAGTACTATTGCTGGAATATTGTCAGGGCCCATAGCCTTTGCAGTATCCTTCAGCTGTTTCTTGATATCACATCTTGTAAATCGAATTGGCTAAAGACCAACATCTGTGATGCTGGGGACCTCCGGAGGAGGTCGAGATGGATCATTGACTCAGTACTTCTGGCTGAAGATTGTTGCGAATGCTTCAGCCTTATCTTTTGCACAGATGTGCTGGGTTCCACCATCATTGAGGATGGGGATATTTGTAGAGCCGCCTCCTCCAGTGAGTTGTTTAATTGTCCACCACCATTTATGACTAGATGATAAGCTTAGATCTGATCCATTGGTTGTGGGATCGCTTGGCTCTGTCTATTGCATGCTGCTTTCGCTGTTTGGCATGCAAGTCAACTTGTGTTTTAGCTTAACCAGGTCGACACCTCATTTTTAGGCATGTCAGCCTAAAAATGAGGTTTAAGGACTTTGGAGAAGAAAAGGAGGTTGAAGATGGGGAGATAGTTCACTAGGATGGTGTGGCCAAAAGTTGTTATTTTTGAGGAGGGGGTGATGATGGCTGATTTAAAAGACGGAGGGACAACACCTGAAGAGAGAGAACAGTTAAGAAAATCTAACCTGGGGACCAATAGGGGAAGTTGGAAGGTCAGCAGTTTAGTAGGATTAGGATCAAGGGAGAAGAAGGTGGGTTTGAAGGATAAGACAAGCTTGGAGAGGGCATGAAGGAAATTAAAAGAGAAACTAGAGAAAGATGCAAGTTCAGGGTGAGGGTTTGGGGAAGCTTTATAGATCTTTTGCCTTGGTGGGCTAGTGGAAGGGAAGTAAGCAGCAGAGACAGCTGATTGGATGATCTCAATCTCAATGGTGAAGAAGTCCATGAGTTCCTCACTTTATTGTTGGGGGTGAAGGTAGAGAAGACTGGGGTTTAAGAAGATGGTTTGCAGTAGATAAAAGAAAACAAAGGTTATTTTGGCATTTCAGGATGATCCTGGAATAATGAGCAGTTTTAACAGATGTGAGCAGGACCCATTAGTACTTTGTAGTCCAGCAAGATCTGGCAGTGAATGGCTAAACCACTTATCTAAGTCTGCATCTCGTGAGCTTGAGGGAATGGAGGTGAGGGCTGTACCAGAGGGAATGGCCAGAGAGTAATGGTTTTACCAGGGACTAGGACATCAAAGGTGGAAGTGTGAATGCAGTTGAGCAAATTAGTAGCTGCAATTGAGGGTCAAAAGGTTAGAAAGTTGGGATTTTGAAAGTGCAGTTGGAAGTGAATTTAGGGAATGGTTGTTTTTCCAGGGTGGATACAGAAGGACATAGAGTTAGGGCCTGGAGGGAGGATGTGGGTGGAGAGTGATAAAAGGAAGTGATCAGAAATGGCCTTATCCACACTTAATAGAGTTTGATTTGCAAAAGGGGTGAGGGAAAGTAAGATCTTCTGACACACGTGTCACTCTGATTGGCTCAGTGACCACAGGCAACTTCCCTTTAAAATTAAAATATGAAATAAAGGGTTCCATACCCTATCTATTGGTGGACGATCAGTAGTAATCTTTTTCTAGAGTGAACAAGTTGCCTTTTTCTTTCACTCTTTAGAAATAGCATTCTCTTGGTTGGTTCTCTAGTTTCTATGTCCGGCAAGAACCTTTACTTAGCAAGTGTAGAAAGGTGCCTTCACAAAGGTGTCCCAGCATAATGAGACAAGGTGTAAAGCATCAAGTTAGCTTTTGAGACTTGGTATGATCCTAGGCCAGACCCTCATGTTTTTGGTAAGATCTGGCCAGGAACCCATAGCGTTTTTTTAAAGTAGGCAAAGTCTGAGTTTCAAAATGCTTGCCCAATGAATAAAGCCACAATATTCCATTGGTTTTGAACAAACAGAAATAAACTTTACTCTACAAGGTCAGAAAGATAAAACAATTTACAATATCTATCTTATACTCCAACATTCAGGTTAATATGAAGTGCATGTGAATTAACAGGCAAACTGTTGTCGAACACACCACACTGCAAAATAAATGGCAATTATGACCAAAAGAGAGTCCACGGATTTCTCAACAGCCCATCCAGATGTCAGTAAACACTGTGAGTTAACCAATCTCACTGAAACTCTGTTTCTCTAACGAGGAATTCCAATCTTCACCTTCAAATATCTAACTCATAAGACATCTACAGCCCAGAAAGAGGCCATTCGACCCATCATGTCTGCGCTAGTCAACAAAGATCTGACTTCAGTAATCCCATTTTCCAGCCCTTGGCACTTAGCCCTGGAGGCTATGGCAATGCAAGTGAATATCTAAATACTTAAATGTTATGAGAGTTTCTGACTCAACCACCCTTTCAGGCAGTGAGTTCCAGACTCCCACCACCCTCTGAGTGAAACAATTTCTCCTCAACTCCCCTCTTAGCCTTCTACCTCTTATCTTAAATATATGCCCCCTGGTTATTGACCCCTCTACTAATGGAAAAAGTTCCTTCCTATCCACCCTATCTCTGCCCCTCATAATCTCATACACCTCTATCAGGTCCCCTCTCAACCTTTGCTGCTCCAAGGAAAACAACCCCAGCTTATCCAATCTTTCCTCATAGCTCAGACCCTCCAGCCCAGGCAGCATCCTGGTAAATCTCCTCTGCACCCTCTCCAGTGTAATCACATCCTTCCTATAGTGTGGTGACCAGAGATGCATGCAGTACTCCAGCTGTGGCCTAACCAGTGTTTTATTCAGTTCCAGCATAACCTCCCTGCTCTTGTATAATATGCCTTGGCTAATAAAGGCAAGTATCCCATATGCCTTCTTAACCACCATATCTACCTGCCCTGCTACCTTCAGGGATCTGTGGATATGCACTCCAAGGTCCCTCTAATCTTCAGTACTTCCCAGGGCCATACCATGCATAGTGTAATCCCTTGCCTTGTTAGCCCTCCCCAAGTGCATTACCTCACACTTTTCTGAGTTGAATTCCATTTGCCACTGCTCTGCCCACCTGACCAGTCCATTGATATCCTCCTGCAGTTTATGGCTATTCTCCTCACTATTTACCACCGTACCAATTTTTGTGTCAACCGTGTACTTCTTGATCATACCCCCTACATTTAAGTCCAAATCATTTATGTACACTACAAACAGCAAGGGCCCCAGCAACGAGCCCTGTGAAATCCCACAGACTTCCAGTCACAGAAACATCCCTCTACCATCACCCTTAGCTTCCTGTCTCTCAGCCAATTTTGGATCCAATATGCCACTTTGCCATGGATCCCATGGGCTCTTGCTTTCTTAATCAGTCTGCCATGAGGGACCTTATTAAAAGCCTCGCTAAAGTCCATGTAGACCACATCAAATGCATTACCCTCATCAACACTCCTGGTTACCTCCTCAAAAATTTTAATCAAATTTGTCAAACACGGCCTTCCCTTAACAAATCTATGCTGACTATCCCTGATTAATCTGTGTCTCTCCAAGTGTGGTTATATTCTGTCCCTCAGAATTCTTTCTAGTAACTTCCCCACCACTGAGGTTAGACTGGCTGGCCTGTAATTTCCTGGTCCATCCCTTCCTCCCTTTTTTAATAATGGGACAACATTAGCATTCCTCCTCACCTGTGGCCAGAGAGAATATGAAAATTACTGTCAGGTCCCCCAATGTCTCTTCCCTTGCCTCCCTCAACAGCCTGGGATACATCTCATCTGGGCCTGCAGATTTATCCACTTTTAAGGCTGCTAACCAACTGGTACCTCCCCTCTCTCTATGTTAATTTCCTCTAATATTTCACAGTCCTCCACCCTGATGGCTATACCTGTGTCATCTTTTTCCACTGCAAACACCAATGCAAAGTATTCATTGAGGACTGTACCCATGTCGTCCGGGTCCACACACAGATTACCTCTATGGTCCTTAATTGGCCCTACTCTTTCCCTAGTTATTCTCTTTTTCTTTATATATTAAAAAAAACCTTTAGGTTTTCCTTTATTCTACCCACCAATGCTTTCTCATGCACTCTCTTAGCTTTCCTAATTTCCTTTTTAAGTTCCCCCCTGCACTTTATATACTCCCCTAGGGACTCTGCTGTATTGAGCCCTCGGTATTTGCCAGAAGCTTCTCTTTTTTCTTAATCCTAATCTTTATGTCCCTTGACATCCAGGGTTCTCCGGACTTGGTCACCCCACTTTGTCTTGACGGTAACATATTTGCCCTGTATTCTTGCTATTTCTTCCTTGAATGCCTCCCACTCTTACAGTTTTATCTGCAAGTAGCTGCTCCCAGTCCACTTGGGCCAAATCGTATGTCATCTTAGTAAAATTAGCTTTTCCCGTTCAGAATTTTTTTTCCCGGCCCAACCTTATCCTTTTCCATAACTATCCTAAATCTGAGTTATGGTCAGTATCTCCAAAATGCTCCCCTACTGATGCGCCTTCCACCTGCCCGGGCTCATTTCTGAATATTAGGTCCAGAACTGCCCCCTTCCTTTTTGGGTTTTCTACGTACTAGCTAAAAAAGTTCCCCTGGATGCAAATTAAGAATTTTGTTCCCTCCCTACTTTGTACATTAAAAGTTAATATTTGGGTAGTTAAAATCCCCTACTATTACTGCCTTATTATTCTCACACTTCTCTGAAATTTGATTACATATTTGATTCTCTATCTCTCCCTGACTGTTTGGGGGCCTATAAGGGCCAACAGCATGTTTGCCCCTTTTGTGTTTATCACTTCTACCCATATGGCCTCATTTGATGATCCTTCCAATATATCAATCCTCCTTACTGCTATAATTGATTCCTTGATCAATATTGTGACCTGCCCTCCTCTTCTATCCCCCTCTCTGTCTCATCTGAATACCCTATAACCAGGAATGTTAAGCTGCCAATCCTGCCCTTCTTTTAGCCAAGTCTCGGTCCTAGCTATAATATCATACTCCCATGAGCCTTTCTATGCCCTCAGCTCATCTGTCTTATTCCTCAGACTCCTTGCATTAAAATATATTCCATTTAGCCTTGCTAAACTCACTTCTTTCTTATCTAGACTATGTTTCCTCTGCCTTCCAGACTCACTAGTGTTTTAATTGCTAATTCCATCTCAGCTTCTCTCCCCTCTGAACTACTTTTCAGGATTGCATCCCCCTGCCAATTTAGTTTAAATCCGCCCCAAAAGCATTGGCAAACCTCCCTGCGAGGATGTTGGTCCCGTTCCTGTTCAGATGTAACCCACCCAACTTGTACAGGTCCCACCTCCCCCAGAAATGGTCCCAATCCACCAGGGATCTAAAGCCCTCCCTCCTGCACCATCTCTCCAGCCATGCATTCATCTGCTCTATCCTTCTGTTCCTATACTCACTACTGCGTGGCACTGGGAGTAATCTGGAGATTACTATCTTTGAAATCCTGCTTTTCAGTTTCCAACCTAACTCCCTAAAGTCTGCTTGCAGGAACTCATTTCTATTTCTTCCTATGTCATTGGTCCCAACATGGGCCACAACCTCTGGCTTTATCTTTGCTTTTATTTTACCCTTACTCCTACTTGAGTATAGACTAGATGCTAGATCCTCTAGATAGACTAGATCCTCTAGGTGCTGCTGACTGTCCCAGAGTCCTCCTCTCGCACTCTCCTCTAGGTGCTGCTGACTGCCTGTCCCAGGGTCCCCCTCTTGCACTCTCCTTGGATCCTTGGAATTCCCTCCAAATGTCACTCCAACTCAGACAGCATCGACAACGGCCAACCTCACAGGGTTTCAATCTCATCTCCTGAGATGTCATTCTCCTGGATTCCTGAGCATATACTCAAATGTCAACTCACAAGCACAAATTCAGCTCTTCTGCCACATTGAGCAGAACACCCCTGCTCCAAAGGGGTACCTTTGCCCCAAATGTCCAAAGTGCGGAGTCACCAACCTTTTTCACTGCCTTAATAACAAAAAACTAAAAGTTCTGCCGAAGGGTCGTGAGGACTCGAAACGTTAACTGATTTCTTCTCCACCGATGCTGCCAGACCTGCTGAGTTTTTCCAGGTAATTCTGTTTTTGTTTTTTAACTGCCTTCTTCACTTAAAGTCTGCTCCCCACAGCCCTTTTCCTATTTAGAGCCTGTTTCTCTGCTCATTCCTTGTTAACTGAACTGGGACCATTACCTATCCCTGTTGCCTCTCTGGGACTCTTCTACTGGGACCTCTCCCTGTCCCCTCTCCCTTTGGGACCTCTCCCTATCCCCTGCCTGGGACTCTTCTTTTCAATGGCGCTCCACTCCCTGTCACCTGACATAGGTTTTCGTGCCCTTTTTCTTCTAGCACAGGTATGCTGGTCCCAAAGAATGTAAAAATGTCAATCTGCACATCTGCAGCCCCCTCCCAGTCTGCACGTGTGTGAGAGCTCCGAAGCCTTCAGGAGTTGAAGTTCACGACCTCCACTCTCAACACCAAGGTAAGTTTGGTTTTCATATGAGACCGTACTAGACAGTGAAATGTGCGACTTACCTTTACAAGTGCCTGAGACCAGAGAATAATGGGAACGTAGCCAGTTTTGATATTGTTTTCTATGTGTAGGATGGATTCAGTCAGAACCAAATATCCAAGCAGAATGGATGAATCACTGCCAAAAGATGGGTCATCAACTCTGCTCCAATAGCTGATGCCTATGTCCCAGGTAAGGAAAGAGACCGACTCAACTACTTCGCTCTTAAATAAGTCAACAGGTTCTTCTTACACATTGTTAACCTCAATAATCTAGATGATGATCTATCCAATAAAATGACTATTAAAGCTGTTAATTTGTCAGCTTTCTACGGGGCTAACACTAAATAAGCCATACTGTTATGATCAGGTGAGGAGGGGTCAAATGGCTCCCCTCTTTGCCCTCTTCCCGTTTGACCACAACAGCTCGGTTTTGTTTGAAAAGAATATTTGCAATTCAGTGCGTACTTAACTGTTTACACACTGTTTACACCCCTTATCTAACCTACTAGTTATATCCTTACGAAACCCTAATAAGTTTGTCAAACACAATTTCCCTTTCGTAAAACCATGTTGACTTTGTCTGATCATTCTATGATTTTCCAAGTGCACTGTTAAAACTTCCTTAACAAAATTATTACGAGTGGGTTTGGACATAAAAGTATGAATGTTATGCTTCAGTTACACAGGGCATTGGCGAGACCGCATCTTGAATACTGTGTGCAGTTTTAGTCTCCTTATTTAAGGAAGGATGTAAATATATTGGAGGCAGTTCAAAGGAGGTTTACCAGGTTGATACCTGGAATAAGTGGGTTGTCTGATGAGGAAAGGTTGGGCAAATTGGGCTCGTTTCCATTGGAGTTTAGAAGAGTGAGGGGTGATTTAATTGAAGTAGACAAGATCCTGAACAGCCTTGACAAGGTGGACGTCAAAAGGATGTTTCCTCTTGTGGGTGAGTCCAGAACTAGGGGGCACTGTTTTAAAATTAGGGGTCACCCTTTTAGGACAGAGATGAGGATTTTTTTCTGAGGATTGTGCGACTTTGGAATTCTCTGCCTCAAAAGGTGGTGGAAACGGGGTCATTGAATATTTTTAAAGCAGAGATTCTGGGTAGGCAAGGGAATCAACGGTTATTGGGGTAGATGGGAACGTGGACATCGAAACACAAGAAGATCAGCCATGATCTTATTGAATGGCGGAATAGGCTCGATGGGCCGAATGATTTCCTCCTGTTCTGATTTCGTATGTTCTTATGTTCTTAATAGATTCAAGAATTTTTCTAATGACTGATATCTGGCTAACTGGCTTGTAATTCCCTGTTTTCTTCTCCCTCCTTTCTTGTATAGTTGTGTTAAATTTGCTAACTTCTAATCCATGGTGCTATAGTTAATTTGCCCATCCACCCTGCTGTGCTTGTTCTCATCCACACAGGTAGCAAGTGCATCACACCTGTTGGACAAAGTAAAGAGCCGGGTCCATGACCTGGGAAAGAAATCATGGGCTCTGGTGCTTCTCCTGTTTTGAGCCGCCTTATCTCCACCCACCTTCAACCCTCTTGCTTACTCATGCATGTTATTCACACTGTTCCACTCACACTGACGTCTCACACTGTGACACACTGTTCCTTCAGACCGACAGCACTGGTACTTCACACTGTGACACACTGTCCTCTCACACTCAGCACTGGCACTTCACATTGTGACACACTGTCCTCTCACATTCAGCATTGGCACTTCACACTGTGACACACTGTCCTCTCACACTGACAGCACTAGCACCTCACACTGTGACACACTGTCCTCTCACTCTCACAGCACTGGCACCTCACACAGTGATGCACTGTCCCCTCACAATGACTTCACACAGTGACATGTTCCACTAACATGAATAGCACTGGCCCCTTGCAGCACTGCCCTGTCCTAGTGCCACCTGCTCTCTGCCCTCTTTCTTCCATTGATCTAATTTTCTTACCTCAATGCCGTTCACCTGTTCCGCTGCCCTTGTAGGACCCAGCGGTGCTGTGGCTCTGCTTGCCCCTGTCACACCGCAACACCCAAGCGCTACTGTCACTGGAACTGATCCGCTCACGCATGCCCACAACTGCTCTGTCAGGGGCGCGGCTTTGGTGATGGATCTTGAGCATGAGCGGCACCTATCAGTGCGCATGCTCACAGAAAGCAGTTTCCTCCTCCTCCCTGAGGAGTTCCTGGTGGACCTACTAGTTACATCCTTAAGAAACTCAAATGCCACGTGCCTGTAGCCCATTGATTGACCAGCATGTGGCATTTGAACAATATCTCGGAACCTACCTGAACTGGACCCTGGGCTAATGTTTGTTCAAAATATCTCTGGGATTTATCCCACAGTGCATGGAAGAAATTTCCCCCCATTGACGTTTTCTCATCTGTATTTTTTTTAAAAAGCTTAATTTCACATCTTTGAAATGAACTGGGGCCCAGGCCCAATGCAACCTTGTACACCCCACTCTCCAGGTCCTTGTCCATGCCTCCTCCATCAATCCTCGATCCCCATACCTGCCCGACTCGTAGACATGCCATCCTGTCCCTGACCACTGGCCAACACTAGAGAGGTGTGACTGCCTCCTGGAACAAAGCATCCAGGTAACTCTCTCCCTCCTTGATGCCCGGCAATGTCTGCAGCTTAGACTCCAGCTCAGCAACTCTGAGCCAAAGTTGCTTGAGCTGCAGACATTTACTGCAGATGTGTTTACCTGGGATCACGATGCTGCCTACAAACTTTGACATGCTGCGGTTACATCACACCATCTGCCACATCCGGTTAACCTTATTTATTTATTCAATTAGTTAAATAGTTACTAATTTAATAAAGTAATAGCAAGTTACAGCCTCTACAGCTTAGAGACAAAACAAAAACGCTCACCAGCTACTGGGGTAAAACAAAAAGGATAAAAAGCAGCAGCTCCTCCCTCCTCTGGACTAACTTTGCACTTGCACCAAACTTCTTGACTTTAGGGGCAGAATCTTGCCCTTGGCGGGCGGGCTCAGCGGGGGAGGTTGGGAAGCTGACCGCTGCCCGCAATTGGCACCGGACCACAATTTCATGCTGGTGGGCCATTTAAGGCCCGGCCAGCGTGAAATGCGAGCTGAACACTGCCTGTGTGGAGTGGGGGGAGTATGAACCAGCCAAGCGCGAGCTTTGCGCATGCGTGAGCCTTTCATTATCTCCCTGAAGCAGCTCCGTGCCTCAGGGTGTTGAAGAGATATACAAAAAAATGTTTTAAACTGAAAATGTAATAAAACATGTCCCCTCTGACTCTGTCACATGAGCAGGGACATGTTATTAATGAAAAATTAAAGTTTTTATTTTATTTTTATTTGCTTTTGGAAACCTCATCCCGCTCGTGGATGAGGTTTCCAAAAAAAATGCAAAGCTGTCTTGGCCTTTTACCTTAATTTACCTTAATTGGTAACTTAATGGCCTTAACAGGTCTTTTAATTGTCAGCGGGCTCGCTGCCAGCTCCAGCACCTGCCTGTCAACCAAACTATCACGCGTCATTTCAACTCGAGCAGGGAGGGCGTGTGCCCACCACCAACCCCCCCCTCTCCCCCGAGCAAAAATTCCTGTCCTAGCGGGGTAAGAACACCACATATGACACTGAAAAAAAAGTTACAGAAGAACAAATTGCCCAGATCATGGTGGTTTAGAAACATAACAGAACCCATTCAGGTAGAGTAATGAAAGGCATTTTGCATTAGTAATCATAGTAGCAAATACTATCTACTTATATAGAGATCTTATGACTTTTATCGAAGTTATAACTGCTAAGTCAGCTTCCTGCTATAGGCCGGAATTTTACACCAGCGGGATTTTACGGTCCCGCCGAAGTCAATGGAGTTTAGAACGGCTCGCCCCATTTTACGGCCCTGTCCCTGCTGTGACGGGCTCATAAAATTCTGGTCAGAGTATCTTAATTAGTTTGTTTTTTTCTTACTGTTCTGAAGTCCTAAATCAAATACTAAAGGTCAAACTAAATTTCATCATTGATACATACACTTTGCTGACTGTTCAAGTGATCAGATGGGTTGATACCAGTGCCTCAAAGGTCAATTTTTTTATTGTGGCGATGACAGTGATTTGCTTACTTTTGATCATTTCACCTAGGATTTTGGGAGTAACCTGGTCTGTGGTAGAGAGGAAGTTTTTCCAACCAGGCAATTCCTAATCTCATTGATAGAAGTTTCCATTCAGTGAGAACATTGGTCATTTAAACTTTGTGCGCACTACTGAATATCTTCTGCATGCCCCTTACTGGAATGAAAAGTAATATTGGGGATGTTGTATATTTTCATTTCTTGCCAGTTTAACAGAGTTTTGGAGTGTTTCAGAAACCCACAAAAGGCCATCAATGTGTTGATAAAAAGGGAAGAAAATAGAATATGAGATTAAACTAGCCAGGAATATAAAGCAGTTTAAGAGCTGATGGAAGTTTATAGTAATTTAAAGACAATAACGAGTACTTCTGGATTTCTTGAAGGATACAACAGTACAGCAGCCTGCCATGTCATATTAGTAAGTCATTACTTTATTAAATAGATCATATCTCCAGATGCAATTCATTAGAATATCGTGATCATTCACCATTTTAATGTACATGGATACTTTTACATGTAAATAAAACGCAATCTTTTGTATAAGGTATGCAAAGTATTGAACATAATTTGAATGTTCTGCTTTATACATAATCAATGATGAAATAATTTCAAGTATTTTTTATTTGTGAGTGTTCATACATTCACTGATAAAAATGGAGGCAACAGTCAGAAAGGGGCAGTTTGAGAAGCAATGTGAAAGAAAGAAAGAAAGAAAGAAAGGAAGATGCTATAGCACCTTTCACAGCTTCAGGATATGACAAAGTGCTTTATAGTCATTGTTGTTCCTTTTGGAGTGTAGTAATGTAAGGAATTTGGTAGCCAATTTTCAAACAGCAAACTCCTACAAACAATAATGAGGTAATGTCCAGATGATCTGCTTCATGTGTTGGTTGAGCAATAAGTGTTGGTCAAGACACTGGAACAAGTTCCCTGCTCTTCTTCAAATGATGTCACATGGTCTTTTATATCTATCTGAGAAGATGGACAGGGCCTTGGTTTAACATCTCATTAAAAGGTTTTACTTCTGATAGTGCAGCACTCCTTTAGTAGGGCACTGAGATATCAGTCTAGATTATGCTCAAGGGTCTGGAGTGTGATTTGAACCCAGAAGCTTTTAACTTAGAGGTAAGAGTGCTACCAACAGACCCATGGCTAAGCTCAATATCAGAGATATGAAACAATTGAGAAGAATAGAGAAGAAAAAATTTAGACTATACACAAATTTTTGACAGTGTTTAACATGACCACAATAAAAGCTGGGCAATAGGTGCTAAAAAGTTTTCGAAGTTTTGTTTTCAGGAGAATTTGAGATAGCAACTGGTGAGCACAGAAGAAGCTGATTGGTTGAAGCCTAGCACAAAAGGGTGAGCTGGAGCAATCGCAATAAAAAAGAATTGTACAGAAAATGTATGGAGAAAAACTTAAAATATCACATTTATAAGCATTGGAGAAGGAAACTTTGGCAGGTGTTACAGTATGAGGATTTTTATTAAACAGACAATGAGGAGCATGACTAATTAACAACAGAAACATACTTAGTAGTCAAACTGGAAACTAGAAACAACATAAATGGGAGTAACAAAAACACAGCAAGAGCAAGGTTAAAAAGAAGCAAAAAACTGAGAATGACATTCAAAACAAACAGTTAAGCTGCAGTAAAAAAATCACACATTGTGAGTTAAATTAAAATGACACATAATCTCTCACAAAAACAGAATTACCTGGAAAAACTCAGCAAGTCTGGCAGCATCGGCGGAGAAGAAAAGAGTTGACGTTTCGAGTCCTCATGACCCTTCGGCAGAACTGAGTAAAGTTAGGAGAGGGGTGAAATATAAGCTGGTTTAAGGCTGTGGGGGTGGGGGGGGGGGGGGGGGGGGGGGGCGGGGGGAGGTGGGGGAGGGGGGGAGAGAAGTTTGGGGGTGGGTGTGGTTGGAGGGACAAGCAAGCAGTGATAGGAGCAGATAATCAAAAGATGTCACAGACAAAAGGAACAAAGGGGTGTTAAAGGTGGTGATATTATCTAAGAAAATGTGCTAATTAAGAATGGATGGCAGGACACTCAAGGTACAGCTCTAGTGGGGGTGGGGTGGAAAGACTGACGACAGGATATTACAGTTATAGATTTAAAAATAATGGAAATAGGTGGGAAAAGAAAAATCTATATAAATTATTGGAAAAAACAAAAGAGATGGGGAAGAAACGGAAAGGGGATGGGGTTGGGGGAGGGAGTTTAAGATCTAAAGTTGTTGAATTCAATATTCAGCCCAGAAGGCTGTAAAGTGCCTAGTCGGAAGATGAGGTGCTGTTCCTCCAGTTTGCGTTGGGCTTCACTGGAACAATGCAGCAAGCCAAGGACAGACATGTGGGCAAGAGAGCAGGGTGGCGTGTTAAAATGGCAAGCGACAGGGAGGTTTGGGTCTTTCTTGCGGACAGACCGCAGGTGTTCTGCAAAGCAGTCGCCCAGTTTGCGCTTGGTCTCTCCAATGTAGAGGAGACCGCATTGGGAGCAACGAATGCAGTAGACTAAGTTAGGGGAAATGCAAGTGAAATGCTGCTTCACTTGAAAGGAGTGTTTGGGCCCTTGGACGGTGAGGAGAGAGGAAGTGAAGGGGCAGGTGTTGCATCTTCTGCGTGGGCATGGGGAGGTGCCATAGGTGGGGGTTGAGGAGTAGGGGGTGATGGAGGAGTGGACCAGGGTGTCCCAGAGGGAACGATACCTACGAAATGCCGCCAGGGGGGGTGAAGGGAAGATGTGTTTGGTGGTGGCATCATGCTGGAGTTGGCGGAAATGGCGGAGGATGATCCTTTGATTGCGGAGGCTGGTGGGGTGATAAGTGAGGACAAGGGGGACCCTATCATGTTTCTGGGAGGGAGGAGAAGGCGTGAGGGCAGATGCGCGGGAGATAGGCCGGACACGGTTGAGGGCCCTGTCAACGACCGTGGGTAGGAAACTTCGGTTAAGGAAGAAAACAGTTTCTCCTCAAGAACTAGAAATCTCTAGCATGCCAACATTATACGGGAACTTTTCAATTATCATAGGATAATTCTAGGCAGAGAAAATGTTTTGCAGAGGCTTTGAACCTTAAATTCTTAGGGTAGAATTTTGCCGGGCGGACTCGGCAGGGACGGTCGGGAAGCCAACCGCAATCAGGACCGGGCCGTGATTTCACGCTGGCTGGCCAATTAAGAATTAAGGCCCACCCAGCGTGAAAAGAGAGTGGCAGCACTGAGAGCTACCTATGCGGGGGCGGGGGGTGGGGGGAGGGAGGAGGGTGAGTGGGCCGAACGTGAACTTTGCGCATGCGCGCGAGTAAGCACGGAGTTACCTCAAGGAGATAAAGCATCTTTAAAAAAGAAAATGATGAAAATAAAAATGTAATAAAACATTTCCTGCTCATATGACTCCGTCACATTTTTTTTCTATTCATTCACAGGATGTGGGCTTTGCTGGCTAGGCCAGCATTTGTTGCCCATCCCTAGATGTCCTTGAGAAGGTGGGGGTGAGCTGCCTTCTTGAACCGCTGCAGTCCATGTGGTGTAGGTACACCCACAGTGCTGTTAGGGATGGAGTTCCAGGATGCTGACCCAGTGACAGTGAAGGAACAGTGATATATTTCCAAGTCAGGATGGTTAGTGATTTGGAGGGGAACTTCCAGGTGGTGGTGTTCCCATCTATCTGTTGCCTTTGTCCTTCTAGATTATAGTGGTCGTGGGTTTGGAAGGTGCTGTCGAAAAAGCCTTGGTGAATTCCTGCAGTGCATCTTGTAGATGGTACACACTGTGCTATTGTGCATCGGTGGTGGAGGGAGTGAATGTTTGTGGATGTGGTGCCTATCAAGCGGACTGCTTTGTCCTGGACAGTGTCCAGCTTCTTGAGTGTTGTTGGAGCTGCACTCATCCAGACAAGTGGGGAGTATTCCATTACACTCCTGACTTGTCCTTGTAGATGGTGGACAGGCTTTGGGGAGTCAGGAAGCGACTTACTCATCGCACTGTTCCTAGCCTCTGACCTGCTCTTGTAACCACAGTATTTATATGGCTAGTCCAGTTCAGTTTCTGGTCGATGGTAACCCCAAGGATGTTGATAGTGGGGAATTCAGTGATGATAATGCCATTGAACATCAAAGGGTGATGGTTGGATTCTCTCTTGTTGGAGATGGTCATTGCCTGACACTCGTGTGGCACGAATGTTACTTGCCAGTTGTCAGCCCAAGCCTGGATTTTGTCCAGGTCTTGCTGAATTTGGACATGGACTGCTTCAGTATCTGAGGAGTCGCAAATGGTGCTGAACATTGTGCAATCATCAGCAAATGATGATTTCCTTATGTTGGAAGGAAGGTCATTGATGAAGCAGCTGAAGATGGTTGGGCCAAGGACACTACTCTAAGGAACTCCTGCTGAGCTGGATGTCCTGCAGCTGAGATGACTGACCTCCAACAACCATAACCATCGTCCTTTGTGCTAGGTATGACTCCAACCAGCGGAGAGCTTTCCCCCTGATTCCCATTGACTCCAGTTTTGTTAGACTCCTTGATGCCACACTCAGTCAAATGCTGCCTTAATGTCAAGGGCAGTCACTCTCACCTCACCTCAGGACTTCAGCTCTTTTGTCCATGTTTGAACCAAGGCTGTAACAAAGTCAGGAACTGAGCGGCCCTGGCAGAACCCAAACTAGGCATCAGTGAGCAGGTTATTGCTAAGCAAGTGCCGCTTGGTAGCACTGTAATGACCCCTTCCATTAATTTACTGATGATAAAGAGTAGATTGATGGGATGGTAATTGGCCAGGTTGGATTTGTCCTGCTTTTTGTGTACAGGACATACCTGGGCAATTTTCCACATAGCCGGGTAGATGCCAGTGTTGTAGCTGTACTGGAACAGCTTGGCAAGGGGTGCGGCTAGTTCTGGAGCACAAGTCTTCAATAATATTGCCGGAATGTTGTCAGGGTCCATAGCCTTTGCAGTATCCAGTGCCTTCAGCCGTTTCTTGATATCACGTGGAGTGAATCGAATTGGCTGAAGACTGGGGTCCTCCGGAGGAGGCCAAGATGGATCATCCACTCGGCACTTCTGGCTGAAGATGGTTGCAAATGCGTCAGCCTTATCTTTTGCACTGCTGGGCTGGGCTCCTCCATCATTGAGGGTGGGGATATTTGTGGAACCACCCCCTCCAGTGAGTTGTTTAATTGTCCACCACCATTCACATCTGGATGTGGCAGGACTGCAGAGCTTAGATCTGATCCGTTGGTTGTGGGATTGCTTAGCTCTGTCTATCACTTGCTGCTTATGCTGTTTGGCACGCAAGTAGTCCTCTCTTACAGCTTCATCAGGTAGGTATGCCTGGTGCTGCTCCTGACATGACTTCCTGCACTCTTCATTGAACCAGGGTTGATCCCCTGGCTTGATGGTAATGGTAGAGTGGGGGATATGCCGGGCCATGAGGTTACAGATTGTGTTCGAGTACAATTCTGCTGCTGCTGATGGCCCACAGGGTCTCATGGATGCCCAATCTTGAGTTGCTAGATCTGTTCGAAATCTATCCCATTTAGCTCGGCGGTAGTACCACACAACAAGATGGAGAGTATCCTCAATGTGAAGGCGGGACTTCGTCTCCACAATGATTGTGCGGTGGTCACTCCTACCGATACTGTTATTGACAAATGCATCTGTGGCAGGCAGGTTGGTGAAGATGAGGTCAAGTGTGTTCTTCCCTCTTGTTGGTTCCCTCACCACTTGCCGCAGACCCAATCTAGCAGCTATGTGATTTAGGATTCAGCCAGCTTGGTCAGTAGTGGTGCTGCTGAGCCACTCTTGGCTATGGACATTGAAGTCCCCCACCCAGAGTACATTCTGCACCCTTGCCACCCTCAATGCTTCCTCCAAGTAATGTTCAACATGGAGGAGTACTGATACATCAGCTGAGGGAGGGCTGTACGTGGTAATCAGCAAGAGGTTTCTTTGCCCTTGTTTGACCTGATGCCATGAGACTTCATGGGGTCCAGAGTCGATGTTGAGGACTTCCAGGGCAACTCCCTCCTGACTGTGTACCACTGTGCTGCCACCTCTGCTGGGCCTGTTCTGCTGGTGGGACAAGACATACCCAGGGATGGTGATGATGGAGTCCGGGACATTACCTGTAAGGTATGATTCTGTGAGGATGTCTATGTCAGGCTATTGCTTGATTAGTCTGTGAGACAGCTCTCCCAATTTTGGCATTAACCCCCAGATGTTAGTAAGGAGGACTTTGCAGAGTCAACAGGGCTGCAATTGCCGTTATCATTTCCGGTGCCTAGGTGAGCATGGACATATTATTAATTAAATTTTAAATCTTTTATTTTATTATTATTTGCTTTTGGAAACCTCATCCGGCCCATAGATGAGGTTTGCAAAAAAATGCAAAGGCCGCTTGGCCTTTTTGCCTGCCCACCAACCATTAGGTTGGACGGGCAGCAAAAACTTTCATTTACTTGATTATTTAATGGCCTTAACAGGCCTTTTAATTGTCGGTGGGCGCGCTGCCAACTCCGGCGCACGCCTGCCGACCGAACTATCGCACGATTGTGCGTTGACGTTGGCACACCCTGCCGATGTCAACGCGCGTCATTTCATGCTCGAACAGGTTGGGCACGTGCCCACCCGCCCAGCGAAAATTTCTGCCCTTAATTTTAATGGTCAGTTTAATGACTTACAGAGTTATAGGCCCAGATTACCACAGAGTCATGGAGACTCTGGAGAGCTGCCAAAATGGTGTGGGCGGGGCAGGATGAGGAAGACCACCCCCGCCCCATTTCCGACAGATCCAGTTTTTGCTGGTAGGGGAAAGGGAATGGGGTGTGATTTACATGTGAGGGAAACCAGGACTCAGCAGGACCATTTGAACTCATAGCTAAGTTCAAACAGACCCTGTTTTGGCTGTTGCAAGGACCTTAACCTGCAGTGTGGGAGTCACGAATTTATGTTGTAGACGTAAACACTCTTGAAGGGTGGATAAGGTCTGTACAACTGTCATGATGTGAAGTTATTTAAATTCTCAGCCTTTAAAATGAAAGAAAAACAAGTTGCAGGTCAATGAAAGTTTTTTTTAAAAATGCTGCTCTAGCAGTTTCAAAAGGTGTTGTTGACATTTCCCTAAGGTGTCTTTATGAATGCTTGGCTGATTTACAAAAGCTACAATTATTCCAACAGAGGGTTCTGAGTTCACAGTTTGACTGACAGCTTAAAGGAGTTATTAAAGGATTAACTGTCTTTGATGTAGGATATGTTCACAGAATCTTTACAGTGCAGAAGGGGGCCATTTAGCCTCTTGTCTCTGCACTGACTCTCTGAAAGAGCATTCTGCCTAGTCCCACCCCCCTATCTTATCCCTGTAACCTTATACATTCTCTCTTTTCAGATAGTAATCCAATTCATTTTGAATACTTTGATCGAACCTGCCTCCACCATCCTCTCAGGAAGTTCATTCCAGACTCCAGCCACCCTCTGGGTGAAAGATTTTTCCTCACATCACATTTACCTCTTTTGCCAAATATTTTGAATCTGTGCCCTCTAGTTCTTAATGCTCTCTTGAATGGGAAAGGTTTCTCACTATTTACCCTGTCCATACCCCTCAGGATCTTCAATACCTCTATCAAGTCTCCTCTCAACCTTCTTTTCTCCAAAGAAAACAGTTCCAACCTCTCCAATTTATCCTCATAACTGCAGTTCTTTATCCCCGGAATCATTCTTGTGAATCTCCTTTGTAATCCCTCCAATGCCTTCACACCCTTCCGCAAGCATGGCACCCAGAACTGGATGCAGTAATCCAGATGAGGCCTGCCTAGTGTCTTATACAAGTTCAACATGACCTCCTTACTCTTGTACTCAATGCCCCTATTAATAAAGCCTAAGATACATATGCTTTATTAACTGCTATCTCAACATGCCCTGCCATCTTCAATGACTTATGTACATATACACCGTGGTCCCTCTGTTCCTGCACCTTCATTAGAGTTTCTTCCTTTATTTTATACAATCTCACCATATTCTCCCTGCCGAAATGAATCACTTCACACTTCTCTACATTAAGCTTCATCTGCCATTTGTCTACCCAATCTACCAACATGTCTGTATCCTTTTGAATTTCAAGACAGTTGACAATTTTTCTAAATTTGCGTATCGTCTGCAAATTTTGAAACCATGCCCTGAACACCACAGTCTATGTCATTAACATTTATCAGGAAAAGCAAGGGTCTCAACACTGACCCCTGGGGAACTCCACTACAAACCTTCCTCCAATCTGAAAAACAACCATTTATCATTATTCTTTGTTTCCTGTCACTCAGCCAATTTCTTATACACTGCCTACTTTCCCTGGAAGTTTGTTGTGGAAGTTTGTTTCCATGCATTTGAAAATTTAAAAGGTTTGAATGTGCTTTCAAGAATGAGAGGTTTTTTTTAATATAGTGAAGGCAGTATTAGATTTTTAGAATTTTATTTTATTTCATCTCAACTTAGTTCCTGAGGTGAGTTGACATGGAGCATATAAGGGCCAAGGTGGGGTGTGGGGGTGGGTGAGCTGGCATGTGTTGGTATGGAGGGTGTAAGGAGCCACTGGGGCTGGTGGGGTGTGAGGGGGTGACTCTGTGAAGAACGCTGTCTCATAAGCTCACTCGAGAAATAAGGTGTCAGGTGGAATTGTGTTGGACTGCTGCTCGTGCTGAGTATTTATTCAAAATAACCATTTCTATTAATTTATTTTTAAAAGGTTTTCTTGGCACACAATGCTTTTAGTACCTTTTGGTGAGGGCTAGAGGATCTAAGATATCACAGTACAACTGGGACGAAGTCCCAGAGAACCCAGGTGGGCCTTTTAGGCAGCCTGCTTGGCACTCGGTCATCCCGTTGCCATTTATGCTCCACTTCCAGGGACGGTGGGCCTGACTGTATCCTGTACCCACCCCCCCTGGAATGAAGATTGTGCCATCTGGGGGTCTTTCTACTGAGGCGGGCCTGGTGAGTCAGGAAATTTCCTGATTCGAGCTAACCGCCTCCGTAGCAAAAATCTGGGCTTTAGAGTAATTATTAAACAGAAAGAAGCCATTCAGCCCTTCAAGTCCTTGCCGATTCTCTGAAGAGCAATCTAGTCAGATGTATTCCTCCACTGTACCCCCTGTAGCTCTGCAAGTCTATTTCCCTCAAGCGTCCATCCAATTTCCTTTTGAAATCATCAATCGTCTCCCCATCCACCACCCTTGTAGGCAGTGAGTTCCAGGTCATTACCATTCGCGGCATAAAAAAAGTTCTTCCTCACTCCTCCCCGCATCTTTTGCCCAAAATCTTAGATGTGTGTTCCCTAGTCCTTGGGAGCAGCATTTCTTTAGGTCTACTTTATCTAAACCTGTCATAATCTTGTACGCCTCTATCAAATCTCCCCTTAATTTTATTTGGTCCAAGGAAAACAACCCCAGCTTCTCCAACTTAACATTTAGCTACAATCCCTCATTCCTGGAACCATTCTGGTAAATCTCCTTTGTATCATCTCAAGGACCGTCATATCTTTCCTGAAGCGTGCTGGTCAGGATGCAATACTCCAGTAGCGGCCTAACCAGAGCTTTTTAAAGTTTCAGCATTACCTCCCTGCTTTTGTACTCGCTCTCTCAATATGGCCTTCCACCTTCAAAGATCTATGTACATTAACCCTCAGATTCTTCTGTCTCTGCACCCTCATTGGAACTATGCCATGTTGTCTATGTTGCCTCTCTCTATCCCTTCTGCCAAAATGCATCAGCTCACACTTCCCTGTATTAAATTCCATCTTCCACATGTCTACTCATTCTGCTAACCTATCTGTCCTGTTTGAATGGTATCATCCTCAGTTTACCATACCTCCAAAGTTGTTATATTGGCATTGGTATCATTATTTAATTGTAATTTTAAAAAATATTGAATCTGTGGTTCTTCTGTTATAAATGTTCTTTTGTTACAGTCACATATTCAGTTGTTTCACTGGAAAAAAACAAGGTTCAAATGGTTATGCTTCTATGAGAACTTTGCTGAGATATATTGTGGCAAATCAGTTTGGTTATGTTGCTTCTGTAAGCAATGAATGAGAAAAGTCTGACACATGGGGTGCAATTTGCAACTTCACTCCTTGGCACTAAATTAGCAGAGAGGACTGCCTGGCCATTTAGAACCTCCCATCTTCCTTTCAATGGAACTCATGGGTTCTACAATGAGTGGGTGCTATGATGCACCAACGTTCTGCTCAAGTATTGAAGGTGAAAATTATCTCTCATTGATCTTTCTTGTTACAGATAATTTTAATGAGTCACTTTTATAGAGGTGCAATGTGTTAAAAGTAACACATACTGTACAGGGCATTTATAAAGTCTAAAACAAAATACTGTGGGAGCTGGAAATCTGAAATAAAAACAGAAAATACTGGAAAACTCAGCAGGCCTGGCAGCGTCTGTGGAGAGGGAAAAGTCATATGGACTTGAAACGTTAACTCTGTTTCTCTTTCCACAGATGCTGCCAGACCTGCTAAATTTTCTAGCATTTTCTATGTTTATAAAGTCCTTGTGCAAATTTAAACATTAATAAGTTTGGATGTACACACGATAGAAACTTTTTCATCCAATTGTTAATTGAGTTCCTATGTGATGCAGCTTTTCTATAATGAGCAGTGAATTATCTTCCCACAGCTGTTATGGACTTCAGTTCAGAACCATAACACACAATTCACCTTTTTACTGTCGCCATTTTTAGTTGAGGAAATGAACATTGAAAAAACATTGCATTAAAAGCATTGACATTGTTAACACCAAAAACTTTGAATCATGTTTTGATTTGTCATTTACAGTTTGACTTTATCATGTTTACAACCAAAGTTATTAAAGTTGCACAAGGCACCCTGAAGAGAAAATATTGGTGTACCTGTGAATGTAGTAAGTCCTCAATCTCCACTTTTTTGTACCTTATTTTAATTTTTGCAAATATGGGAAGGAAACTTTTGCACTTTTAAGGGTTTGATCTGTAGACGTTTAATCCTTGTAAGTAGTTTGGTATGTAACCACACTCTCTTTCCTGTGTTCAAAGACTTTGGGGTCATTTTCAACATCATCAGTAGAGCTGTACCCTTATGAAACATATCACCCTTCCTTTGGGGAGCCATCCTTTAATCTTTATTTTCATTGAATTTAATATAATGAAAATAGGGAAAGTTCTATAATGGGTAGGTGATCTGCTCTGCCAGGTTATCCCCTGGCAACAAAGCTGAATGTTACCCCCCCATTAAATGAACATTTATTTTATCTTAATGCTGTGGAAATATGAATCAAAAGAGGAATGGGTCAGGTACTAATATTTCTCTCCTTTTAATTTTCATCATTTTTGATAAGCTCTGAGGCAAAGGGTTTGGGAGAAGACAGATCACATTAGCAGGTTCTACTGTATCAGATTTGACTGAATTTAAAAATGGTTACCTCATCACTTTTTCCTGCTCTAATTATAGTTCTGATGTAATATTAAACTCTACATTTTCAAGCGGTACCATCAATTAGTTTTCATATTTTAGTTAAAAAACAACTTTATTTAGATTTACCCTCTTCACATGACAGGTAATGGAATCTAGAACTCTTTCCCTCAGAAAGCTGTCACGGCTAGGTTAATTGAAAATTTCAAAATTGAGATTGATTGATTTTTGTTAGGCAAGGGTATCAAGGATTATGGAATCAAGGTTGGTAAATGGAGTTAAGATACAGGTCAGCTTTGCTCTCAATGCATGCAGTGGAAGAGGTTCGATTATACTTGCTTCTGGAGACCCAAAACTAAAACGATTGTGTTCCCCACTCTTGTTGAACCAGAGGTAGAATGTATGTTTCAGGAAGTTAATTAAAATTTTAGGCAGTGCATGGAATAAAGAAAAACTACCAGTCTTAGTTTAGTTGGCGGTGCTTTTCCCTCTGAGGTCAGAACGTTTTGGGTTAGTGTCCTGCTATAGAGGCCTGAACACAAATGTAGATTGATGTTCCAGTGCTGCACCATAGGAGGTGAAGAAATGCAAAATGGAGGTCTCATCTGCCCTCTCAAGTTGGACCTGGAGGATCCCATGGCCTATTTGGAGAAGAGCAAAGAATTCTTCCCAACGTCCTGGACAATAGTGATATATTGATCCTTCAACCAGTATCAGTAAAACATTGGAGATAATATGTGACTTTGCCATTTTCAAATTGGCAGCTGCCTGTCTTACATAACAATAGTGACTACACTTCAGAAGTATTTGATTAGCAGTAAAGCACTTTGACCCTGAATGCCCAATGTAAATTCGAGACTTTTTTTTTGAACCCATCTTCAGATAACATTCAGGATCAATTACTAACCAGTGTACTTCGTGTCACGTTGTTTCCTTAACAGCAAGTCTTTTTATTTGCTACCGAAAAGGGTATCCAATGATGGTTGTTATTGTTCACCCAAAGAGGCTTTGCTGGGGTTGGAGTGACAAAGGGAGGAATATTCATTTCTCAGTAGTGTGAGTGCTGTTGGATTTTATAACGTAAGGTAAAAAGCCATGGGCCGTGAATGTTTCTATTTCCTCTAATTGCCTTCCGCATTCCGTTGCAGCAAGCTCCAGCCTGAACTGCTTCAAAAAAAAATCAACTTTGCCACAACCGAGCGCCGGGCATAATATAGCAGCGCACTCTACCCTTCCCTTTGTTTTTGAAGCCCTTTTATTGGCACTATCAGATTAAAACTGAGTTGAAATACTAACCTATCCTCTGCTGTTTGACAGCAGCGAGCACGGTGACATATTGATTATGATTGGCATCCTAATGTTCCGATTGGAAGATGCGGACTTCTCGGCGATGCGGCTGACCAATGATCTTAATGTATCCACCCCTTTGCTGAGCAGTGTGCATGCTGTGCGGAGTGCCCTCCAATTAAGTTGACAGGAGGTGAACGCTTGTCGTGCAGGAGTTTTCAATTAGTGCATTGTGAAAGAAGGAATAGGAAGAATTGGAGTTGCGATGCTTTGCGAATGGGTGTACGTTTCTTCAGATTTTACTTCATTATAAAATAAGAAACACCTAAACAAACGGATCTGACATTTATGCTGACCGTTTCAACGTTCGAGTCGTTTCCAACTCAGGCGACCTAAGGACTCGAGGTCATTTTTAAGAAGGGGGACAGGTAAGGGATTTTGTTTTCTGAAGGCTAAATTTCCTTTTCTTTTGCTCTTGCAGTCCAGATGAATTAACTCAAAAGGGCAGAATGAAATTAGCAGAATGTTTTGACAGATTGGTGTTTTGCCTGTGGTCCAATGTATTAACTGTATGGTACACATAGGATCTGTGTTAACGTAGAATCTGCTCCAAATGCCTGAACCTGGGGCTTAATGTTTTATTGAAGATAATTTACGTTTCAAATGAGAGCACTTTGAAAAGTAAGCTTATTGTTGGTAAAGGCACGGAATTCATATGCCTTCTCAGAAATGTTGGTAGTTGTATTTGGAACAAAAAAAAAAGCAATGTCACATTTGCTTATCACACAAACAGAAAAATTACTGTTCTCCAACATTGCATTATAAACCAATCAAAACGCCCAATTAACTGTATGATCTTGGTTTACTAATTTCACATTTACATTGTGTTTAAGTGTAGAGATGTGGCAACTTTTTAAAATCTTTCATATTATACAGCACAAATGTTCATGAAAATAATAGTGTAAGCAAACATTGTGGGAGTGTGTGTGATTGCTTTCTTAACAGCTTAGTCTTAAGCCATTTAAAATGAATCTTAATGTAAGATACAGCTGAGATGATGGAAGGTTCATTGCTTATGTTGCAGATTTTTTAATAGTCTACAATATATAAGTAGAAGCTTATTATGCAGTAAATATATCATGTTTATAATGGGTATCCTTTGCCACAACTAATGTATTTCATTGATTTGTTGAAGCAAGCAGTGGAAAAGAGTAGTCATCAGCTGATCCAGTTTAATTTGATTATGTAGCAGTTTGGTGATTGTAGGACTGCTGATTAAGTTGGATTAATTTACAACTGGTATCAAGTAATAACAGTTGTCTCTAAATGATAAGCCATTCATGCCTAATTGAAGATAGGTTCCTTCTGCTGACCCGTAACAAAGACCAAACTAAAAAAAAATCAGCATTTTTAGTTTGGCACCTGCCTTTATTAATACTTTGAAGAGCACTTTGTAATTTGAAGTTGCAGCAGTAGAGTAAGGTTGGAACCAATTTATTTTCAGTTATTTGATTTAGACCATAAGACATAAGACATAGGAGCAGAAATTAGGCCATTCGGCCCATCGAGTCTGCTCCGCCATTCAATCATGGCTGATAAGTTTCTCAACCCCATTCTCCCGCCTTCGCCCCGTAACCTTTGATCCCCTTACCAATCAAGAACCTGTCTATCTCGGTCTTAAATACACTCAATGACCTGGCCTCCACAACCTTCTGTGGCAATGAATTCCATAGATTCACCACTCTCTGGCTAAAGAAGTTTCTCCTCATCTCTGTTCTAAAAGGTCTTCCCTTTACTCTGAGGCTATGCCCTCGGGTCCTAGTCTCTCCTACTAATGGAAAATCTTCCCCACATCCACTCTATCCAGGCCTTTCAGTATTCTGTAAGTTTCAATCAAATCCCCCCTCATCCTTCTAAACTCCATCAAGTATAGACCCAGAGTCCTCAAACGTTCCTCATATGTTAAGCCTTTCATTCCTGGGATTGTTCTCGTGAACCTCCTCTGGACCCTCTCCAGGGCCAGAACATCCTTCCTGAGGTATGGGGCCCAAAATTGCTCTCAATATTCTAAATGTGGTCTGACCAGAGCCTTATAAAGCCTCAGCAGCACATCCCTGCTTTTATATTCTAGTCCTCTCAAAATAAATGCCAACATTGCATTTGCCTTCCTAACTACCGACTCAACCTGCAAGTTAACCTTAAGAAGATCCTGGACTAGGACTCCCAAGTCCCTTTGCACTCCAGATTTCTGAATTCTCTCCCCATTTAGAAAATAGTCTATGCCTCTATTCTTCCTACCAAAGTGCATGACCTCACATTTCCCCACGTTGTATTCCATCTGCCACTTCTTTGCCCATTCTCCTAACCTGTCCAAATCCTTCTGCAGCCTCCCCGCCTCCTCAATACTACCTGTCCCTCCACCTATCTTTGTATCATCTGCAAACTTAGCCAGGATGCCCTCAGTTCCTTCATTTAGATCATTAATGTATAAAGTGAAAAGTTGTGGTCCCAACACTGACCCCTGCGGAACTCCACTAGTCACCGGCCGCCATCCTGAGAAGGACCCCTTATCCCCACTCTCTGCCTCCTGCCAGACAGCCAATCTTCTATCCATGCCAGTACCTTGCCTCTAACACCATGGGCTCTTATCTTACTGAGCAGCCTCCTGTGCGGCACCTTGTCAAAGGCCTTCTGGAAGTCCAAGTAGATAACATCCATTGGCTCTCCTTTGTTTAACCTACTCGTTTAAATTGGAACTACATTGAGTGAATTATATGTTAAGCTTGTTACACAGAGTATAGTTGTTCCCAATCATAGTTAACCTGAAGTATTATTAATTTGTCTTGAACTGAACTTGAGCACCACCTTATTTCTATAGTTCAGTGATAAAGTATATTTACTTGCTTTAAGAAAAATCAACCTGTAGATAGAAATTGAATGAAAAATCAAACTATTTTCAATACTGATCCTTCTGTGGAAACCAGCTGCAAAAAATGATTTATAGTACTAAATTGGTAAATTTATTAATGTATGTTAGATTTTTTACATAAAAAATTGTGATGCAGCAACTTTAAAGGCTGCCCTTTTTTGCCTGTACATCAGTATTCCCATTGCAGAAGCCTGCAAGCTTTGAGGGAGGAGACAGGTACACAGATGAATCCATAACTAAGTGTTTATCAATCAAAGGGATTAGTATGTCATTTTGCTTAATACTTATCTGTACTGTGGTTCTACAATATGGACTGAAATATGATAAATATCAATTTACTTCAGGTAAACTTCTATTTCTTAAACTCTGCTTGCTATTCTTTTGATCTGATTGCTAATTTTGTTTTTCATGTTACGATCTTCATGCACAACAATCCATTATGTGACTTAACATCTTTCTTGGACTTCGGACGTGGCTCATCTCTGTGAGTACTTTATTGTAATATTTATTATCTGAGAATGTTGTATAAAACAAGTAAGAGATAACTATATAGTGGATTACTAAACTGTAAAGCTGATAATTGTTCGTGGAAAGTTAAATCTATTATCACAAAAGTATATGATTTTATTGCAAATACATTTTAGTTTGATATTTGAATTAGATTTTTAGTACTTTAGTACTTGATGGTTATTTTGTTGCATGGAGACGAGTCTTTGTTAATCCACATTAAAGTAATTTGAAACTGTTAGTGTGTTAAATTTCTCAAAATAAACTTGGTTTTAGCTTAGTTATTGTATACCAGTAAGTCACATGTGGCAATAAAATGTGACCCTTTATTACATTCATACTGTAGCTCAGTATATAAGATATAATAAATATATAAATGAGCACATTAATACTGCAAAAGTGACTTCAATTTGAGGTTCAATACTGAAATCTCTCCAAGTACATTAGTACTAGAATTCTAATATGGTTTTGCATGCAATGTCGAAAGATGTGTATACATTTTCCCTTGGTACTTGTTCAAGCATGTTAATTGAACTTCAAGGTGGCCTAATGAGGATAATACATGCAGTGCAACAAGATTGTAGCAAGCTAATACAAGATCTTAAGTAGAAATACCAACAAGATGGTGGTGGGAGAACTACACTGGTGTTCTATTTAGCTTATTGGCTCACCAAAGTAACTTGCTTATAAGTCTGGCAAACTCCAATTACAGTATTTTATAACATTCTAATGTATACTATGACATCTAATATAATATCCAAGGAACAATACTATACAGGGTTGTTTTGATTTGGGAAAAAACTTTTTGAATAATACATGGGACGAAGGCAACGCATATTTTAAAATGGATATTGTGTAGATTTACTTCAATACATCATCAGAAGTGTGCGTTCTAATGGAGGCACATACAATAGCTACTGAATGCAGTTGCTCTTTAATTTTCTACTGACCTTACTTGTTCTCCTTGGGACTACTGTCATGGCTGTTATATTACTGTAGTAATGATCTAAGGACAGAGTTCAAATCCCACCATAGAAGCTTGCAATTAAATAAAGCTGGAATAAAAAACTGGTATCAGTAAAAGTGACCATGAAACTACTGGAGTGTTTTTTTAAAAAAGACATCTGGTTCACTTAATGTACTTTAGAGAAGAAAATCTGCCATCCTTACCTAGTCTGGCCTACATGCCCTAACTGCCCTCTGAAATGGCTGAGCAAGTTATTCAGTTGCATTGGAGAAGGTGGGCCACCACCATCTTTCTGAAGAATAATTGGTGATGGGCAATAAATGATGGTCTTGCCAGTGACACACTCATCCTGTGAATGATTTTTTTTTTTAAAAAAAGCATTTAGTGTAACTGCAGCTTCTGATTTAATTGAATTTTTAATGAAATGTAACTTGTGGTATGGTACCTGGGCAATACCATTGTTACCAATGTGAGAATTCTGCTGTTCTTGTTACAGTAAGACTGCATTTAGCAGTTGTTTCTGATCTGATGTTAAAATGTATCTATCTGTTTTGAACAAAATGTAACTTCTATCAAGGGATTCTCCATGTAGAACATCGGGTGAATTAAAACGCTTGACCTGGAAAGAATAAAAATATCCCTTGGAGATTTTTCAGCTCCAAGTGAGCACATGTAGTGCATAGCATGGTACTGAGCCATGCAGATCACCCTGGTTCAAATCCTGATCTGTGCTGATTTAGCTGTTTTCAGTTACTGCTGTAATTGGCCTTAGTACATCTAAGAATGGATAAAGGCTCCTTCTTTTGATTGTAATCTCCAGTAGAAACGTACACATGTAAACATTGGGCAAGGACAGGATTGGACTTGGCTTTGACAGTTCTTTTATTAAATAGCATGTGAAAATAGCCACCTGTACGATCACCTACACCAATGGAGCCAAACTAAGAGGTGTCACTGATTTTTGGGCAGGAATAGACAATTGGAGAGTGTCATTTGGGTGGGGTGGGGGGAGAAGAGAAAGAAATATTTCAGCTTAAGCCATTGAATTAAACTGATGTTTGACTGAGAGTAGAATGGTGGTGTCGATATGTACAAGACATTATGGGGAAAGGACTTGGAGGAAGTCTGTGGCTTTAATTAGGTGTATGACGTGTGAGTTGAGTTGAATGCTTTTTGCTAAAATTCTAAAATAACAATAAATGTTTGGAAAAATAATAATCCGAAGTGTTATTTGCACACTGATCTCTTGAGTGCACATTTTTATCTTGCCTGGGCTATTGTCATCCTGTCAAGAGACAAGTCTATTTTTTCCATTCTGTCCTTTCTTATTATTTAATAGAATTGTATGCAGGGATATTGTGGTTGACTGGTGCTGCCAATTATCCATTACTATTATGAGAGGTTTATGATATGGAGGAACAATTTCTCCTGAATATTGTTGCTATTATTCAAATAGGAATAATTGGTGACACTATTCTTTATCTCAATGGCTACAATTGATAATCTCCTCAATTTCTGTTCACTTGGGCTGCATGTTTTAAGGTCCTTTAATTGCACTCCTCTGGTGTGGAAAGGAAAATGTTCAGAAATGATGGCAAGAAAAATCTTTTCTCACTAGCATATTTCTTTTCCTATTTTGCTATACTGATAAGTCCACTTGATTACTGTTATAGTGCTAGTTCTGCACAAATCTAATCTAGCTAGGTGACAAAGGGGCTGCAAAATTTAATCATGTTTAACAATATAATTACAACATGTTAATTCCACAATCATTTCGTGTTACAATAAAAATATGTAGTGTGTTAGCATTTTGTTGTTTCTTCGGCTGTCTTTAAAGCTTCATTTACTAGTTCTCAAAAATAACAAATAGAAAATTTAAAAAATGAAAATGAAAAGACTGTCTTTCAATAAGTCCTTCTGGTACCAGAAGGACTTGAGTGCATTCTAAACCAATATAATTGCTCATTCTTTAAACATGACAGGCTGTGGGAGTGATGTGGTGAGAAATGGTCCAAACTTGGAAATAAATATTTATGGGACTGGCAAACCCATTGGGTTTAAGATGTGAGTTTGAATTTTTTTTTAAAAACTCTCACTCGTGGGATGTAGGTGTCACTGGCTAGCATTTATTGCCCATTCCTAATTATCCTTGTTTGGAGGGCATTTTTAAGAGTCAACCACATTGCTGTGATTCTGGAGTCAGATGGCAGATTTCCTTCCCTAAAGGACATTAGTGAACCAGATGGGTTTTTACAACAATCGACTGGTTTCATGGTCATCATTAGACTTTTCATTCCAGGTATTTATTGAATTCAAATTCCATCATCTGCTTTGGCAGGATTTGAACCTGGGTCCCCAGAGCATTAACCTGGGTCTCTGGAATATCAGTCCAGTGATTGGTATTCCACTGCCTCCCCAGGTTTGAATCTACTGCAGATTGAACAATGAAAGTCACTTGCCTCTGCTGGCTGAATGTATAACAAGTTTAGGAAGTTTCAACCAACTCTTGAGGCACAGGGTTGTTGCACAGAAGATGAGCACCTCTTTTTGACACAACATTAGCCATTTTATTCTAAGAGGTCAAAGGCTTTACAGAATCTACAGAATCACAGAATTGTTATGGTGCAGATGGAGGCCATTTGGCCCATTGTGTCTGCACTGGCTCTCCAAATGAGCATGTGACTTGGAACCATTCTCCTACCTTTTCCCCATAACCTGGCACATTGTTTCTATTTATAACTATCATCCAATGCCCTCTGGATGCCACAATTGAACCTGCCTCCACCACATTTCCAGGCAGTGCATTCCAGAAATGAACCACTCACTGTGTCAAAAGGTTTTTTTTTCCCTCACATCATGGTACTTCATTTGAAAATCACTTTAAATCTGTGCCCTTTCATCCACAATCCTTTTACGAGTGGAAACAGTTTCTCCCTACCTACTCTATCCAGTCCCCTCATGATTTAGAATACCTCTATCAAATCTCCCCTTAGCCCCCTTCTCTCCAAGGAGAACAGTCCCAACCTCTCCAATCTATCCTCAGCTGAAGTTTCTCATCCCAGGAACCATTCTTGAAAACCTCTTCTGCAATCTCTCGCCAATGTGTTCACATTCTCCCTATAGTGTGGTGCCCAGACTGTACACAATACTCCAGCTGAGGTCTAACTAGTGTCTTATATAAATTCAGCATAACCTTCCTGCTCTTGTACTCTATGCTGCTATTAATAAAGCCCTGGAAACTATATGCTTTATTAACAGCTCTCTTCACCTGTTCTGCCACCTTCAATGATTTATGTACATATACACCCAGGTCTCTCTGCTTCTGCACTCCCTTAAGAATTGTATCCCTTATTTCATATTGTGTCTCTGTGTTCTTCCTAACAAAATGAACCACTGCACACTTCTCTGCATTGAGCTTTATCTGCCCACTCTTCCAACTTGTCAACTTTAAGTACCGACAGTTTATCCAATACCTCCCCATCAATGTTGAACCTTTCTAGTGACAGTTTCTTCCTCCTGCCACTGTGGCCTCAGTAGCATTTTGGTACTGGTAAAGACAGATACAAAGTATTCATTTAACACCTCAGCCATGCCCCCTGCCTCCATATGCAAATCCACCTTTTGGTCCCTAATTGGCCCTACTCCTACTTTAACCACCCTTTTACTATTTACATGCCTATAGAAGACTTTGGATTCCCCTTTGTTGGCTGCCAGCCTTTTCTCATAATCCCTCTTCGCTTCTCTAATATGCTTTTTCACCTCACTTCTGAACCTTCTGTATTCCTCCTGGTTCTAGATTGTATTTTCTACCTGACGCCTGTCATAAAGCACACTTTTTTTTTCTTTATCTTAATTTCAACCTTCTTTTTCATCCAGGGAGCTCTGGATTTGTTTGCCCTACCTTCCCCTTTTGATGGAATAAACCTTGACTGTACCTGAACCATTACTACTTTTGAAGGTAGCCCATTAATCAGCTACAGTTTTTCCTGCCAACCTTTGATTCCAGTCTATCTGGCCCAGCTCAGTTTTTGCCCCATTGAAGTCGGCTCTCGCCCAGCTAATTATTCTTACTCTGGATTGCACATTGTACTTTTCTATCATCATAAAACCTTATGATCACTGTCTCCTAAATGTTCTCCCATTGACACTTGATCTCCTTAGACCTGGCTTTTGGAAATGAGGTGGGCTAACAATGCATCCTTTCTTGTTGGTCTGTGCACACACTGCTGTAGAAAATTTTCCTTAACACACAATCTAGGAAATTTTGCCTCTCTCTGCCCTTTACACTACCACTGTTCCAGTCCACATTTGGGTAATTAAAGTCCCCCATTACAAATACTCTATAATGCCTGCATCTCTGTAATTTCCCTACAGATTTGTTCTTCTATTTTCACCTCACTATTTGCCGGTCTATAGACTACACTGAGCAATGTATTTGCACCCTTTTTGTCCCTTTAGCTCTAGCCAAATTGATTCTGTCCTTGAACCCCCTGGGACATCCTCTTTCTCCACCACTGCAATGCTCTCCTTTAACCAATACTGCCAACCCTCCTTTTCTTCCTTTCCTATCTCTTCTGAAAATCTTGTACCCAGGAATATTTAACACCTTTTAGGCCTGGGAAAAATGGACTGTAAAAGTTAGGTGGATTATGAGGTTAAGGCACATGGTGGAATGATGCAGAGAGAACTTTACTCTGGAACTAGTTACATTTAACTGATCTGGAAGTGGTGATGCTGGTGCCAATGTGCATCATGGAAACACAAGTTCAACCCTCAAAATATAACTCTTCCTATTTAATATAGCAGTGCAGTAAAATTACAAATGTAATCATTTTGCAAATCCAACAGTGTGCAAGATTGAAATCTTAGCAAATGGTTGCCATTGTATAGGTTGTTTCTCTCTCTTACAACAATCATCAGATCTGTTGCTCTATATGTATTTGTAGTTGCTCTATATGTATTTGTACTTCTGTTCACAGCTAACTCATTTATCAGATATTTCTAGTGTCAAGATAGTTTCATGAAGTTTAGCTATCTCATTGCACAGTGAAAAAGTATGGTTTGTGTTTCCTATATATTCCACAAAATTGAGAGCAAACAGCTATAGTTAACATCTTCAATAGCACAATGAATGGAAACTCCCAATGACGATTCATTTGCTCAAGGGTGTGGTCTATTTTGTGGGTGGTAGCCCTCATCTTTAGATTTGTTGATCCTGCCGCCCCCCACCCCCCGCCCACACTTATCCACTTTCATTGATTGGCATTGCTTGTGTGTGAATAAACTATATTTATTCCTTTTTGGGTGGATCAGCTCCTATGAATTTCTGAGCCAATTTTATTTTTAATACAGCTTAGTGTTTTTAGCATTTTGAAAAAGAGAAATGTTCTAAGACCCTGAGGTGTAACTTAAATGGATGCCAAACCAAAGATGGAGGTATTCAGAGGGGTGACCAGAAATTTGGTTGGTGGTGGGTTTTGAGGCAGTTCTTTAAATGGAATTAGGGAGGGAGTTCCAGAGAATTGAGTCCTAGCTGGCTGAAGGCATAGTTGGCAAGGGAAGGGGGATGTACAAAAGGCAAGAGTCAGAGGAATGGAGAGTTTGAGGTGGAGTCATAGAGCTGGAGCAGGGTGCAGGGATGGGGAGGGGCATGAAGGAATTTGAATGTAAGGCTGATGCTAAATCTGAAACATTATAGGATTGGGAGGCAATATGAATCAGTGTGAGGACAAGACTGTTGGAAAACCGACCTGGTGCAGGGTAAGATACTGGCAGCAAAATGCTAGATGAACTGATATTTTCAGAGGGTGGAAGATGAGAGGCCAGCAAGGAGAGCATTGCAATAGTTGAGTTTGGGTAGCTGAGCTGAGATACTTATTGGAGTTTTAGCCACCCTTCAATGCCCAATATATTCTCACATGGTGTAGCACTTGGTTGTTGGCATCAATGGCACATGTTCTGCTGGATAACTGCATACTATTTTACCTGCCAAGGACTAGAAGAGCAATATTTAATATCCTTAATTTGCTATAATAAAAAAAAACAAATTTTTCCTGTACTTTCAATAGCCTAAGAATTAGTTTTAGTTCAAGATTCCACAGTCAACATGTGAATCATCAAGCTAATACTTTTCTGATTAGAAAGAGCCAGAAGGTTGTGCCTGATTAAATTATTGGATTTCATGGATGTCTTTATCTGGCAAGTAAAGATAAGGCAGTGGATATTACTAGCCTGAATTCAGTAAAGCATTTGACCCTGTGCCAAACAATAGACTGATTCACAAGGTGCCTGTTCATGAAGTAGATTGGTGGGTTGGTGCAAGGCTGAAACGTAGGCAGCAAATCTTGTTGGGGGAATGTCAGAATGGAAACCAGGTAGGTTTCATTAGAGTTGGTGCTGGGGCCACTAACTTTTTCTAAATTAGTTAGATGGTAGAATATTTTAACTTTCCACCCAATTGTGTGTCATCTACAGTGGTCAATGTCTGATAGTCCAGAGTTACCTGGATAAGCTCGGTCAATTGGCAGAGAGTTGAAGGTGGAATGTAACATGGGTAGTTGTAAAGTGATGAGATTAGGTAAGACGTTTTAGAATTTAACAGGAAAGTGAGCTGCTGGGGAGGGCTCTGAGCTAAGAGGTCTAGGTTATTTTTGAGATGGGAGGAGATTTTCATGGGTAGGCAGCTTTGGATTCAGGAAACCTATTAGGCACAGCATGTGAGAACAATGGAACATATTTTAAAGTTAAGATGTCAAAGGGAAACATAAGTACTGGGAGGGTGATAGAATTTTGGGACAGATTACCAATGGGGTGGTGGAAGAGAAAAACGAAAGTCTTTCCTAGTTCTAGAATTCTATTAACCTAGTGGGAGATTTGGAAGGGCAGGCACGCCCAATCCTCTGCTATCTAACTGTAAAATGGGTTAAAGTCCTGAACCTTAGGCACACCAATGAAGTATAGGACCAATCTTCAATCCCCAAGTACAATGAACTGATTTATGTGTAATAAATGACTTATTGTCCATAATTATAAAAAGTATTACATGAATGATGTAGATAAGTTTCGCAAGCCTGAACAGAAGTGATTTTACTTTTGGTTTGGTTGCTCCACAATTTTACTGATGATTGCTGGAATAATGTTTACAATATGTAAAAAGAAATATACCAGACAGAACAAAAACTGCCATACTGACCATAGTTTGCAAACATATAGTCTCAATTCGCTATTCATTAGCAGCAGCATCTTTCAATACTACTACTTAGCCAGTCCCTTAGGGCCGAGGATGACTTGCATCCACACTTAAATATGAGTTCTCAGGTGACTGAAAAGTCCAATGTGCGACCTACAGTCTCTGTCACAGGTGAGACAGATGGTGGTGGGGGATCAGGTGGGTGGGTGCCTGGGTTGCCACATGCTCCTTTCCCTGACGACGCTTGGGTTCAGCAAGCCCTTGGCGATGACCCTCGGTGTTCAGTTCCTTCCCGGATGCTTTCCCTCCACTTCGGGCAGTCTTGGGCCAGGGATTCCCAGATGTCGGTGGGGATGTTGCATTTTTCAAGGAGGCTTTGAGGGTGCCCTTGAAGTGTTTCCCCTGCCCTCCTGGGGCTCGCTTGCTGTGCTGAAGCTCCAAGTAGAGCGCTTGTTTCGGGAGTCTTGTGTTAGGCATGCAGATGATATGGCCCGCATCATTTGTTATTCATCAGACCATCAGTAACACTCTATACTTTTGCATTTTTTTTTGAGGATTAGTCATTTACTTATTGAACTCAATCTTGTGAACTGTAAGACAATTGTTTGTATCTTAGTCAATAATCATGGGAAGCATGAAGTTCATTTTGCAATAGCATGGACATTAGCTGAGTGAACACTGAATTGTGCAAGTGGGGATTTTTACTGTGCCACCAAAACAGGTCTGCAGTTTCATAGACGAGGTTTTCAGCCATAAAACAGTTGCCTACACATGGCTTTTAGAAGTACAACCAGTAGCTTATTTTTGCTCATGCCTTTCCATGCACGCGCGCACACCTTTTTAACATTTGCAAACTATTTAGTCGGAATGGCTGCTTTTGTTCTGTTTTGGCATTTCTTTTTTAAACATTGTACACATTATTCCAGAAATCACCAGTACAATTGCGAACAAAATAAAAAGACTCAAGTAAAACTACTCTTTTATATGGAGATGGAGATTTTATCAATGGTCTCTGCCCATGTGTAGCCATTTGCCAAAGATGGCAGGATGGCTTGGAGTGGATGGCTGTACCAAGGGTTTTCAATTTTTTCTCTTGCTATCTATTTATAAGTGGCTGACTTTTTAAAAAAAAAAATTGCTTCTGTATTTCACTATACCTCCATGTGGGATGAATCCTGATGCAAACCAAGTCCTAAAGTTTACCTTAATTCTTCAAAAAAAGGTAATTATGTGAAATGTTACTTGCAGGTAATTGTTATGAAATAGTTGTGTTGTGTAATGTCTCTCCTACCTACCCCCTCTCCACCCTGCCAGCCCACATCTTCTGAAACTTAGCTGAAGGATAAGAATAACTGAACCATGCTTGGAATTAAGTGAGTCATTTCCAGTATTTTTGAGTCATAGAATAGTTCCTGTGTAATTAAACTAATGCAATATGAAGGTCTTATATTATTTTAACATGAAATTGAAAGAATAAAATCAATTAAATAGGTCATATTTTTGAATTTATGGTCACGTGTATTTACTACTAGCCTAATGAACCTGCATAAATTGTAAAATGTTGTAAATTCAGTCTTGAATTCTCAATAAAATCAGGTAGTTGGGACATCATAGTACAATGGAAATGTATTTTCTGCAATATATGGGTGTTGGTATCAAGACTCTAATCCAACTGAGGAACTTCCATGGTATTGTAAACTTCCAAGAGTGAAGCTGAAGTAGAGCTCTTTGAATCAAGAGAATAGTAGTGCTACAGTTTGGGTGATCGCCTGGACTTTTGTGTTATGTTCGGGCAAAAAAAATGACGAAGAATTCCCATAGGCTTCCAATCTCCTAACATAACTTAATCAGCCGATCAAGAAATCTTCTGCAGAATTTTGGGACCAAGCCTCCTATGAACCATAACCTGCATCATTGTATGTGATGCAAGTGGTTGAGCATTCCCAAGATCATCCACCACTCCTAATTGAGGTTTTTATTTGGGGAATTCATGTGGGATGTCCCCCTTGGTGTCATGACTCTTAATAGGCATAAAATATCATGCTGTCAGATATGTGGAAAAAGGTTAAAACAAATAGAAGTATTCACAGATTTAATAATCAACCCAAACATTGAATCACAACAAAGCTCTTGGCCAATTTTCACCTCCATCACCTTGCATTTTTTGGGATGGTAAAAGGCTAAAATCGGAGTTGTTGGCCTCTGTGTCCCTTAACCCTGATGTGGCTGGCTCCCTTTTGGACACCCAGTATTAAACAGCAATCAAAGAACCTGTCTATTCCAGGTAGTAGACCCTTATTATGCAGATCAGGATACCATGACATAATTAGGACTCTGACTGCTACTTTAGCTTGGAATTGGTCAGTGATCCAATTGCTAATCAGCTATTATTTTTTTGTGAACAATGGCATAGATGGTATTAAAACTATAGATGGATAGATGTTTATCTCAAATACTTGTTTAGTCACTATATTTGCATTGATCATAGCCACAGATACAATAGGGTTGTCTTTGAGCTGCAGCTACTGAAGTCATTCTTGAATCACATTTAGCTGAAGGAAGGAAGAACAAATCTTCACTTTATAGCAGCTTACAAATTCAGCACATCCAAAAGCCAATGAAGTACATTTTTGATATAGTCAATTTTCAAATTCCCATGCACAAACAGCAATGTGACTATGACCAGATAATCTTTTAGTGGTGTTAGTTGAAGTATGAATATTGGCCTGGACACCAGGTGAATTCCCCTGCTCTTTCAGTGCCATGGGATATTTTACATCCATTTGAGGGGGCCAGGCAGGGCCCCTGTTTAACATCTTATCTGAAGATGGCATTGTGACACTGCAGTGCTCCTCAGTACTTCACTGAAATGTCAGCCTAGATTATAGGCTCAAATCTCTGGATGTGACTTGAACCACAACCTTCTAATTTGGAGCTGAGAATGCTACCATTAAATCATGACTGACGCCTAACTAAAATAAAACTAAATCATATAACATACAGAGATCTGTTACAAATAGGATGAAGTTTTGATTTTATTCCTTAGCATTGACTGTAATTGCTGTTATTAAAGGTGGAGTCTTGGCGCAAGATTTTTTAAATATCAGGCATAACAAACATTAATTGCCTTTTGGTTTTTCCATCCATTTTTTTTGTTGGAGTAGATTTTTGTCTATACCTGGGTGTTAATCTGGCAGATTGGATTGTCTATCCTTGATAGAGCCTGCCCAATTTTTTCTTCCATTAATTGTTAAAGATGAAAATCTTCAGTGTATTTTTTTGTTTAGATTACCTGTGAGTGTTAATGTGTGTGCTAACCCTTAATGTGCAAATTAAGTCCATATCTTTATAGTGTCAGTGTTGATTTAAGGGTTAATTGAGTTCTATCCTGCTCTTGACTTCAGTAACCACTCCAAGCTAGTGGCTTGAATGATGTCATCAACAGTCACTACTTAAACATAGAAAAGCAAAACATTCTTTGAATTAGACTAAACAGAACACACTATTAAGTTATCCTCTTTAAGTTTGCAAATTAATGCTTTGTCTCCCTGCTTTTTGGAGAGAGAGAGAGAGAGAGAGAGATAAAATATCCTTTGAGAGATCAAATATCATATATCTATGAAAGAATCTGAAATAAAAATAGAACCTTCTGGAAATATGCAGCCGGCTCCTCTACTTCTGTAAAGTGGATGGAAGAATAATGGGTTATGCTATTTCAGGGGTTTACCTTTTGTCAGAGCTGGAGACTGAAAGCCAAATAGACATGTTGGTAAGGTTGATAGGATTGAGGGGAATATAGAAGGGAAAAGAGAATCTAGACACACTAATTACATAGAGGGAGTTAATGGGTTAATGATCAGGAAACTGTTTAATAGAAAACTGATTAAAATATTATTTAGGGGGAGATGGTGGCATTATGGTAATGTCACTGGAATGGTAATCCAGAGGCCCAGGCTAATGCTCTGGGATGTGTTCAAATCGCACCATATGGCAGCTTGTGGAATTTAAGTTGAATTAACAAAATCTGGAATTGAAAGCTTGTCTCCGGTAATGTTGATCGTGAAAATATCATTGATTGTTGTAAAAACCCATCTGGTTTACGAATGCCCTTTAAGGAAGGAAATCTCCCATCCTTGCCTGGTCTGGCCTACCTGTGACTCCAGATCCACAATAATGAGTTCTGATGTAGAATCATATTGGGCTCAACATTAACTCTGTTTCTCTCTCCACAGATGTTGCCAGCCATGCTGAGCTTTTCCAATGTTTTCTGTTTTTGTTTCAGATTTCCAGCATCCGCAGCAGTAATGTGATTTGACTCTCGGCTGCCCTATGAAAGGGCTTAGGAAGCCATTTAGTTCAAGGGCAATTAGGAATGGGCAACAAATGCTGGCCTTGCCAGCTACGCCCACATTCCATGAAATAACTTTTTTTTAAAAAAATTATGCAGAGAAGTCAAAAGGAGTAATGAATGTGAAAATAGTCGGATGCGAAGAGGTTCACATAAATCTTCATTTCTAATGAAGGGTAGGCTCCCAAAAATGCCTTCATCTGTTTGTATTCTGTTTGTACATGCTGTCCCAACCTGTGTATTTCCAGCACTTTCTGATTTATTTCAAACATCTCAGCGCTGTGATGCTTACAAGTGGGTATTAACCTCATTTTTGTGATGTAATTACTGCAGTATTATGAGGAATCATTTGCAGTAGATTACAAGGGTATCTATATATAGTACATTTAGATTGCATAGCTATTACTAGTGGCATGCAACTGTTAACATGTTGAAGCTTCCATTAATCTGTAGCTAGGGTTAAAACCTAGCTATGCTTCAGCACTAAGCGGCTTCTACAAACTGGATTCATATTAACAAATGCACATAAATCTGTTTACAAAAAAGGCTATTTAAAAAAAAATAATTAATCATGTCAACCATAAAGAGGCTACAACCACAGAGATGGGTATTTTGATATATATTTTCTGGATGATTTCAGTGGGAAGTAGAATTAGGCAGGGATATAACTGGCTGATCTGCTACTGTCAAATTTGTGCCCCTCCTGAAGTTGAATTTTAACCACCTGTCTGAAAATGGAGTCTGTAATCATGTTTTATTTTGTCCCGCACAATCAGCCACTGAATATGATCTGGTAAAAAGAATTGTGCTGTTAGAATTGCTGTCAAAGAATATGACTACACTTCTTCATTCGGAACCCTTTGAAATAATTGGTGAATTGCAACTTATTAAATATTTGAGTAAATATGACTTTTTGGTGCACTTAGTCTAAAAGATGTATACAATAAATGACAGAGCTGAACCTCAAATAATCAACATGTTTATATCTAGTGGATTGCTGTTAGATTACCTATTACTATGAATCATGATGAGTAAAGGTAAACTGAATATATTTAAGAAGGAATAGGTTTCTAGTCTCTAAAGGCATCAAGGGGTATGGGGAGAGAGTGGGAGTATGGCGTGGAGATAGAGGATCAGCCATGATCATATTGAATGGTGGAGTAGGCTTAAAGGGTCAAATGACCACCTCTTTCTATTTTCTATGTTTCTAACTCACAAAGCAGCTAAGTCTTGAAACTGAACTGTATATTTTTATTTTATTTTTACCTGTGCTGGGACCTGTGCTGTCCCCTCACATTCCTGCTGCCGACCAACAGGTTCTATAACCTGTCCTCAAACCTGAGAATGGCACTTTGTGTCTGTTCAATCATAGATAACTTAAATTGGGTTCTGCTTTTGTAAGGAATGTTAAGACTAGGTCATGGCTATTTTTCTTTTTGTAAGAAGATTGAAAGAGTTGAGGGGATCACCGACCCTGGATGATTTTCTTTCTCCCTGTGGTTATGTGGCTAATTGTCGAGTAGGAAAATTAAAAGCTACAAAAGTACATGGCCAAATTTTCAGTTTAATTTAGGTTGCATATTGCAGCTTTCAAGATCAATGTAAGATGGATGAGGAACTTATTGAACATATCTTTCAAAAGGGGAGTGGAGCACAGTTGTCCACCATCATACTATTTGATGTTTTCATCAACTATGTTTTGTATGGCATATTGAGGGATAGACTTGGGATTGTCTATTCCAGGAATTTAATTCCTCTATTGAAGCTTTTCTTCTTGCAGATAATGTTGTGTTGTTCAAAATGCTGGAAAGAATCCACCAATAATGGTCTATCTTGTGGAATACTTTACTAGTTGACCACAACTTTAACTTTGCCTGGTTCCTGAAAGAACCTCCTGAGCTTTTGATTAGAAAATACAATAGTCAGTAGCTGGGAGTTCAGAAAATGGAGTGTAATTGTGTGACTGGAATGGCACAAGCTCCTCCCAGCACACTGAAAGCAGATGCCCATTGCAGGGCTGATGAACTCTGAAATAACTGCTGCTGGAAAGTGTTGCTTGGAGACCAGGTATGAGGCTATACCTTATATAACTGGGCTTTGATGTGTGCCATGATCCTGTTTTGGAGTTGAATGGGTACTGCTAAAGCTCATGACCTTCAACTGCCTTTCTATAGGATTTGGGGTGTGTGTCAATGTTCTGATTAGTGGGAGAGATAGAATGCATGCACATTTTATGGTTATTTGTACCATCATACCATTTACAAAGGGCTGTTAGTGATATGTTTTTCAGTTGTCTAATGACCAACTAGTGACTACCCTCAGAGTGGAGGAGGTATGTGAAGTCTTTTTGCCTTAAGCTGACCCCAAGATGACATGCCTGGTAAGTTTGAAACTAAGCTGACTCCTTGAAGCAGACTTGGTAATTGGTAACTAAGAGGCCCATAGCACTTCAGGGTATTGTTAATGGTTGATTAAACAGTTTGTTTCACTAGTGAAACTTGGAATGGTAGTCCTAATATTAGGTGCTGGGATTCTTCCAGTTTGGCTCCAGAGAACTGCAAGCCAACATCTTGATTGCTGGGTGACCCTAACTAGACAAAACCTACAGTGGAACTTTGCCAGGATTCTGTGCTGGTAACCTGTGCGCTTTTAATTTATGCTCTTGTAATACCCTATTCACATTTGGAGAGTCCAACAATTTTGGTACTGCCAATTAATGCCTCACCTGTTTGGATTTTAAGAGGGTTGTATTTCTGTGGTGATCAAGGAAGAGTATGCATTATTGGGCAATCAGAAATTCTGCAGTTGTGAATTTCTCAGTAGTTGGGCTGGGTGACATTCTTAAACATCTCTGCATGATGTATACTTAACTAACCAAAAATAAACTTCATCCATTTTTATTAATAAAGAAATTTTGCTCCACTTACAACAAGATTGTCACCATATTAGAGTAATCCCTCTGTTCCTTTAAGTAACACTCTTAGCTCTGCTTGGCTCTTTCTCTGCCCACTTCAGTTTCAGTTGGTATCCTGGTTTTCAGCATGTCAGCTCCAATACACTGCAAATTTGCACAATCAGATGTAGCTGGGTGCCTGGCTACATCATACATTATGATGCATATTTAGTAATGGGAAATATTGAAGAAAATAAATGTAACGTTACCGACATGATTGTAAAATGAGATGGTATAGTATAACAAGCTCATATACGAGCATTAACAAGGCAGATAATATCATGCTTTGGTATTGACTTTCTCAAGTTGTTTTTTATCTGTATAAAGAGTGGTAGGTTATCAGTTTACAAACTCTTCTAGAGCTGTTTTTGTCAGGAAGTTAAATATTGAAAGAGATAATCTCCAAGGTTTTGATTTTGTAATATGCTCTTGAATATTGTTCATCAAAACTTGACATTGCTTGCCCAGTATTGTTTATACTAAATAAAACATGAAATCGGGTTTTTTAAAAAAAAAAAAAATCTTTTTAAATCAAATGAGAAATATAGGATAGTTGTATGAGATTGGTGACCTGACCACACGTTATCAGAGTGGTTCAAGTTGTGGATGTCCTTTTGGTCTGCTAAATCTGAAAAATAGTCTTAAAAATTTACGCTGTTTAACTTATGCCATTTAAATCATCCATGTGCTCAAATAAGTCAACCCTTTAGTGCTGCCCTTTTTAAGTTGACATTTTAAATTTTGTTTAAATCTCAACTGAGATGAAGGTTGTTTGATTTAGTCCAGTGATTCAATAAAATATGACACTTCTGAGATGATGCTGATTTCCAATTTATCTCCTGGAGCATCTTTTACACTAGGTACTATGTTACATTTGGTGTAACTTAATACTTTAGCATGTGGTAGCATTGACTTTATGATATGAATTGCCCATATGTTTATCATTGCTTTGTGTATTGGTACATTTGCTAGGTAACCAGTGATAGCAATTTTGCTTGAGTCAGAAGGCCAAAGGTTCAAGCCCCACTCCAGTTACATGAATCCATTGACTAACATAAAAGTAAAGTACTGCAGTAGCTGGAAATCTGAAACAAAAACAAGAAATGCTGGAAAAACTCAGCAGGTGTGGAGAGAAAAAAGTTAATGTTTCGAGTCCATATGACTCTTCAGAGCTCTGAAGAAGAATCATACGGACTCGAAATGTTAACTCTGTTTTTCTCTCCACAGATGCTGTTAGACCTGCTGAGTTTTTCCAGCATCTTCTATTGACTAATACTTTAGTGTGGTACAGAGCGAATGCTTCATTGTCAAAGGTGTTGTGTCTCAATGACCAGGCACAATTTGAAGAAGAGCAGAGAATTATTTTGGTATCCTAGCCAACATTTATCCACAACCAACACCACTAAACAGCTTTCCTAGTCATTTAACTCAGTGCTGAGTGTTGGATTGTGTTGTTTAAAAATTGGCAGCTGTTTGTCTACATTAAACCACCTCAAGTGACAACACTTCATAGCAAATGAAATAATTTTGAATCACTTTTTCTAACATCCTGAGGACTTGAAAGATTGTATATAAATGAAATTTGCTTGATTCTTTCTATATATGTTTGTAGTCATGGTCAGTGAGTCACTTCTTCATTTTGAGTACCAAACAGATGTAGGTCAAGTATAGCAGTGAAAATTCCTCCACCATGTTCCAAATCTGTATCTTTGGAAGATTGTTTTCTACTATATCAGTGTAAAATATCTATTCTTTGCACCTGCCATCCTGGAGGTTTTCTTGAGCGAGATTGTCAGCTAAGACTTGTGATAAGTTTCCTGGGGCTTGTACCCTCTAAGAATATTATTGAGATGAGTCAAATCCGTTTCATGTAGGATGCTGGCAATTAGCAGACTGAAGGCTTTCACCCTAATAGTGCAGGCCTCATGTGAACCCAAGGATAAACGAACATTACAGCTTCCAATTTCTACTGCTTTTTAAATAAATATTCATTACTCTCATGAATGCCCTTTTGATTTCTGTACAGTGGCTTTAACTGTCCATCAGGAAATCGCTGACAGATCGTAGGGTTGCCACCCTTTTTGGTGTGCATTGATTTGAAACTCAGATTCTGAAGCTGTTTGAACTAAGTATAGTGTTTGTTTCAGTTTTGATAGACAAGTGTGTTGGTCAGCTGAGTTCCTTTGCACATTGTGTTTGGGAGATAAATGTGGAAGCAAACTTAAACAGAATTACCTGGAAAAACTCAGCAGGTCTGGCAGCATCGGTGGAGAAGAAATCAGTTAATGTTTCGAGTCCTCACGACCCTTCGGCAGAATGGACGGGTCGTGAGGACTCGAAACGTTAACTGATTTCTTCTCCACCGATGCTGCCAGACCTGCTGAGTTTTTCCAGGTAATTCTGTTTTTGTTTTGGATTTCCAGCATCCGCAGTAGCTTTTAGCTTTTTGTGGAAACAAACTTATTGACTGGTTGCAATTGCTGCTAATATACCAGTTGAATTTTTTGATTACAGTAATTCAAATTACAATATAATATTGAGTTGACCCAAGACTATGCATGATGACAGTCTGTGATAAAGGGACTATTTTTTGCCGACAACTCCACCTGTTCAGAGGTTAAGGTAATACATTATAGTTCAATGTCAGCAGAATGTGTTTACTGTTGCAGCTTTATTGCTCATTAAATTGATGGGGAAATAGTGCATTTGTCAGCAGAAGTCTCTTAACTGCAGCTAAGGGTTATTATCTGCATCTGTTTTCCTTCCTGTCATTCACATTCCATAACTGGTGAATGTTAAGTTAATGTCTCCCTCTGGAGCTGCTTTGAAGATGTGGATTTTGAAATCGACTGACCCCAATCTTCTTCAGCAATATCAGTTGTTATTGAGACTAGGCATATTTGCAATACTGGTAAGCCAGGTGTTGACTGAGGGTTGAGGAATGGAAACCCCTGCCGCACTCCTTTATTTCGAAGGCCTTTTGGAAAGAGTGGAGGCTCTCCCCACCACCCCACCACTTACCCTGCCCCTACCAGAAGACCTTGCAGAAAACTTCGACTTTATGGCTGACATATGGTGTAGTGTGGTCCCAGCTGAGTTGGGATTTTCTTTTGGAATTGGTTGGGAGGCTGCTTGAATGATCACCTGGTCTTGGGGCGCTGTTTAAAGCAGGAACACCCCGCTTGTTCAATTTATTACACTAAAAATTCATGATTGTTTTACCCAATTGTGGTAATGCATTTTATTAAAGATGCACTTTGTTTTCAAGTGGTTTAGGAGCCATACAATTTGTACGTCGCACCAAGATGAATATTACAAAATCTCCTATTTGTGACTTGACAGCATGCCACTTGTAATTTATTATTGAAAGACCCACAATAGCTATCATTAACCTATTATTAAATATTTATTTAAGATCTGTAAGATGCTCAAGTACTGATTAGAGCTTAGATATTGTTAAATCAAGATTAAATTTGATACTTCTCATGTAGCATCTAATATAAGCTACTGTTTCAGATAAATAGCAATAGACCATTAGCTTTTTAACATTAAGGCAGTGACTTAGGTGGGAGGTGCAAGCATCATTACCCACCCACTTCCTCTGCCTTTCCAGTCAAGTTGGCCAATTTTGTAGGACTGGACTTGTGCAAAATTAACTGAAGGAAATCACTTGGCTTTTAAATTCCTGGTTGTTATTGGGTTGTCATTTTGAGTCTATACCAGTGGCAGTGCGGCATTGGAGTATGCTGAGGTGACTCTGATACTGCTGCTGTCAAGATTGGGGCAAGGCCTGCTAATGCTCTTTTTGTAGCCAGTGACCAGCCAGTATCAGACACTGTCTAGGTCTGACTTTTTGCCAGGCAATGGCCTAGTCTATATTGTTGCCTTTCTGCTCCTCTTGATTGGTGTGAACTGAGTCAAATGGGAATCGAGTCTACTAGCTGGTGCTCAACATCAGCACATTGCCTAAAATGTGGGCAAAGCTGAATTTCAATGTAACAAACTGTACTTAGAAGCTTCAATTGTTCCTTGACTGTGTATGACAATTCTTAAATTTGGATGTTTCTTTAACACCTAGTATCTCTTACTAATTCAGGAGGCTACATTCTAATTCTGGTCTTGCAATGGGTTAAGAAATTTCTGTTAAGAAGCCAGTGAAAATTATTAAACTTGTTGGCCCAACAGTATTAAATGGATAGCTTGAAACTGAAGAAATTTTAGAACCTGACTGATCAGCTAATTTTATATCCCTAATTAACTTGTGTATAGGTCTGTCTCTGTTTTATGGACTAATTGCAAAGATGCAGAATCTGGTACATAACTGGCAAACTTGCTTAGTTGAGAGTATTTAATTTAACATTACCTTAATGGTTCAATATTTTATCTGGCTATAAAGGAAATTTCATTAAGAAAAAAGCCTAATTTCTCAAGTACTGATATACAATAAGAATACTGAGGGACTGCTACTGGTTATATTGTAAAACAACACCTAACTCTGCATATTGCTGTAAATTATTTATTGGAAGTAATTTGTAATATTGCACTGTGCTTTTTAAAATATTGTGGAAACTGACCTTGAACGTGCACACCGACTATGATGTTGGTTGTCTGGTTTCTTTGCCCTGAGAAGACATTGATCCATGTACTCAGTGCTGAATTACAATGAGATAATGGTGATGGAACAATTTTATAGCTCGAATACAATTCTATTAGCAGGTTTACTGATTATTGGAAATGAGAAGTTACTTGTTTCTGAAGTATTGTATGACCACTGTACCTGATTTCATATATCAACAGTAACCTTGTGGCATAAGCTCACCCCAAGCAATGAGAAATGTATCCTAGTATTATTTGAGTAATCATTTTTAACTTTTTTATGGGATGAGTGCTGTTGGCAAAGCCAGCATTTGTGCATCCCTAATTGCCCTTGAAGGTGGTGATGAAGTATTTTCTTGCACCTCTGCAGTACATTTGGTGTTGATACACTCACCATGCTTTTAGGGAGGAAGCTCCAGAATTTTGACCCAGTGACCGTGAAGGAACAGCAAAATAGTTCCAAGTCAGGATGGTGTTTGGCTTGGAGAGGAACTTGCAGGTGGTGGTGCTGTCATGCTGCCCTTGTTCTTCTAGGTGCTAGAAGTTGCGGGTTTGGAAGGTATTGAAGGAGCCTTGGCAAGTTGCTGCAGCCCATTTTGTATATGGCACGCTGGTGGAGCGAGCGAATGTTTAAGCTGGTGGATGCGTGCTGATCAAGCTGACTGCTTTGTGCTAGGTGGTGCCACGCCTTTTGAGTGCTATTGCAGCCTAACTCGGCCAGGCAAGTGAGTAGTATTCCATCACACTCCTGACTTGTGCCTTGTAGATGGTTGATGGGCTTTGGGGAGTCAGGAGGTGAGTTATGTGCTGCAGAATTCCCAGCCTCTGACCTTCTCTTGTACCACAATATTTATATTGTTGGTCCAGTTAAGTTTCTGATCAATGGTGACCGGTGGGGTGTTGATGTGGGGGTGGGATTCAGCAATGGCTAATATTGTTGAATGTCAATAGAAGAGATTAGCTTTTCTCTTGTTGGAGATGGTTGTTGCCTGGCACTTTGATGTGAATGTTACTTGCCACTTATCAGCCTAAGCCTGAATGTTGTCAAGGTTTGCTGTATATGGTGTCACAATGATGTGGCTTGTGCGTGAATGATATCAATCTGTAATTTCATCAGCTGATCAAACATATTGAACCATTTAGAAAGGACTTTTTAAAAACAAGGAAGTACACTGACTTAAGATGGTTGCCACAAGTCACCTGATGTCTGGTATTGCAAGTTGACCAGTTTCTGGGAAGTTGCAAAGTGAATTACAATTCAGACATGCCCAGACACACTCATGGAATTTCACATCTGCTGATGTCAAGAACGATTTTGAAAGGATTTACTGAAAACTGCACTGGACCTCACATTTGCATTTCTATAAGGCTACCCCTCAAGCGGAGACACAGTCTACTAGGACAATAGTTACTTGGAAAGGTGTTTTCCCTCTCATCAAGATTACTGATGAATCATTCAGATGCTAATGGCTGGGATATTATAGGCCATAGAACAATAGCCAAAGTTGGTTCAGACATCAGCTAAACAAATACCTTCTGAAATTATTATGGAGGAGAGAGGTCATGTGACTGAAGTAACCATTTTTAAAATCTCTCTCTAATACAGCACATAAACTGCTAAAACAGTAGTCTGGAAAAGCTGCTAATAAAGCAGTAACAAGCTCCTTTCTCCCAAGTTAAGACCCTATTTCTTTCTTACAGTTTAAAAAAATCCAGCACAGAGATAGTGAACGTCCATCAAAAGGAACCTTAAGTGCTAAAATAATCGAATTCTGGAAAAGATGGGTTGTGTTTTTAAAAAGAAATTGTCCCCAGAAATTGTGGTTTTATATGGGCTTCAATTCCTGAAATTTCAAGACCACCACGGAGAAAATTCTGCTGTAGCCAAGGACACACACAATTAACTTTTACCTTTCAGCATTGAACTTTAATTTGGCTAAAAAAGTAACTACCTACTGTATAGCTTGTAATTCTGCATGCGTGGGTGTGTTGCAAAGGTTGAGACGTGGGTTTACCTTTTAAAATATTTGTATCTTTACATGGGTAGGTTTGTAATTTAAGAACTAACCCCTTTGTTTTAAACTCAAGAATGCTTGCCAGATGAGCTTCTTTGCAATCAGTACATAAATGGTTAAACATAAATGTTGAGTAAATATCTTCATCCTTACAAATTGTTAGAACCATATCTTCAAGAACTGTATTTTCTTCTAAAATTTGGAAGGACAGTACATTATTTGGACACTTGGGATTTTTAAAAAAAGTCATAAGATCACCTTAGAATGTGAACAATCATGCCCTGTCCAAAAAATCACCTGACCAGCATGGCATTTGAGGGGGAAGAGCTGTTTGCTTATTTGATTATTTAATTGATGGAAAAAAAACTATTTAAAGGCAAAGAATAATGATTTACTGGAAATCACCTGACAGATGAGCTTTAAGTTTTGAACTCAGTTGGGAATGAACTGAGAAATTGAAGCTGCCAGCTCTTATTCTCCTTGCCTTACTTGAAATAGAGTGGTTATCAGTATCCAGCTAGGAATCCTCATCTCAGTAGCACTTGTCTGTCTTTGGAAACCCGAGAGGCTGAGATGAGAAAGATTGATCTAGCTTTATTTTCTTCCACGCCAAAGCTCCATTCGTGAGAACTTCCAGGCATCTACTGGGACGTCTGTCTTAAATGAGCGTGTCCTTATTTTTAAATAGTGACCCCTAGTTCTAGATTCTCCCACAAGAAGAAACATACTCTCCACATCCACCCCTGTCAAGACCCCTCAGGATCTTATGTTTCAATCAAGTCACTTCTTACTCTTCTAAATTCCAGTGGGTACAAGCCTAACCTCCTAAGTCTTTCCTCATAAGACAACCTGCCCTATCCTGGTATTAGTCTAGTAAACCTCCTCTGACCTGTCAATGCATTTACATCTTCCTCTTAAATAAGACGACCAGCACTGTACACAATACTCCCAGTTGTGGTCTCACCAGTACCTTGTACAACTGAAGTATAACCTCCTCACTTTTGTAATCTATTCCCCTCTCAATAAATGATATTCAATTAGCTTTCCTAACTACTTGCTGTACCTGACATAGTGGTATTGTCACTGGAATAGTATTCCAGAAGACCCAGGGTAATTATCTGGGGACCTGGGTTTGAATCCCACCATGGTAGATGGTGAAATTTGAATTCAATAAAAATCTGGAATTAGAAGTCTGATGGTGACAGCCATTGCCAATTGTTGTAAAAACCCATCTGGTTCACAGATGTCCTATAAGGAAGGAGACCTGCTGCCCTTAGCTAGTCTGGCCTACATGTGACTCCAGATCCACAGCACTGATCCCTGTGGCACACTACTTATTCCATCCTGTCAACCAAAAAAAGACCCATTTATGCCAACTGTTTTGTTAGCTAGCCAATCTTCTATCCATGCCAATATGTTACCCCCTATACCATGAGTTTTTATTTTGTGCAATAACCTTTGACGTGGCACTTTATGAAATGCCTTCTGGAAATCTAAGTACAGTACATCCACTGGTTCCCCTTTATTCACTCCTTCAAAGAACCCTAATAAATTGGTTAAACATAATTTACCTTTCACAAAACCATGTTGGCTCTGCCTGATTGCCTTGAATTTTTCTAAGTGCCCTGCTATAACATCTTTAAGAATAGCTTCTAACATTTTCCCTATGACAGATGTTAGACTAACTGGCCTGTAGTTTCCTGCTTTCTGTCTCCCTCCCTTTGAATAAAGGAGTTACATTTGCTATTTTCCAATCTAATAGAACATTCCTCGAATCTAGGGAATTTTTGAAAATTAAAACCAATGCACCAACTATCTCAAAAACAGAATTACCTGGAAAAACTCAGCAGGTCTGGCAGCATCGGTGGAGAAGAAAAGAGTCGATGTTTCGAGTCCACATGACCCTTCAACAGAACAGTTCTATTGAAGGGTCATGTGGACTCGAAACGTCGACTCTTTTCTTCTCCACCGATGCTGCCAGACCTGCTGAGTTTTTCCAGGTAATTCTGTTTTTGTTTTGGATTTCCAGCATCCGCAGTAGTTTTTTGTTTGCATCAACTATCTCTCTAGCCCAGATAAGGATAGCAAATTTCTACCAATAACAGACACTAGTGAACCCAATTTGTGTTTTTACAACAATCTGATCATTTCAGTAAGGGAAACTATCTTTAAATTCAGATTTATTAGTTAATTAACTTTAAATTCCACCAGCTACTGTGGTGTGATTTGAACTTGTGTCCTCAGAGCATTAGCCTTGACCTCTAGATTCTAGTCTCGTAACATTACCACTGCTGCTAGTCCCTACTATGATTACTTGCGCGGTAAGTTTTCGCTCTGACTCTGAAAATAATCTTCCTCCCTGTCTATCTCTGTGGGGAAAATCCTCACCCTTTTTTTTTATTCTTCCTGATTATTATTTTTAACTTTCTACAAATGCAAGGAAAGTGTGGAGGGAGCAGTAAATGCATAGATAATCAACATTGCCTGTTAAATGAAGTGTTAGATTAAGAAATACCAAAAGCATAAGTGGAACAAAATTCAGAATTAAGGGTCCCAAAATGGCCTGGAACATAATTGTTGATAGATAAAGTCTTCAGAATTAGGACCGACCACTAAGCCGGGTAAGAAACATCAAACAAGAGGCTGAGGGATATTAATACACTCCAAAAATAAAGAAATAAATTGCCTTTATATAGCACCTTTTACAGGTCCCCAAGATGTTGCACAGCACTTCACAGCCAGTTAAGTAGTGAGGCCCTAACTTGGGGAAATACGGCAGCCAATTTGTGCACAACAAGGACCCACAAATCAGGTAAACTTTAATGATGAGGTATAAATGTCAACCAAGGCACAGAAAACTCCCCTGCTTTGTGGGTAACGTCATGGGATGCATTTGTATAGTGCCTTTCATGACCTCAGGACTCAGGATATCTCTCTCTCTCTCTCTCTCTCTCTCTCTCTCTCTCTCTCTTTCCCCCCCACCACCCCCCCAGCACTTTCCCAATAGTATTTTATTGGCTGTAGTGTCATCACTGTATTGTAAGAAATCTACTTGATAGGTGAGACTGTACATTAGTTTAACATTTCATCCAAAAGATGACACCTCTGTCAGTGCAGCACTCCCTCCACTGTTCCATATGTGTCCATGTTTCTGAAGTGGGGCTTGAAGCTATGGCTTTCTAACTCAAAGGCTAGCGTACTGCCACTGAGCCAAGGCTGATGCTTGATCAGAATAGGTGAACTAAAATACAATAAATGAATAAGGTCTGCTTGTATTTATTGAACAAAGACCCACATATGACTTTGGAAGCAATTGAAATTGCAGGAGAAAGGATGCTGCCACTTCACCCCTTGTTTGTATTGTCATATCTACTTGGTGGGTCAGCTGAGATCTCCTCTTGTTGAGGGTTGCAGCATGCCTACTGAATTTATAACCCTGCACCCCTCTAACCACCCTGCTGCGCTTCAATTTCCTGTGTTGTGGCTGATCATGTGGAGCTTGCAATGGGCTTGTGGCAGGATTTCCACTGTCGAGAAGGAGTCTGCCAATGGTGGATTGCTGCTGCTGCAGTAGCAGCAGAAGACCCAGCAAGGGACATTAAAAGGTGCACAAACATCCTGATTACCTATGGCCCTACAAACTGTCCTAATCTCGTGCCCTGCCAAATCTGGCCTCCTGCATATCCCAATATTCTTTCCTCCTCCACTGACAGCCATACCTTCAGCTGCCTTGGCACTAAGTTCTGGAATTCCCTCCCCAAGACTCTCTGCCTCTTGACCACTCTCTCTCTCTCTCCTCTTTTGAATACACTCCTTAAAGCCAGCCTCCTTCACCAAATATTTGATTGCCTGTCATAGTATTTCCTTGTGTGGCTCGGTATCAAATTTTGTTGAAAAATGCTCTTGTGAAGCACCGTGCTATATAAAATCAATTTATTGTTGAAGATTACTGGACATATCCCACTCAAGGCTCAATTGGGTTTAGGGCCTGCAATAGTTCTGACCAGAACGAAAGGGGAAAGAGGTTGTTACAAAGTTAGCACAGCTGCTTCCTGGGGCCCACACCACCTGTCTCACGGTGGCCCCAGGAAGCATGTAAAGATGAAAAATCCACTGGGAACCTAGGCCCCACTTCTGACAATAGAGAAAGGAGTGGGGAGCAGCAGTCCTAGCTGTACCAGGGGAAGAGAAATCTTGTTTGTGGTAGTGGTAGACCTTGCTGTTCCATCTTCCTGCTATTTTAGGCAGGGTCATGGGGGAAAGTTGCTGGACTCCCAATAGCATTTTGAGATGGAAATTGTGGCTATGTTTTCCTGTAGTTGCATTATTTACATACCAATTAAAGTCCTGCTCAATTTGTTTCTGCTGACAGCCATATTGGTACAGTTGAGTAATTCAGTTAAATTTTAAACACTGAAATTCGAACACAATTTATGTATTTTTTTAAAAAACCTTCTGGGCAACATTTCCAATCATTTGGGTGAGTGTAAAACACACAATGTTGAACTGGCAGGCTGTTTTTTATACCTCCCGATATTCATTTCCATTTGCCTTCGATGGCAGATGTATTGTAGGGAAATGGTGGTGTAGTGGTAATGTCACTGAACTAGTAATCCAGAAGCCTAAGCTAATGCCCTGGGGACATGGGTTTAAACCCCACCATGGCAGCTGGTGAAAATTCAATTGATTTTTTAAAAAAAACCTGGAATACAAAGCTACTCTCTGTAATGGTTACCATGAAACTGCCATTGCTATCAAAACCTATCTGGTTCACTAATGTCCTTTTTAGGGAAGGATATCTGCCATCCAGACCCACAGCAATGTGGTTGACAATTAACTGCCCTATGAAGCAAGCTACTCAGTTCAAGGGCAATTAGGGATGGGCAATAAATGCTGGCCTTGTCAGTGATGCCCACATCCCATGAAAGAAGAATATCAGCTGCTAATTCACATAGCTGCTAATTACACTATTGGCCAAAGTCAGTATTATCCCTTCTTCAAGCGGTAAGGATCTGGAATTCATTGCCACACAATAGTTGAAGCAGATAGAAGTTGATCCATTTAAAAGGAGACTATGTTGGTGTATGAGTAAGAAGGGAGCAGTGGGATATGAGGGCAGGATAGGAAGAAGTAATTAATTAGAATTGGGGTGGAGGAGTGAGGGTGGAGGCTGGGGGTTTGGGGTGGGAACCAATATAAACATCTGTATAGATTAGGTGAGTGGAATGTCTTGTTCCTGTACTGTAGGATTGACGTAATTTGATAGTAATATTTACAAGTTCGGTAACATTTGATGGCCCCTTTACTTCAACCTTCAGAGCACTGAATTATTTCTGTATCTTTCAAAAGGCACACTTGATCACTGTATTCACAAAATGGTTTTTGTTCCTGACTAGAGCAAAATTACACATTATATAAATACTTTGAATACTTAAAACCGAGAGAATATGTTGCAAACCTGCCCAATTTAGTTGTGTGTAAATCTTCACTTGTTTATTGTGGAATGGTTAACATTTTAAAATGAACTGCCTTGAAACTCACTTCTGCCTATATAACGCAAATTGTACATGCTTTCTGTGTTTTATTCCAATATATTTCAAGTAGATAAGAGCTTGCTATTCAAGTTCTGCTTTATTAGATTTCAATGGAAACTGCATCAAGTTGTCAAGTTAACTCTTTGAGGTTTGGGTTTTGTAAGTTTATTTTTGACTGGGCAATGCTGAAATAGATGTCTCAGAAGAAGTTTGGACTTGGACAGTGCAAGGCTGGAAATGGCCATGAATAGTGGATGAGTTTGCCACTGACTGGCCACCTTGCTGGTAACAACAAGAACAGCGTTGTGGTCCTATTTTGCATGAAAAATGAGACTTCCATTTGTATACAATGATAGTGATGGCGCTTAAATTGATGCTCATATGTAAATCAAATTGAATGAGCCTCAGTCAGGAAGTCTTTGTTTTTAATATTTACTTAAGAACATAAATATTAGGAGCAAGGGTAGGCCGTATGGCCCCATGAACCTGCTCTGCCATTCAATAAGATCTCGGCTGAACTTGCACATGAATTCCATTTTCCTGCTCTATCCCCATGTACCTTGATTTAAGTCAATTGCCATCTTGAATATACTCAATAAATGAACATCCACATTCCTCTAAGATACAGTGCATACAGGAAAACTGTTAGATTGGGTTCTAATTTGAAGGAATACAGCATGATAAATTTCTGCTGTGACTCCTATTTTGAATATTAATCTGAAAAGGACAGCTTGTGTTTAATTATTTTTTTTAAATTACTCCTGAGTTAAAATGAAAAACTGCTCACAACTTTCTCTTCACCTCAGTCCTAAATGGCTAACCCCTTTAATCTTCTCTTTCTCCCTGTTCCCCCCCCTCCTCTGCATCCCCACCTTGGACACAATCTCACTATCACCGTTGATGGTGGAGAGGTGGAAATCACCCCACTGTGTTCAGTGGAAATCTAATTCTAATGAGTTTGCAAAAGCTGAATTGAAGTGATTCAGTTTTGTATTCATTTGTAGCTATGAGTATAAATCATGGCAGTCCTTTTTAATAAAATATTGGGCAAACTGTGTCCTGTGTCATTAATAATGTATGGATTTTAGGGAATTGTGTTCTTAAGCTATTTGTTGTTTTTGTTCAGTCAAATACTGTCCAGTAGTTCATACACGTGGATAATTCTAATCATGTCATATCTTTCATGGCCAGGAGATGTCACATTCTTAATATAAATTGAATATGAAAGACAGCAGCATTCCTTAGTTGCTTTTATTTTTGGTTTCGTTTTCCATTAATAAGTCTGTAGTGTTTAGATTTTCTTCTGCCCTTGCAGCCTTTAGAGGACATGGGTAATGTGATTATTTCACTCCTACATAAGGATTACCTAATTTAATTTTAAAAGAAGGATATGCCTTTGATTGGAGCTGTTATATTCCTGTCTTTAAGCTCAAGGCATTGGAGTACCAGGCTCTCAACCAGGGCATGAGTTTAAGACCCATTTACATGTACTTTGTCATTAGTTCAAATTAGTTGCATATATTCTAGCTTTCTGCTTTTTCAACCAATTTATAGCATGAGCTGGAAAGCAACTCATTCTGTTGAATCATTCCTCCTGGATGGCAGTCATTACTCCTCACCCATCGAATGGAATTACTACTATGCAGGCCAGGTGCTGCTCAGACAAGAAGAGTAGGCCTTGATATAATTAATTAAAACCAATAGCAAATGAAAGAATTAACTTCTCTGCAAGTCAAAAACAACATTTAAGGAATTTTCTTTGCAGCAGGGTTCTGATAATTACCCATTTTAATGTTTTAAAGCAACTAGGTTTTTTTTATTATAATGTTCAATTAGCAAGTCTCATTGAAAGCCTGGTATGTCTTTGTCCAAAGCACACAAAAATGAAGCTTGAAATTCTAATTTTACAGGATTGTGTAGCTTAAATAATTTCAGACAACTGAAGTAGATATTAAAAGCAAAATATTTAATGTAATATTAGTGTATATCATCAGCAAAGTGGTAGAAGGGTTCATCAAGTGGTGCCATCTCACTAATAACATGCTTACAGATATCGCTCAGCTTAAGAGCTCATCACAACTTGATATGGACATGAGCTGAATGTCAGAGGAGAGAGAAGATAACTACCATTGGCAGCAAAGTGCCTTTTGACCAAGTCTGACACTAAGGAGCATTAGCAAAAGTGAGTTCAATAGGGATCAAAAAGAAAGGAGTCCTAATTGGTTATCTAAGGCAAAACATGTCCCAGGGCCGGCCTTCAGGCAGTCTCCTTGGCCTAGCTAACTTTGAGTGCTTGATCAATGATTTTCACTCCATCACAAGGTCTGTAGTGAAACTGTTTGCTAATGATTTCATCAAGCCCTGGACAGCATCTAGGTTCAGGCTGATAAGTGGCAGGTAAAAATTGTGGCAGGTAATGCCCATTGCTAGCTAGAAACTACCCAATAGCCTGACTTTCAGTAGAACTTTTGTCAGCTATTGCTCCACCATAAGCTTCTTTGCAAGCACCAATGACCAGAAGAATGATTAGACCAACCGTATCCATGCCATTGCTACAGAGCAGGGTGCTCTGAAACAAAAACCTGGGTGCTCTGTAACCAGTAGCTGACTTCCGCTCCTGAATACCTGTCAAAAATTTGCAAAGCTTGGGTCAGGACATGGCTGCCACTTCTGGCAGGATGTAATGCTGGAGGTTTTGTCACCATGGTCTCGCTCTAATTGTCCCAGCTCCTGCCAATTGGTTATCCAATATGTCCATTCTTACAGTGCCATGCCTTCCTACATGATTTGGATGGACTCTGCATTATCTAATTGAATGATTTTTGACTGTTGTTCAAACAGCCTTTACTTGCCCAATGCCAACATTTTTATAATTAAAAGTTTTGAAAGAAAATCTATTATTTTTAAAGCTGCTGTGATCTTGCTCCTGATTGCTCCCACTATTATCCTGGAGATTAATCTTAAATTCCTGAAGGCTCCTAGACAATCCTGTGTGGTTGGTAACCATAACTGGAGTGCTGTGTTTGGCTGCAGTAGAGAGCTTCAGTTGGAGGGATTTTAAGGGTTAAATTCTATCTAAAGTCTAGTCTGTCTTTAATTTAGCAATTAACTAAAAGTTGCTGTTAGGGTTGGAAGAAGGTGAGTTTCAGTCCAGCCTTAAAACAGGGCTCATACAGGCTCTGCTTGCAGCTGCAATTAGTTTAATTAGATAACTGGCTTAATCAGGTTTTCAGAGACTAGGTTCAGAGAGTATAAAAGGCTGTCTTGTAGTGCTGACTTTATGTCTGCACTGGAGTGCTGTTAGGCTGAAGTAGAGCGCTTCAGCTGGAGTTTGGTGACTGAGGGAGGAGGTGCTCTTTTCCTTCTAGCTTTGCTCAAAGAAGAGTGGCGGCCTTACCAAGTAGGAACTGGTGAGTAAATTAGAAAAAGTGTAATATTTTTAAAGTTCCTATACTTGGATTTAACTGTGAAGTGCCAGGAATAAGAGAAATTTAGGGCCAATATAATAAAGTAATATAAATAATCCAAAGTAGAATAAAGTTAATGTAAGGGAAGTAGAGTTAAAACATGGCAGGGCAGCTCAGTCAAGTGGAATGCATGTCCTGTAATATGTGCGAAGTCATGGATGCTACCAATGTCGTAGATGACCATGTGCAGGAAGTGCTGTCAGCTGCAGAAACTTGAGCTCCTGGTTTCAGAGCTCAAGTGGCACTGGAGTCACTGGTGCATCCACGAGGCTGAGAGCTACTTGGATAGCACGTACAGAGAAGTGGTCACACTGCAGCTTAAGGGCCTGGAGACAGGGAGGAGATGGGTGACCACCAGCCAGTTCAAGAGAAGTAGGCAGGTAATGCAGGAGTTCCTTGGGGTCCTGCTCTCAAATCGGTTTTCCATTTTGGAAGCTGGTGAGGGCGCTGGTTCCTCGAGTGCAGTCAGAGCCAAGTTTGTGGTACCATGAGTGGCCCAGCTGTACAGGAGGGGAGGAAGAAGAAAGGGAGAGCTATAGTGATAGGGGATTCATTGGTTAGGGGAACAGACAGGAGTTTCTGTGGCCGTAGACATGACTTGTGGATGGTACGTTGCCTCCCTGGTGCCAGGGTCAAGGATGTCACAGAGCGGCTGCAGGACATTCTTCTGGGGGAGGGTGATCAGCCAGAGGTCTTGGTCCACAGTCCTACCAATGACTTGGGTAGGAAGGGAAAGTGGTCCTGCAATCAGAATTTAGGGAGCTAGGTAGAATGTGGTCATCTCTGGATTATTCCTGGTGCCATGTGCCAGTGAGTACAGAAATAAGAGGATAAGGCAGATGAATGTGTGGCTTGATAGATGGTGCAGGAGGGAGGGCTTTAGATTCCTGGGACACTGGGGCTGGCTCTGGGGGTGATGGCGCCTGTACAAGCTGGACGGGTTGCACCTCAGCAGAGCTGGGATTGAGTTCCCTGCGGGGCTGTCCTCTTGAGAGGGCTTTAAACTAACTCGGCAGTAGTGTGGGAACCAAGAAAAAAATATTAGAGGAATACCAGGGTGTACAAAATACTGGGAGGGACAGATAGCACTAGTATAGGGAAGAGGAAGTTAATAGGTAAAGTTGGGGAAAAAAAGAGAAAGTAACAATCTAAATCAGGGTTACTATGCATGTTTGTGAATGCACAGAGTATAGTAAATTAAGATTGGGGAGTTACAGGTGCAGATTACCATGTGGAAATATGATGGTAGCCATAATGGAGACTTGGCGCAAGGAAGGACAGAACTGGGTGTTAAATATTCCCGGGTACAAGGTGTTCAGAAGAGATAGGAGGGGTGGCAGTATTGATTAAGGAGAGCATTGCAGTGCTGGAGAAAAAGGATGTCCCAGAGGGTTCAAGGACAGAATCAATTTAGCTAGTGCTAAGGAACAAAAAGGGTGCAAATACATTGCTCGGTGTATTCTATAGACCACCAAATAGATGAAAATAAGAGGACAAATCTGCAGGGAAATTAGAGATGCAGGCATTATAGAGTAGTTGTAATGGGGGACTTTAATTACCCAAATGTAGACTGGGACAGTGGTAGTGTAAAGGGTGGAGAGAGGCAAAAGTTCCCAGATTGTGTTAGGGAGAATCTTCTACAGTATGTGTCCAATCCAACAAGAAAAGATGCACTGTTGGACCTGGTTCTTAGAAATGGGGCAAGCCAAGGAGATTGTGTCAATGGGGGAACATTTGGGAGACAATGATCATTGTATTGTACATTTTAGAATGATGATAGAAAAGGACAATAGGCAATCCAGAGTAAAAATAATTAACTGGACAAGAGCAGACTTCGGTAGGGCAAGAATGGAGATGGGCCAGATAAACTGGAACGCAAGATTTGCAGGAAAAACTGTAGCTGAACAATGGGCTACCTTCAAAAAAGAATTGGTTCAGGCACAGTCAAAATATATTCCATATAAAGGGAAAGATAGGACAAACAAATCCAGAGCTCCCTGGATGAAAAAAGGAGATTGAAATTAAGATGAAAAAAAGTGCGCTTATGACAGGTCAGGTAGAATATACAATTGAGAACCAAGAAGAATACAGAAGGTTCAGAGGTGAGGTGAAAAAGCATATTAGAGAAGCAAAGAGGGATTATGAGAAAAGGCTGGCAGCCAACATAAAGGGGAATCCCAAAGTCTTCTATAGGCATATAAATAGTAAAAGGGTGATAAAAGGAAGAGCAGGGGTGATGGGGACCTAAAAGGGAATTTACACATGGATGAAGGGACCATGGCTGAGGCATTAAATGAATACTTTGCATCCGTCTTTACCAAGAAGGTGGATGCTACCCAGGCCATAGTGACAGACGAGGAAACTCTGTCACTAGAAGGGTTCAAAATTGATGAGGAGGAAGTGTTGAGTAGACTGTAGGTACTTAAAGTTGACAGGGCACCAGGATTGGATGAGATGCATTCAAGGATATTGAAGGAAGTGAAAGTAGAAATTGCAGGGGCACTGGCCATAATCTTTCAGCCTTCCCTAGACTCAGGGGAAGTGCCAGAGGACTGGAGAATTGCAAACATTACACCCTTGTTCAAAAAATGTCGTGAGGATAAGCCCGGCAATTACAGACCAGTCAGTTTAAGTTCAATGGTGGATAAGATTCTAGAAACAATTATTTGGGATAGAATTAGTAGTCACATGGAAAAATATGGGTTGATAAGGAAGAGCCAGTATGGATTTCTAAAGGAGAAATCCTGTTTAACTAACTTGCTGGAGTTTTTTGAAGAGGTAACGGAAAAGGTTGATGATGGTAATGCTGTTGATGTGGTGTACATGGACTTTCAAAAGGCATTTTATAATGATACCACATAACCAACTTGAGAAAAATGATTGTTCGTGGAATAAAAGGGGCAGTAGCAACATGGATGCAAAACTGGCTGAAAAATAGGAAACAGATGGCAATGTCAATGGATATTTTTCAGGCTGGAAGAAGGTTTGTAGTGGAGTTCCCAGGGGTCAGTATTGAGACCCTTGCTTTTCCTGATTATATATTAATGATCTAGATCTTGGTGTGCAGGGGACAATTTCAACGTTTGCGGATGATATGAAGCTTGGGAGTGCTGTGAACTGCGAGGAGGACAGTGTGGAACTTCAAGAGGGCATAGACAAGATGGTGAAGTGGGTAGATAAGTGGCAGACAAAGTTCAATATGAGGAGTGTGAGGTGATGCATTTTGGTAGGAAGAACATAGACAGACAATATAAAATAAGGGGCGCAGGAGTAGAAAGACTTAGGTGTATATGTGCATAGATCATTGAAGGTGGTAGAACTGGTGGAGAGAGCAGTTAATACAGCAAATAGTATCCTGGGCTTTATTAATAGGGGCGTAGAAACCAAGAGCAGGGAGGTTATGCTGAATTTACATAAGACACTCATTGGACCTCAGCTGGTATATTGTGTACTGTTCTGGGCACCATATTATAGGAAGGATGTGAACATGTTGGAGGGAGTGCAGAAGAGGTTTACAAGAATGGTTCCAGGGATGAGAAACTTTAGCTGAGGATAGATTGGAGAGGTTGGGAATGTTTTCCTTGGAGAGAAGGCTGAGAGGAGATTTAATAGAGATGTTCAAAATCATGAGGGGCCTGGACAGAGTAGATAGGGAGAAGCTGTTCCTGCTCGTAAAAGGATCAAGAACAGGAGGGCACAGATTTATAGTGACTTGCAAAAGAAGCTAGAGTGACATGAGAAACTTTCATATAACAAGTGGTTTGGGTCAAGAATGCACTCCCTGGAATGTGGTGGAGGCAGATTCAATCAAGGCATTCAAAAGGACATTGTTTCTATTCTAATGTGCAAGGGTATGGGGGAAAAGCAGGGCAATGGCACTAGGTCATGATGCTCATTTGGAGAGCCAGTGCAGACATGATGTCTCAAATGGCGGCCTCCTGTGCCATTAAGATTCTGTAACTTAGCACAATGCAGTATTGATCATTTGCCTGGATGGATGCAGCTGGAACAACATTCAAGAAGCTTGATTCTATCCAGAGCCAAGCAATGTAGCTGATCAGTTTCTGCCACTTATGGGAATATTCCACCCCACTGCACTGTGGCTTCAGTGTAGATCATCCACGGGATGGACTCAACAATAGTCTGATTCTGTTTGACTTTAATTTTGCTAGGGCTCTTTGATGCCTCATTCTGTCCAATGCTGCCTTGATAGCTACTCTCCCTCACCCCCCAGTTCTTTTTGTCTGGTTGGACCAAGACTAAAATATATAAATATAAAAGCCTGGAGCTGAATAGTCCTGGTGGAACCCAAACTGAACATCAATGAGCAGGTTGTTGCTGAATGAGTGCCATTTGATAGTACTGTCAATGGCCCTTTCCATGCTGACAATTAGGGATAGGCTGATGGAGCGGTAATTAGCCAGATTCGATTTGTCACTCACTTTATGGAAAGGATGCACTTGGTAAGGCTGGCACAGGTGTTGAACGTGCAACTAAAATCACATCATGGTTTGAATGGCCTCATTAGACCGTGGCTTTTACATTTTCAGTGAGGCTGGTGCAAGGCTCTCGAAGGCCAACCAAAATATACCTGTAGAAATGGTGGTACAAATGGATCTGGTGAGTAAAGTGCTGCTCCAATTTGAAAGCTTCACATGTCCCATTCTCATTAGGCAATTTTAATTGGGTGGGAATTAAAAATCCAGAAAATTCCTGAGGTTTGACTTCCAGAAACTAGAAGACCAACCTCCATTGGTGGAGTCAGAGGACCATGTGGGTGAGGTTTGACTGCCTCCAGCCATACATCAGTTAGATGAAGTGGGTAATGAAAACATTTGAAATGAGGATCTTGAAACTGATTTGTAGGGGCTTAAGTGACCTAATGGACCTTATTGACAATGAGGGTGATAGGCTTGTGGGAGAAGATATGCTCGCAGAGTTTGAAATGCTTTTTCCAAATAAAGGTAGGGAGACCAATGTGCTGAGAGTGGTGGAGAAATCAGTTGATAGATTCGGATTTTAGCAATTTGTGTGGTTGGGGGATGGTGGTATAAAGTAGAGACATAGATGAGAAGGAAGGACATGACAAGGATATGGAGTCCTTTTGAGTTCAACTCAACAAGCTTGACTTTATTTTTAAAAAACTAATTGCTCCATTGAATGCAACTTTATCAAGACTTATCAATAGATGATACAATTTACTCTTAATGCTGTAGGAAATCTATCTAGTGGTTAAGATTTATAATGAAGGATGTGCAATATTTTGTATTCTGTCTGCCTTGAGAGCATTTGAGGGATTTCGTAAAGGCTGCCTTAGCACCTATTACTGAGAAGTTGTGTTTGACAAATTTCAGTTTTGAGGATGTAACTAGTAGGGTAGATAAAGGGGAGCCTGCAGTTGGATTTCCAAAAGGCATTTGTTACACTGCTATGCAACAGGTTATTAGACAAGAAAAGGCCCTCTAGACTTGGGAGTAATATATTCACATGGATGGAGCATAGACAGGAAGCAGAGAGTTTGGATAAATGGGACATTTTCAGAAATGTTTGGCAGGCTGTAATTCATGGCCCAGTGTTGGTGCTTGAGCTATTGACAACCTATATTAATGACTTGAGTGAAGAGATCGAGAGTGAAGTATTCAAGTTTGCTGACAATACAAAGGTAGATGGGAATATAAGCTGTGAGAAGGACACAGAGATATAGACCAGTTAAGTGAGTGGGCAACAAAGTGGCGGATGGAGTATAATCTGGGAAAATGTGAGGTTATTCACTTTGGTCATAAGGCAGAAAAGCAGAACATTTTTTTTTAAAAGACGTGAAACTTGTAAACGTTGATGTTCAGAGGGATTTGGGTGTACTTGTACAAGGAACACCAAGTTAGCACGCAGATACAGCAAGCAATTGTGAAGGCAAATGGCTATGTTGGTGTTTATTGTAAGGGGACTGGAGTACAAGAGGTAAGGAAGTCTTGCTACAGTTGTGTATGGCTTTGCTGTGATCATATCTAAATACTTATATGCAGTTTTGGCCTTCATATCTAGGCAGAGATAAACTTGTCTTGGAAGTGGTATGTTGCAGGTTCACTAAATTGGTTTCTGGGATGAGGGGGCTGTCCAAAATGAGAGGCTGAGTGAATTGGGACCTACGTGCTCTGGAGTTTTAAAGAATGATAGATGTTCTCATTGAAACATATACAAGATTTCTGAAGGGGCTTGACAGAGTAGTCACCTGAGAGGTTGTTTCCCCTGGTTGGGAAAACCTAAACACGGGGGCACAGCCTCAGGATAAGAGGCCGACCATTTAGGACTGAGATGAGCAATTTCTTCACTCAAAGGGTTGTGAATCTTTGGAAGCCTCTACTCGAGGGCTGTGAATGCTCCATTGTTGCATATATTCAGGCTGAGATAGATAAGATTTTGATCTCTCAGGGAAACAAGGGTGAGAAAATGGAGTTAAAGCAGAAGATCAGCCATGATTGTATTGAATAGTGGAGCAAGTTTGAGGGGTCAGATGGTCTAATCGGGTTCCTATTCATGTTCCATGGAGCTCTTCCATTCTAATGCCATGACTTTGGTGGAAGCCCTGATTGCAAATATATGAAGGCTGTCCACTGAATTTCCCAAATTATAGTGACAGCTTGAGAATTCCTGAGGGAATACCCAGATTATGTCTTCAAATAAATTCTTGTGGATCCTCTTGCCAGTCTATTTTTCATTACTTTCCTTCATTGATCTCATCTCCATTCATGTCTGCTCTCACCATCCCAATTTGGTATGTATTGTGTTTCACTTCTAATTTTTTTATCCTTGCATTTACATAGAACTTACAGTTGCAAAAAATGCTATAGAAATGCAAGTCCCAAAGGGCTTTAAAGCTAGTGAAATAGCTTCTTGAAATGTTGTCACTTTTGCAACATAAACATGGTAGCCAATAAGGTTCAGCAAAGTGTAATGAGGTAACAATCAGAATCTGCTTGGGAGATTGGCTGAGGGATAAAAATTGGTCAGTATATGAGGGACAAGTCTTGGTCAAAATACTGGGAAAACTCCCTACTTCTACACATGGAGCCTTTTGTGTGCATCTGAAAGACGAAAGATGGCATTTCCAAGTGTAGCACTCCCTCGCTATTGCACCAACAGGCAGCATATATTAAAAAGCTTCAGAAATTTTAGATTTTCCAATTTGAATGTAATTGCAGTAACTACTGATGATGACAACAACAACTTGTAATTTTATATAGCTCCTTTAATGTAATGAAACATCCCAAGAAGCTTCACCCAGGAGCATTACGACACAGTCACATAGGGAGATCTTTGGTCAGATGACCAAAAGTTTAATCAAAACGGTAGGGTTTAAGAAGTGTCTTAAAGGAGGAAAATGAGGTGGAGAGGCATAGGGAGGATATTCCAGAGATTGAGACCTGGGCAACTGAAGGCACAGTCATCAATGGTTGAACAGCTAAAATTAGGGATGCACAAGAGGCCAGAATTGGAGGAGTGTAGATACATAGATTATGGAGCTGGAGGAGATTACCAAGATAGTGAGGGGCATGGCCATGGAGGGATTTGAAAATGAGGATAATTTTAAAATCAAGATGTAGCTTGTCTGGCAGCCGGTGCCAGTCAGCAAGTGCAGGGGTAATGGGTGATAGATGAATGGGACTTGCTGCAAGTTAAGATAAAGGCAGTAGACTTTTGGATGACCTCAAGCTTATGGAGGGTAGAATGTGAGAGACTGGTCAGGATTGTGTTGGACTAATCAAGTCTGGAGGTAACGAAGGCTTAAAAGTGAGTTTCAACAGTAGATGAGCTGAGACTGGTGAAGTCCGGTGATGTTAATAAAGTGGAAATAGGTGGTCCTAGTAATGGCATGAACATGAAGCTCACTTCTAGACCAGAAGTGACACCTGGTCGCGAGTTTAATCTCAACTGTTGCCAGGGAGAGGATGGAGTCGGTAGCTGGGGATGGAGTTTGGAGCATGGACCAAAACAATGGCTTCAGTCTTCCCTGGAGGAAATTTCTGATTATCCACGCAAGCAGTCTAATTTAGCAACAGTGGAGGAGACTGGAGGTGCTGGTGGTGAGGTAGAGCTGCTGACGATCTAAATTTAATTTTTGGAACCCTTTGGTCTGTTTTCAAAGTAACTGCATCGTTATTCACCACTGTCTTACACAGATTGTCAAAAGGCTTCATTTTTCTGCAGGTTGCAAAAGAATACGGATGACCTCATTCAGCAGCTCACTAAAAGGATCATTTTTTACTGTAATGGTTTCTCGGGGCCTGACTCTCCATAAGTCTAATATTGAGACTGTAATGGTAGTGAATAGATGAATGTTGAGATTACCTACTACATGTGTTCTGGCAGGATTAAAATATGACGCATTTTACTTGATTGATTTGTCTCCATTTTAAAACTGAATTCTCAATAGTATTGCCCTTTTTACCTCCCTTCATCTTATTGGGAATGGAGATGCATTTCAAGAAGCCATATTTTGAACAGATTATAATGCATTAGTAATTTAGTTTACTTGTTTACAGGTCTGCATACTGCTCACGTACTGATCAATAAATGGCAATGTCTGCCTTTGCATTTTAGTAGCCAATGAATGTTTGCTGCCTCTGCCAATTGTTCTATTTCTTAAATGTTACAGAATTACTTTTAAAAAAAAAAACCTAAAAATACATTGGCTTTTCACAAAATGCAATTCTCATTTTGGTTCTGAAATTCTAGGAAGGGTATATGGGATGGAATAGAACTCCAGACTACCCACTGGAAAAAGTGCTCGCTGTCTGACATCTTGAAGTCAAGGTTATTTGAATGTTAAGAACCCAATGTGCCCACCAACCTGAACTGGAAGGGGGAGAAATGTTCCTACAGTGAAGCATTCCTAGCTTCTATTATCAATTGCTTGGTTGAAATTGGTCAATTTTTAAAAAATTTCCCCATCCCACAGATCTAGTAACATACATGCCAGGGAGTTTCAGGCATCTATGCTATCTAACATTACTAAAGGTATGTAAGGAAAAGATATTTGTAATTAAAAATATTTTCCTGATTTCCCCCATTTGTATTGTATAGCATACCCCACCCAACCAGTCAGCATATTATTACTACCAAGAATTTCAATGAAACAGATAAGGAGGTAGATCCAAACTCTGTCTCAAATTGCAGCTTCTCCCTCCCCACTTGTTTTATTTTTTGCTGGTAGCCTGCTGTAATGCTGCTCTCCCCAGACCTAGGAATTTATGGCTATAATTTTCAATTTATTGGTCTTAAAATTTGCGGGCTAGTGGTTTCATCTCTAGTGGTGACATTGTAACCCATTTGTCATCATTGGAAGATGCATTCCCACTGTTTGAATGGGGGAATTATGTATTAGTACGTGTGTTCTGGAATACCATTCTTTAAAATCTAAGTTACGTTGGTATCAATAAGAGATCTAAAAGGGGGTGAGACGGAGAAAATTTCTCTGTGTATAACTTGTCCGCTTCTTTAAATTGGATTCAGCACAACAGCTAAGTAACGGGTTTCTTAAACCAAAGTCCACAATAAAGTACTGGACAGGGGAATGTCTATGGGTCTTAGTTATATGAACATCCAGAAGGCATTTGATAAAGAGGCTCATAAGACACAATTAGCTAAACTCTTTTGAGTTATCAACAGTCACAGATTGCAACTCTTTCGAGTACAATCACAGTTCTTGGTTTCCGGGAGTGGGACATGAACCCACAACCCTCTGATTCAAAGGAGAGGGTGCTATGAACTGAGCCACAGCTGACACCTCCTAACAATTAGCTAAAAATTCTTTCGAATTATCAGCAGTCACAGATTGCAACTCTTTCGAGTACAATCACAGTTCTTGGTTTCCGGGAGTGGGACATGAACCACAACCTTCTGATTCAAAGGCGAGGGTGCTATGAACTGAACCACAGCTGACACCTCCTAACCATTAGCTAAAGTCGAACCTCATGGAATTCAAAGCAAATTATTGACCTTATTAGGAAATTGGCTGAGCGGCAAGACACAGTGAGGATAATGGGCACTTGGTCTAATTGACAGGATATAACTAGTGGTGTCCCACAAGGATTAATGTTGGGGTCTCAACTAATTGCCATATTTATTAATAACTTAGATGGTGGAATAGAAAGCCTCTCACCAAAATTGCCAATGACATAAAGATAGGTGATATTGTAAACAGTGTAGATGGAAGCATAAAATCACAAGGGGATACCGATAGCTTATGTGAATGGGCAAATATGTGGTCATTCACTTTGTACCTAAAAAGGAGGGATCAGGGCGCTTTGAGTGATGAGAGGAAAAACAATGGAGGTCCAAAGAGACTTGGGGATTCGGATCAATGGTTCATTAAAATGTCATCAACAGGTGCAGAAAATAATCCAGAAGGTGAATAGAATGCTCTTGTTTTTATCTAAAGGAAGAGAATTCAAGGGGGTAGAAGTCATGCTTGATCTATGCAAAGCCCTGGTTAGACTATACTTGGATTACTGTGAACAGTCCTGGATACCAGACCTTGGGAGCAATTATCTTGGCCTTGGAGGGACGACGGCATAAATTTACCAGAATGATCTCCGGATTAAAGTGTTAAATTACAAGGACAGTTTGTAACTGTTGTATTCCTGGAATTTGGAAGGTTTAAGGGATGATTTGATTGAGGCTTTCGCAATATTAAGAGGGACAAATAGGATAGACTGGGAGGAACCATTTCTGCTAGTTGAGTCTGGAACCAGAGTCAGGTGTTTTAGGAGTGAAAATGGGGCACATTTCTATACGCACAGCAGATGAGTCCCAAATTTCTGCCGATGGCAATTGATGCTACATCAGTTGTTATATATCAATCTCAGATTTAAAATTATTAACCAAAGGTTTTACGGGGTATGGAGCAAAGGAGGTTACGTGGCAGATCAGCCATGATCTCGATCAATAGCAGAATAGGCTGGAAGAGCTAAATGGCCTGCTTCTGTTACATCTGTAACATAGTTAATGTAATACAAAAACAAAAATACCTGGAAAAACTCAGCAGGTCTGGCGGCATCTGCGGATAGGAGCACAGTTAACGTTTCGAGTCTGAATGACCCTTCGACAGAACTAAGTAAAAATAGAAGAGAGGTGAAATATAAGCTGGTTTAAGGGGTGGGGGGGTTGGGACAAGAAGAGCTGGATAGAGGGCCAGTGATAGGTGGAGATAACCAAAAGATGTCACAGACAAAAGGACAAAGAGGTGTTGAAGGTGGTGATATTATCTAAAGGAATGTGCTAATTAAGGGTAGAAAGCAGGACGAGCAAGGTACAAATAGCCCTAGTGGGGGTGGGGTGGGGGGAAGGGATCGAAATAGGCTAAAAGGTAGAGATAAAACAATGGATGGAAATACATTTAAAAATAATGGAAGTAGTTGGGAAAAGAAAAATCTATATAAATTATTGGAAAAAACAAAAAGGAGGGGGAAAATCGGAAAGGGGGTGGGGATGGAGGAGAGAGTTCATGATCTAAAATTGTTCAACTCAATACTCAGTCCGGAAGGCGGTGAAGTGCCTAGTCGGAAGATGAGGTGCTGTTCCTCCAGTTTGCGTTGAGCTTCACTGGAACAATGCAGCAAGCCAAGGACGGACATGTGGGCATGAGAGCAGGGTGGAGTGTTGTAATGGCAAGCGACAGGGAGGACTGGGTAATACTTGCGGACAGACCAAAGGTGTTTTGCAAAGCGGTCACCCAGTCTGCATTTGGTCTCTCCAATGTAGAGGAAACCGCATTGGGAGCAACGAGTGCAGTAGACCAAGTTGAGGGAAGTGCAAGTGAAATGCTGCTTCACTTGAAAGGAGTGTTTGGACCCCTGGACGGTGAGGAGAGGGGAAGTAAAGGGGCAGGTGCTGCACCTTCTGCGGTTGCATGGGAAGGTGCCGTGGGAGGGGGTTGAGGTGTAGGGGGTGATAGAGGAGTGGACCAGGGTGTTCCGGAGGGAATAATCCCTGCGGAATGCCGCCGGGGGGGGGTGAAGGGAAGATGTGTTTGGTGGTGGCATCATGCTGGAGTTGGCGGAAATGGCGGAGGATGATCCTTTGAATGCGGAGGCTGGTGGGGTGATAAGTGAAGACAAGGGGGACCCTATCATGTTTCTGGGAGGGAGAAGAAGGTGTGAGGGCGGATGCACGGGAGATGGGCCAGACACGGTTGAGGGCCCTGTCAACCACCGTGGGTGGAAAACCTTGGTTAAGGAAGAGGGAGGACATGTCAGAGGAACTGTTTTTGAAAGTGGCATCATCAGAACAGATGTGACGGAGGCGAAGGAATTGAGAGAATGGGATGGAGTCCTTACAGGAAGCGGGGTGTGAGGAGCTGTAGTCGAGGTCACTGTGGGAATCGGTAGGCTTGTAATGGATATTGGTGGACAGTCTATCACCAGAAATTGAGACAGAGAAGTCAAGGAAGGGAAGGGAAGTGTCTGAGATGGACCATGTGAAAATGATGGAGGGGTGGAAATTGGAAGCAAAATTAATAAATTTTTCCAGGTCCAGACGAGAGCATGAAGCAGCACCGAAGTAATCATCGATGTACCGGAGAAAGAGTTGTTAATGTAATGTTTAGCATAGCCATTAGAAAATGCAGGGTAGCTGTATTGTGCTTGGTTTGGTTTGTTTAATATTCACCTGGCAACAAGAGCAGTGATCTGATAAAATTGCAGTGTGTGTCTATAATGTAGCAGAGATTTGGGGTCTAAATACTGTAAATTACTGCTTTAGTCGGTGTCAAGTTTCACTCTGGTTCAAAGTATTTCTTAAATCAAGGTGAGATTGAGTTTTTGTTTAATGTGGTAACAGAATTCGGAATTAGAATTAAGGAAAATGTTAACAAACTCTCCCTTTTTTAATGTTGGGTGTATTTTGTTATGTTCAATATAATAAAGCTTTTTACCATTATTAATTTATCGGTTTGAAAGTGCCATTATTTTAAGAAATAGCCATCGATAAATCAAGTGGCACAAATTCTTCTATTTTTGCACAAAAGTTCCTTTCTGTACAATGATTTGGAAAAAATGCTCCTGAAATATAATCCTCACTTGAAACTAGGAAAAACATAAATGTATTTTGAGCCCTTGCCATCTATGCGTTTCCAAATTTTAGTCAAATGTGATCTTCAATGCAATCAATCACTGTAACTCATTATTTTTATCCATATATGTATATAGTCAAAGCTCAACATTTACAACATAAATTTGGGGACAATATATGTAGTCAGCCATTTGGTTTTTGTTTAATAAAATCAAAATAAATAATGACAAGTTTGCACTTAAAATTGAGTTTTACGTGCTCCTAGGAGCTTTACAAAAAATAAAGTTATTTTTAGTTTTGCCTTGTGAATGTGTGTTACCAGAGGATTTCAAGCACTTCTGGACACTTAGCAGCCTGCAGCTTGTGCTATTCGTACAGGAAACTGAAAACTGCTGACAGCACCAGTAGTCTTGACAATTTTTTTAATACCTCATTTGTATTCTTGAAGGAAAAAAAAATTATATTTAACTCATTGAGCAATCATAGCTGGCTCAGTGACAGTACTCATTGTATCTCTATTTGCATTCAAATTTTTCTTTACATCATGCCTGTCTGTAGGCATAGCTCATGCACCTATACAGGGGGAAAAAAGTAGACTTTGGTACTTCTTAAAAAAAATTATTCTTTCTGAACAGGCAACTTTCAGTATTCTACATGTTGGCTCTAAACAGCATTGCAAGTGGGAGGAGAAAAGTTTCAGTATGATCTGTAGAGTGGCTATTCCTGATCACCACAGGTTCTACCTTTTGATGGCATTTACAGTTTATCTTTTTCACTTTTTGTACAAATTGAGTGCCTCTTCTATATAACCAAGTTACAAATATATGAACATACGAAATAGGAGAAGTAGGCCATTCAGCCCCTCAAGCCTGCTCTACCATTCAATAATACCATGGCTAATATGTTTGTGGTACAAGTCCCACATTCTCATCTACCCCTGATGACCTTGTTTTCCCCATAACTAACCAGAGTCTATCTAAATATTCCATGACCCTGCCTGCACCACCTTCTGAGGCAGTGTTCCAAAGTCACACAACCTTCAGATAAAAATTTCTCTTTCATCTCTGTCCTAATAAGGGCAACCCCTAATTGTAAAACAGTACCCCTAGTTTTGGACTCACCCACAAGAGGAAACATCCTTTCGACATCCACCTTGTCAACGCCGTTCAGAATCTTTTATACAATTCAGTTGCCCCTCACTCTTCTAAACTCCAGTGGAAACGAGCCCAATCTGTCTAACCTTTCCTCATAAGACAACCCGCTCAATCCAGCTATCAGTCTCGTAAATCTCTGCTGAACTGCCTCCAACGCATTTACATTCCTTAAATAAGGAGACCAAAACTGCAAGGAGTATTCAAGATGTGGTCTCCCCAATGCCTTGTATAATTGAAGCATATTATCCTCACGTTTATGTTCAATCATTCCATTAGCCTCTATGATTACACATTGTACCTGCATATTAACATTTTGTGACTCTTGCACGAGAACACCTAGATCCCACTGCACCTCGGAATTCTGCAGCCGTTCTCCATTTAGTTAATACTTTGCTTTTTTATTCTTCCTGCCAAAGTGAACAACTTCATGTTTTCCCACATTATATCCATCTGCCAGAGTTTTGCCCACTCGCTCAACTTACCTTTTCTGTCTACAAACTCCTGATGTCACCTTCACAACATACTTTCCTACCTATTTTTGTCTTCTGCAAATTTAGCTACCATGCCTTCGCTCCCCTCATCTAAGTTATTGATGTAAATTTTAAAATGCTGAGGCCCCAGTACAGACCCCAGCAGGACTTCACTCGTCACATCCTGCCAATCAGAAAAAGATCAATTTATGCATGCTGTTTCCTGCGAGCCAGCCACTCGTCTATCCAATCTAATATGTTAGCCCCTACACCGAGATTTTATTTTCTGCAATAACCTTTGTAGCACTTTATCAAAATGCTTTCTGGAAATCCAAGTACGGTATGCCTACAGGCTCCCCTCTATCCACCCCACATGTTACTCCTTCAAAGAACTCTAATAAATTGGTTAAACATGATTTCCCTTTCATAAAACCATGTTGACTCTTCTCGATTTACCTTGTTTTCCTAAGTACCCAGCTATAAACTTGTCATTGATTGACTCTAACACCTTCCCCACGACACACGTCAAACTAACTGGCCTATAGTTTCCTGTTTTCTGCCTCACTCCCTTATAGAATAGAGGGGTTATTTTTGCTACTTCCCAGTCTGGTGGAACCTTTCCAGAATCCAGGGAATTTTGGAAAAATTAACACCAACGCATCTACTCCCTCGTTAGCCACCGCTTTTAAGACCCCCATGATGAAGTCTATCTTGCTCTGGAGACTTGGAACTGCAGGCTGCCATCAGTTTGCTCAATACTGCTTCCCTAGTGATTGTAATTTCACCAAGTTCCCCTCTCCCCTCCACCTCCTGATTTACAGCTATTACTGGAATATTTTTGTATCCTCTATAGTGAAGACAGAAGCAAAATATTTGTTCATTTCATAGGTCATTTCCTTATTTTCTACTATTCTCCCCATTCTCCCTCTAGAGGACCAACACTCACTTTACCTACTCTTATCCTGTTTAAATACTTGTAAAAACTCTTGCTATCCATTTTTACATTTCTAACCAGCTTCCTTTCAAACATCTAATTTCTTCTCCGATTAACCTCTTAGTCATTCTCTGCTGTTCTTTATATTCTGACCGATCATCTGACCTGCTATTCATCTTTGCGCAGTTATATTCTTTTTTCCTCAAGTTTGATGCTTTCCCTAACTTTAACCATGTGTGGTGGGTCCTCCCTTTAGAATTTTTCTTTATACTAGGAATATACTTGTTCTGAGTATTGTGAAATATCCCCCTAAATGTCTGCCACTGCTTCTCTATTAATCTATCCTCTAGCATCATATCCCAGTTCATTTCAGCTAGCTCAGCTTTCATGCCCACATAGTTGTCTTTATTTAAGTTTAAAATATTAGTCCTAAACCCACTCTTCTCCCTTTGAAACTGGATGTAAAATTCGATCCTATTGTGGTCGTTGCTACCTAGGGGTGCCTTCATTCTGAGGTCATTATTTTATCCTGTCACATTACACAATATCAAATCTTATATAACCTGCTCTCTGTTTGATTCCAGAATGTGCTGCTCTGAGAAACCAGCTCAAAAGCACTCCATAAACTCCTCATCCAGGCTACTACTGCCAGTCTGATTTTTCCAGTTTATGTAGATTAAAGTCACCCATGATGATTGCCATCCCTTTATCACAAGAACCCAACATTTCTTCTTATGTACTTTGTCCTACATTGTGGTTACTGTTAGGGAGCCCATAGACGACTCCCACCAGTGACTTCCTTTCCCCTACTATTCCTCATTGTCACCCAAACCTATTCTACATCCTGATCTCCTGAACCAAGGTCATCTCTAACTATTGTACAAATGCCATCCTTGTTTAACAGTGCTACCCCTGTACCTTTACCTAGCTTCCTATTCTTCTTGAAGGTCATATACCCCTCAATATTCAGGACCCAATCTTTGTCACCTTGCAGGCAGGTCTCCGTAATGGTTATCGGATTATATTTACTTCAATGTGCATTATCAATTTGTTTATTTTGTTATGAATGCTATGTGCATTCAGATACAGAGCCTTTAGTTTAGTCTTTTTGTTATCTTTGACATCTAGTCTTGATTCTTGGTGCATTCTTAGGTTTTTTTTCTCTGTCCCTTCCTGCCATTCTCCCACCCTCCTTTCCCACATTACTATTTTCCTCTCTTACCTTGTCTCGACTCTTCAATATACCACATCTTTCCACATTTGATCCCTTGCCCCCACTATTTAATTAAAAACCCCCTCCACTTCCCTAGTTATGCGGTTCGCAAGAACAATGTTCCCACTCCAGTTTAGGTCTAGACCATCCCAACAGTACAGCCCCCCACTTTCCCCAGTACTGGTGCCAGTGCCCCACAAACTGGAACCCACTTCTCCCACACCAGTTCTTGAGCCACGTATTCGCCTCTCTAATTTTATGTACCCTATGCCCATTTGCGCACAGCTCGGGTAATAATACAGAGATTATAACCTTTGAGACTTTGCTTTTCCATTTAGTGCCTAGCTTCTCATACTCCCTACGCAGAACCCCCTTTCCTAGTTCCGCCTATGTTATTGGTACCTACAAGAACCATGACAACTGGATCCTCCCCCTCCCACTGCAAGTTGCTCACCAGCCCTGAGCAGATGTCCTGAACCCTGGCACCGGGAAGGCAACGTAGCCATCTGGACTCCGCTCTACTACAGAAAACAGTGTCAAACCCCTCACTATACTTACCCCTACTACCACTGTTCCTTTTTGCTCTCCCACTTGAGTGGCTTAGGTGCCAAGGTGCCATGGTCAGTTTGCTCATCCTCCCTGCAGCCCCCACTCTCATCCAAACGAGTTAAGAACCTCAAACTTATTGGACAATTGCAGAAGCTCGCACCCCTGCCCCCTGGGTCCCCTTACCTGCCTCATTTGCAGTCACACCCATCTGTCCCTGACCACTGACTAAATCAGAAGGCCCTATCCTAGTAGTTTTCTGCCTCTTGGTACAAATCATTCAAGGAGCTTACCCCATCCCTGATGTGTCACAGAGTCTGCAGCTCAGCCTCCAGCTCAGTGACTGAGCTGAAGTTCCTTAAGCTGCAAACACTCTCACTGCAGACGTGTTTGCCCTGGATCACACTCTTTGCAGGAGCTCCCACATGCTGCAGCCTTGACACGTCACCTGTTCTGACATTCTTTAATGTGTTTTAAATAATTACTTAATTATATTAATCACTTAATTATGCTTTTTTAGATACTTTATTAACTTTACCACCAATTTGTGTACTATTTTAAACCTTGGGGATAGAATAGAAGTTACCTACTCACCAAACAGCTAGCTCATTTCCCAGTAGTAGAGCAAGAAACAATTTCTACAGGGTGAGAAAGATAGAAAAAGGAAACGAACACTACCTTTCCCCTCCTTCACTGAACTTTCCCTCCCACCAAACTCCAGGTCTTCACTCAGTTACCTCAGCTGGCCTCAGTTTGCCAAGGCTGCGCTAAACAGCCCTGAATTTATAGAAAACTCAACTGGGGATACAGTAACCAGATTCAACCAGTTAGCTGACTAACTACTTGGCATAATTTCCCAGCTGTTTTCTTGAGGCCTGCTATGGGTGTCCAGCGGTGCAAGCATGTAAATTCTACTTGAGTAGCTAACGCCCAGAATAAATATATTAAGATATAGTAATAGCTCTTCATTCCTCCTAAGTCTTTAAGGTAGAACTAGAATTCTCTGACCTGTGCTTTTGTCAGATTGACAAACTGCACTGACAGATTTTATGGTGCTCACTTTTGTTTTATAGCTGCAGCTTTTGCTTTTTGAGTCACTGTTATTGATTGTACAGCCTATCCAATACACAGAAATTCACTTGACAGGCATTTTAAAAAAAACTGCTGTTTTAATGGCTGAGCTTGTGCCTGACTAATGTACTTTCGTGGCTGATGATGATCATTTACATTCAAAGAGGATGCTCTGATCAGGTTGTCTTAGGTGTGGTAAAACTGGAGAAGTCTGTTTTTTTTTTTCCAAGCCACTATCTTTGCATCACACAGTCTGTTCAACAGCAGGAGCCAATGGAAGATGAGCGATGAATCCTGTATTAATGAGATGAAGTTCTTTAATACTAATTTTATTATTGGTTTTCAATATGAAAAGATTTGTGGGCTGTGCACCCCACCTCAGTGCCATTTTTTAAGTTCCAGCCTGTAGAACAAGAAGAATGTTAATTTCCTGAAAGGATTTGTCAGATAGTTTGCCAAGAATTGCAGTTTTTCTGATAAGTGCATGGTATATTTATTGCTATTATTTTATATATCATAAATTGCTTGTTCTCATCTTTGATCAGGCCTGTGTTTTCAATTTTATATGAGATGGTGTTCTTTAGAGTAATGCCCACAGTACAGTTAAGGTGGTAGAGGAAGGAGAGGCTGTGAATTTCTTCACTAGATGTAAATCTAGATGTAGTCTCCCCTAAAGTGGGCAGACGAAATGCAGGTTGGTTGACTTGACTTCTTTGTGGAACAGCTGCATTCAGTCCACAAGTGTGACTCTGAAATTCCAGGCCCCACTTACACTTTGTCTTCTGTCTCCTACACTGGTCCAATAAAGCTCAACATAAACACTAGGAACAGCAGCACCTCATGTTTCGATGGGACCTTCTGGACTCCACATTGAGTTCAACAATTTCAGATCTCTGACCTTTTTTTGGACAGCAGCTGTTGACAATGATTTTGCTATTCCCATTTACATCTCTTCTAGATCCATCTTTTATTTCTTTATATGTTCCACTACCTTTGCACCATCATCCCTTTTATCATTTAATCTCCTGTCTTCCATCTTATCACAGACCTTCCCTTTTGTTCTTTATACTTCTTTGTCCTTTCTCTGCCTCTGCACTTGGTTAAAACCTGTTGCTTCTCAAATATTTTCCAATTCTGACAAAAGGTCATCAACCTGAAATGTTAATTGTTTCCCTCTCCATAGATGCTGTCTGACTTGCTCAGTATTTATGTTTCTTGTTTTTGTTTATAAATGTGAAAAGAAATGCTCTGATAGTTTGTTATTTTGGTCTGTTAAGTGATATGAGGTTCTCAGCTCTTGTTCTTCATCTAAGTAAAAACAAAATATTGCAGATGTTGGGAATTGAAGTATATAAGATCCTGAACGGTATTAACAAGGTGGACATGCAAAGGATGTTTCCTCTGGTGAACGAGTCCAGTACTAGGGGGCACTGTTTTAAAATTAGGGGCTGCCCTTTTAAGACCGAGATGAGGAGAAATTTTTTGAGGGTTGTGCAACTTTGGAACTCTCTGCCTCTGGAGGCAGGGTCATTGAATATTTTTTAAGGCAGAGGTTCTTGTTAGGCAAGGAAATCAAAGGGGTAGTTGGGAATGTGGAATTCAAAATACAAGCAGATCAGCCATGAGCTTATTGAATGGCGGAGCAGGTTTGAGGGGCCGAATGGTCTACTTTTTTGGGAAAAAAAACCTATTCCAAGGCGCTTCACAAGGAGTGTTATTCAAATAAAATTTGATGCTGAGCCGCATGAGATAACAGGGCAGGTGACCAAAAACTTGGTGGAAGAGGTCTGTCACCGGAGTGCCTTAAAAGAGAATAGTGAGGTTTAAAGAGAGAATTCCAGAGCTTAGGCCCTTGGCAGCTGAAGGTATGGTGGACCAAATAAAATTGGAAATGCTTGAGACTTGAATTGGATCAGTGCAGATACCTTGGAGGGTTGTAGGGCTGGAGGAGATTATGCAGGGAGGTGAGGCCATGAAGGGATTTGAAAACCTGGATAAGAATTTTAAAATTGAGTATTACTTAACCATAAGTCAGTGCAAGTCAGCAAGCACAGGGCTGTAATGTATGAATGGGATTTGGCATGGGTTAGGATACAGGCAGCAGAGATTTGGATCTCAAGTTTATGGATGGTGTAAGATGGTATGTTCACCAGGTGTGCATTGGAATAGTCAAGTCTAGAGGTAACAAAGGCATGGATGAGGGATCCAGCAGCAGACAGGGCAAGGCTGGGGTGGTGATGTTATGGAGGTTGAAATAGGTGATCTTGATGGTGCCAATATATAATCAGAAGATCGACTCAGGATTACACACACCACCACAGTTGTGAACAGTCTGGTTCAGCCTCAGATGGTTACCAGGGAGGGGATGGAGTTGGTGGCTAAGGAACAGCATTTGTGTTGGGGACTGAAGACAGTGCCTTTGGCCTTCCCAATGTTTATGTGGAATTGGGTCACAGCTGAACCATGATCTCATCGAATGGTGCAATAGGCTTGAGCAACGAAATGAACAATTCTTTCTATTAGTTGCAGGTTTTTGATGCAGCAATGACAAAGGGACAGTGACATGTTTTCAAGTTGGGATTGTGTGTGACTTGGAGGGAAACATGCAGGTGGTGGTCTTCCAACATATCTGCTGCACTTCGCCTTCTTGGCGACAGAGGTCACAGATTTGGGTGGTGTTGTCAAGAAAGCTTTGGCAAACTTCTGCAACATATCTTGTATACAATACATGCATGCCCACAGTCATGGTGTGATAGTGGGAATGAATGTTTGTTTAGGCTGGCGGATGACGTGCTGATTGAGTGGGCTGCTTTCTCCAGGAAAATGTCCAGATTTGCTTTGAGAGTTGCATTCATTCAGGCAAGTGGCAGTATTCTGTTACACTCCTGATTTGTGCATTGGAGGTGATGGAAAGACTCGGGAGGTGAGTCATTTAGCATGAAATACCCAGCCTCTGATCTGTTGTAGCCACAGTTTCTTTTTGGCTGACTCAATTAAGCTTCTGTTCAATGGTGACTCCAGGATGTTGGGGGATTTGATAATGGTCATGCTGCTGAATATTAAGGGGAAGTGGTTAGAGACTCATGTTAAAGATAGTCATTGCATGGCACTTCTGCATCATGAATGTTACTTGCCACTTATTGGCTCAAGCTTGGATGTTGTCCAAGTCTTGCTATATCCTGGTGCAGAATGCTTCAGTATCTGAGGAGTTGCAAATGGAACTGAACACTTTGCAAGCATCAGTCAACATTCCACTTCTAACTTTTTGATGGAGGGCAGTGTTATTCACAGTAAGTGCTTGTCATGGAAGAATGAGTCCAAAGCTAGTCTTTACTTCAAGCAGATTTATTCTCAAGACAGCTCTGCAGTGTGGTAGACTCTCCCAGTCCTTTCCACACTGGAGTGTTACAGCTGCTCCCATTTATAGATGAACCAATGCCCATCATTTTGTTTTAACAAGCAGTTGTCTTAACAATGTAATTGCTAGTCAACAAGATTATTGTAGGACCTTGACGACAATTTAATTACTGATGCATTGACAGGTAGGTCATTGAGGAAGCAGCTGATGATGGTTGGGCCGAGGACACTACCCTAAGGAACTCCTGCAGCAATGTCCTGGAACTGAGATGATTGATCTCCCACAACCATCTGCCTTTGTGTTAGGTATGACTCCAGCTAGTGGAGAGCTATCCCCCGATTCCCATTGACTTTAGCTTTACTAAGGCTCCTTGGTGTCACACTCCATCTAATGTTGTCAAGGTGGAACAGAGCATACCCAGGTGATCATGGAATGTCAGATATTGGCTGATGGTCATGATTTTGTGAGTACGACTAGTCTTTAGCACTAATACCTAGATGAAAATGAGGAGAACTTTTCAGGATCGACTTAGCTGGATGTACCTTTGCATCCACATTTCATGATGGGAGGACCATTTAGTTTGTTTTTGTAACCGTTTGGTACATGGTAGGCTGAGCAAATTTCAGAAGACACTGTTGCAGGTCTGGATTTCACATATAAGCCAGACTGGGTAGGGTTGGCAAGTTTGCATCACCAAATGTCATTGGTTGGTACATTCAATTCATGGTCACATTACATGCTTATTATTCCAGATTTATTTAATTAACTCAAATTCACAAAATGCCATGATGGGGTTTGATCTCTTCTGTTTTATTAGTCCACCTTTCTAGATTACTAGTCCAATGACTAACATTATGCTACCTTACCCAAGGCAAATGGAAGTGGTAATTGCACGAATTAAAAATGAAAGGTGTGTCCAGAGAGCTGTACATTGAAACAGCAGAATTATTATCAGTACCTGCCCTATGAAACAATGATCTGAAATTGTTGAATTCTGCAGTGGGAGCACAGGAAGACATGGTTGTGTGATGAGGAATGAGTGCGAAATCGGGAGTTTAGTGCAGTTGGGAATCTCTGGCAAGTTTTTCTGAAGTTGGAATTTGGATTAACGGTAATACTCTGACTTAGAACTTCAGAAGCTAGTGAAGAAGCCTAGTTAACAAACTGCCTGGCAGTGGAGGTTATCAGTCAGCTGAAAGTGGTTGCCCAAATAGGTGTTAATTGCTGGAGCAGGAAGCTGACTTAGCAGTTGCAACTTGGTTGAGTCATCAGCTCTCCATAAATAAAGTAGACAAGTTTTGCTACCACATGGAGTGAGAGCACAATGAGACAACAAGATTGAAAGTGATGAGGAATGAATGCTGAGCCAGAATTTTAGTGAAGGTGGAAATTAGGTGTAGAGAGGGAAAGGGGTGTTCCTTTTCACATTAAAAACAGAAAATGCTAGAATTCTTGGGTCTTATAGTGTCTGTGGTGAGAGAAACAATGGTTAACATTTCAAGTCAAGGACCTTTCTTCAGTTCACCATTTCTCTCTCCACAGATGCTGCCAGGTCTTTTGAATATTTTAAGCATTTTTTGTTTTTATTTTAAATTTCCAGCATCTGCAGTATTCTATTTTGATTTCTTTTTGTACCTCTCCAGCTTCCAGTAGCTGGTGAGCATTCCTCTCTCCAAGCTAGGAGATTGTGGCTTGCTATTACTTTTATAGTCGTGTAAACTAATTAATTGACTAATTAAATAAGGTTAGACAGACATGGTAATGTGCTGTGACTGCAACGTGTGGGAATTTGTGAATTGCATTGCAGTCCTGGACAACCATAATTGTTCTAAATGTCTGCAGCTTGAGCAATTTTGGCTGAGTTGCTGAGCTGGAGTCTGAGTCAAAGACATTTGTGGGGCATCAGGAAGCCACTTTGTTTCAGGAGGCAATCACACTCTTTTATGTTAGGTAGAACTTGAGAGTTGATCGATGTTCCGAGACCGTAGGGTGTAACTGTGAATCAGGTAGATATGGGTATCCAGCATATCGTGATGGGGGAGCCTCAGCTCTTGGCTTGACTGACAGGTATGAGGTGTGTGCTACCTGTGTGGATGAGGAAAAGGACTGCAGGGTGGATGATCAAATGGACCATGGTGCAGGGTGCACTCGAGTTAGGGGAGCAGGTGGAATTTGGTAGTGATAGGGTATAATATAGTCGGCAGGGGGGTGGGAATAGATAATGTTTTCTGCAGCCGAGACCTGGATCTCCAAAGGTTGTCAACACTGATGGTTGTCAACTGGTGCTAGGGTGAAGGACACCTCCTTGTGGCTGGAGATGAATTTTGAATGTGAGTGGGGAGGATCCAGTTATTGTCGTCCACAAAGGAGCCAATGACACAAGTTGAACTAGGAGTGAGGTTCTGCTGAGTTTCAGGAGTTTGGGTCCAAATTAAAATGCAGAACATCAAAAAGTAATCTTCTTTAGATTAAGTGAGCCATATGCCAGTTGAAATTGGGCCAAGCAGATTAGAGAATTACTTTCGTGGCACAAATAGTGGTGTGGGAAGAAGGGATTTCAATTCCTAGGGCACTGATATCAGTACTTGAGAAAGAGAACTGGTCCATTGGGATGGGATCCACTTTAAACCAAGCTGGGACCTGTATCCTGGAAAAATCATATAATTAGAGCTGTGTTTCGGGCTTTAAACTAGCTGGGGTGGGGAGGGGGGGCGTCAGGGGATGGGTGTTGGGGTGGAATTTTGGATGAAGGGAGGTTTAGTAATCCAAAGCGACAAGTGAAGGCAACAACAGTCTGTGGGTGAAGATAAGCAGAGTAGGACAGGAATGGACAGGGTATTTAACTAAAATTATGCATCAATGAGCAAGGTCATGCAGGGAATAGTGGCTTTTAAATAAAAAAGGCTTTATCTGAATACACAAAGCATCTGCAATGAGATAGATGAACTAGTGGCACAAATCGGAATAAATGGTTTAGATCTAATTGCCATTACAGATATATGGTTACATGGTGACCAAGGTTGGGAAATCAATATCTCATGGAACAGTATTTTAAAAAGGTAAAGGAAAAAGGGGGAGGGAAATTTGATAATACAGGATGACACAAGGGCATTAGTGAGAGAGAATCTTGGTTCAGAAGATTATGAAGTAGAATTAGTGTGGGTGGAGATTAGAGAAAACAAGAGCCAGGAAACACTAATGGGAGTAGTTTAAAGGCTCCCAATAATAGTTATACCATTGGATAGAACATTAAACAAATTATTGGAGCATGTAACTCAGACAATGTAATAACTGTGGGGGACTTGAGTCCCCTCTATAGGAAGATTAATCAAATTGGCAAAGGTGGACTGGAAGATGAGTTTCTGGAATGTTTCTGTGAATGTATTGTTCCAGGAAACTTTGTGGAACCAACTAGAGATAAAGCAAAAACAAAAATAAAAATACCTGGAAAAACTCAGCAGGTCTGACAGCATCTGAGGAGGGGCACACAGTTAACGTTTCGAGTCTGTATGACAAGATAAAGCAATCTTAGATCTAGTATTATGTAATAAGGCAGGGTTAATTAGTAATGTCTTAGTAAAAGATCCACTGGGAAATAGTGATCATATGGCCACTGAATTCCTTTTTGAGTTTGAAGTGAGATACCCAAATCACAAACAAGAATCTTGGACTTAAAGCCAATTACGTAGGAATGAGGGGAGAACTGGTTGAAGTTGTTTTGGGTAAATAGACTGAAAGATAGTACTGGTAAATAAATAGCGGAAAACATTTTAAAGAAAATTCAAGATGTTCAACAAAAATGCATCCCATTTCACAGAATCACAGTGCAGAAGAGGCCCTTCGGCCCATTGAGTCTGCACCGGCACGTGAGAAACACCTGACCTACCTACCTAATCCCATTTGCCAGCACCTGGCCCGTAGCCTTGAATGTTATGACGTGGCAAGTGCTCATCCAGGTACTTTTTAAAGGATGTGAGGCAACCTGCCTCCACCACCCTCCCAGGCAGCGCATTCCAGACCGTCACCACCCTCTGGGTAAAAAAGATTTTCCTCACATCCCCCCCACTGAACCTCCTGCCCCTCACCTTGAACTTATTCCCCCTTGTGACTGACCCTTCAACTAAGGGGAACAGCTGCTCCCTATCCACCCTGTCCATGCCTCTCATAATCTTATACACCTCAATCAGGTCGCCTCTCAGTCTTCTCTGCTCCAAGGAAAACAACCTAAGTCTATCCAACCTCTCTTCATAACTTAAATGTTTCATCCCAGGCAACATCCTGGTGAATCTCCTCTGCACCCCCTTCAGTACAATCACATCCTTCCTATAATGTGGCAGCCAGAACTGCACACAGTACTCCAGCTGTGAACTCACCAAGGTTCTATACAACTCCAACATGACCTCCCTACCTTTGTAATCTATGCCTCATTTTTTTAAAAAAAACCAAAACTCAGCAAAAATCCATCCTTTGCTTACTTATGAGGTTAAGGATAGTGTTAGATAAAAAGAAGAGGCTTATAATGTCGCAAAGAATGGTAGAAAGTCTGAGGATCAGGAGTATTTTAGAAATCAGAAAATGTTGATTTAAAAAGATAAAAATATATAGAAGCAGTCCATGCCCAAATACAGCAAGACCTGGGCAATATCCAGGCTTGGGCTGAAAAGTGGCAAGTAACATTCGTGCTACATAATTGTCAGGCAATGACCATCTCCAACAAGAGAGAATCCAGCCATCGCCTCTTGATGTTCAATGGCATTACCATCACTGAATCCCCCGCTAACAATATCCTGGGGATTACCATTGACCAGAAACTAGAACAGCCATATAGATACTGTGGCTACGAAAGCAGGTCAGAGGCTAGGAATCGTCGACAAGTAATTTGCCTCCTGACTCCTAAAGCCTGTCCACCATCTACAAGGCACAAGTCAAGAGTGTGATGGAATACTCCAGTTGCCTGGATGAATACAGCTCCCACTCGAAGCTTGACGCCATCCAGGACAGAGCAGCCCGCTTGATTGGTACCACATCCACAAACATTCACTCCCTCCACAACTGACGCACAGTAGCAGCAGTGTGTACCTTTTACAAGATGCACTGCAGGAATTCACCAAGGCTCCTTCGACAGCACCTTGCAAACCCACGACCACTGTCATCTAGAAGGACAAGAGCAGCAGATAGACGGGAACACCACCACCTAGAAGTTCCCCTCCAAATCACTCACCAACCTGACCTGGAAATATATCACCGTTCCTTCTCTATTGGGTCAAAATTCTGGAACTCCCTCCCTAACAGCACTGTGAGTGTACCTACACCACTTGGACTGCAGCGATTCATGAAGGCAGCTCACCACCACCTTCTCAAGGGCAACTAGAGATGGGTAATAAATGCTGGCTGAGCTAGTGAAGCCCATATCCTGTGAATGAATAAAAAGAGCAAACTAGCCGTGGATATAAAAACAGATTTGTAAGAGCTTTTACAAGTGTATGAAAAGGTAGGCAGAAGCAAAAGTAAACATTGTTCCCTTAGAAGCAGAGATGGGAGAAATTATTATGGAAATGAAGAAATGGCACAAATTGAAAAAATATTTTGCCTGCCTTCACAGAAGAAGGCACAAGTTGCATATCAGAAATAATGGGTGACCTAGCTGCTTAAATAGTTAAATTTAAGGTAATTAATACCAGCAGAGAAAAACTACTGGAGAAATTTAAGGGACTAAAATCTAACACATCCCCAGAACCTGATAGGTTAGAACCTTGGGTTGTAGCCCATCCAAAGAACATTCACCATACTGCCTACAATGCAATTATATCCTTCCTTGACTATGAAGACCAAAACTGTGTGCACAATTTCAGGTGTGATCTCACCAAAGCCTTGTACAATTGTAGCAAGACTTCTTTATTCCTATACTCCAATCCCCTTGCAATAAAGGCAGCACACCATTTGCCTTCCTATTTTCTGGGGTTAGCAAATGAAGAGTACATAAGTATATATAACTACATGCATTGTTTTTACAGTAACTGTTTCTGGCAATGAGAAAACATTTATTTGTTTCACTGGCTACAGTATTACATGTCTAAACATTGAATATTTGCTATAATGTTATAGTCGATATTGTATAGTATTAAACCTCAATAGGAGCTTGTCCTGAAATTTACAAACAGATCCTCTTCTAACATTTCCTGTCATGTGAGAGTATCTAAGACTGATGTATTGCTCTGCCTTAACCTAAATAGTTATACAGGTTATATTTGTATGAATATTGCATTTAACTGAAGATTATCAAAAATTAGAAAATTTCTTAATGTCAAGAATTTGATTAAGCTTGAAAAATGTAGTTACAATGTATGCCTGTATTAGAGAAATTAGATCTGGAGATTTGCCCTCTTGAATCATGAGAATTATCTATTGCTTTGTGTGCTTGTGTTAAAATGAAAGTTGCCCTTTGAAGATAATCAGCCGAGAATGGGGTCAAGCAATCTATGGAAAAAGCAGACTACATTGTTTGATCTGGCGGTTAATCAGATAAGTAGATACCTTGTTTATATGAGAGAGTAGGTACACGTTCGCCTTCACCTCTGCTCTCAGGTGGGAACTCTGCAAAGAAAGGGACATGCCTGTCCAGGAGCAGCAACATACTGGCTTGACCAGACTTCTTTATCATGCTGCTTGCCAAATTAAACAGCCAGAAAGTCGGCTGTTAAAATTGGGTGGTAGGAGGAGGAGTGCCCTATTGACCCAGGGATATGGTTCCTGGGATGGCAACAGCAGGGGAATCCTTGTCAGGGAAGGTAGAAGACATCTGGGGCAGGGGAGACTGACAATTTCTTGTGGAGCCTGGAGGCTCTCAAGGAAATTTAAGCTTGAAATTACATCAGCCTCTTCTGGTCTGGCTGCTGTTTGTGGAATGTTTGCCCTGATGGGGAAACTGTTACTGTTCCCCTACTCAGACTTCTGGTTAAAAAAGTAGATCAGTAACTGATAAGATCATCAGAGTTTAATCTGCATCAAAAACCCGATGGCTTGGAACGAGTGTCCTTACCGTCTGAAATTAAAAATTGCAATCAGCATGATCTCAGTGGCAAAGTCATGGATATGTTCCATAGTTCATTTTAACTTTTTTTTTCCCCTCCCGTTTTCCATCAGTTGGGAAAGTTAAAATTGAGACCACTACCTTTGCATTAACCTTTCCTGACTCTGATGGGATTCGTAGCTTAATGCTGTTTTGCTGTGTTGATTGACATTTCTCTAACTATAAGCTGTCTGAAAAACCTTAATTATTTCCAATTTTTAATTTCTCTTTCTTGAATTGTTGCCAAGTCACTACAGTGAACTGCAACTGTGGGAAGCCTATATAATAACATGCACACATTTTTTTGTTTTTTCGTAACTTGCATTTAAAAAAAATCTAGAATAAGACTAAGGATTTAATAGCCATTTGCTCTTTTAGGATTCCAGTTGGTTAATATACCGTGAAAGTTTAGTAATGTATGTAGATCTGATTTGATTTATTCTTCCTTATAATTTTACTTCTTCCACTAAATTGGATAGTTTTCAGCCTGAGGTATACGTTCTGAGTGTGGTGTTTTCCCCTGTTTCAAAGAGCTCTGGAGTATACAGTGACACAGCTGTGCTATTTCTGGTGCATGCGATGACAGTATAACCGTTCATTGCCCTGTGGCACATTAATGCATATGCTTTCGGCATAAGGTCATAGGAGGCACAGTCTTGCCTGTAGAAGCTCACTTCACATGATCAGAATCAGCAAAATTTATTGGGAGAAAGTCCAATTTGCAACAAAGACCAAATAATTGCTCAAGTTGAATGAAAAAATTAGTATTGTTAACTTGAAGCTGAAAGTTTATATAATACTTTATTCTTTCAGGGAATTATTTGGTTACCACTAATATATGGGGGTATAAAATGTATCTATTTATAATTAACAGGGCAGTTTGACTGGGTTCAGGCTGATCCTTCAGTCCTTACAGATACTTCCACTTTGTGAGCAGGAAATGATTAAAGACGGTCTGCTTTTGCTGATCTGTTCTGCTGGCTGCATATCTTGAGGTTTAAGTGGTTGCAAGATGAACCAGAGCTGCTGCTTTGTTTTTTTGCACAGTATTCCGGACAATCCATAATCAGTACATTATAATTACTGTTGCTTGCAATTACTGTAATTTCCACTGACTGGAGACTGCTGTTCCAAGAGCTGGGACAAAGGGAAAAGAAATCTATTGAAATTTCAGCGTCATGCAGAAAGATTAGTTGCAAACTGAGTAGTGCTTTTGTCATTGCAGGTTTGTTATGTTAGCTGCAAAAAAAAACCCAAAATACACAAATTGGGTTGTTTAAGGATGAGGCATAGGGGTGGCAGGACACTGGTATATCCCTGTGTACAATACCACAATGTCTTCAGATATTTTGATAAATTTGGCCCATGTTGTGTCTGTCAACTGGTGATGAAAAGAATACAAAATGTGCTGAGCTCTGGGTCTAAGTGGTTCTTTAATGGAATTTCAGGAGGCCACCAATTTAAAGAGGAAGTAAGTTAGTTTTTAATTTATTTCTTTGATGCAGAGCCAGGAGGAGCAGGAACATTTCTCCTGGCTCCACATCATTACTCTGGTTACTGTTGGCCTGTGCTTGGCTCCTACCCATTTGCTGTCTCCTACGGGACTTGCCTGTGGGCCTGAATCTGGCTGAAATTGCCAAAGGTCCCAACCAGCAATCTGCATCAAGATGCACCATAGGTAGCCACAGGCCCCAATGTTGATCAAACCTCCAGCTGATGTCTTCAGTTATTCGTTCCAGGCACATCACTGACTTGTTTTCTGGTGTGAAACCAATTTCTTAGCCTTTGTCATTGGCATTTAGGGTGAAGGGCTGTTGTTTATTTTTCGACTCAATTTTCTCTCATCACCATCTTGAAGAGATCCTGCTGGAAAATGCTTCTATAGATGCCAGTTACCCTAATTATACCATCAGGTATCAAATGTAAGCCATGACATTGAACATTTGTAGGCAGGTCCATCATGGAACTATCAGTACCCAATGCTGCCTTCACCTGATGAAATACAGTTTCAGGAGAGGTCACTGGTTTGTGGTCAAAAGCAGGAACCCTGGCCACTTTCTTTTCCTCACCTTAACTCTGAGGCACTGAGGCCAATTATAATGTTTTTACTTCTGTTCCAAAGGTAACCAGTTTGCTGATCACGGACTGGCAATTGGGCCTGGAATCATCTTGGTTTGTATGCTCAGCTATTCAAATGGAATCACTGACCCATTGGGGAATGTTGCACAGCTATTAGTGGCTGGCTATGGAAAGCCATATGAGGCTGTGGGGAGAGGGAAGCTAATGGAATAATTAAAAAAGAAAATTAAAAGGAATTTTAAAACAATAATTAACTTTATTAAATTACTGATTTTCCTGACATTGCAATGTGCATTTGGTTTTGTCAAGAACTTGGTGAATGTACAATTTCCAAGTCTACATCTGCTTCAGTTGACTTGATTGGGGTGTAACTTTGAAACTTGCCACTAATTTTAGCAACAAGTCTTCCAGTTGCTAAATAATTTGCACAATAAAGATTCTGCATAACCTTCTAACTTATTGTAGCTTGTTCTAATTTTTATGACTGTTGAGTAATTGAACAGTTATGCTAATATTTGAAACAGTGCTATTGTCTCATTTTAGATGCATCGTCTTTTGTTTATTTTCATGCATAATTTGCTCTATAGCCTTATCTGGTTCAGGGTTTTATTTCTCATAAAGTATAAAAAAACTGAAATCAACTAGGTTAAATGCTTCAAAAGAAAAAAAACTTCCGCTCCCTTTGCTTTCCTTCCAATTTTCCCTACTTGCTGCTTCTTGCCTGGAAGCAGTGACTTGTGTTGAAGTGCAGTTCCTTGGGTCACACTGGACCTCTGCCAACTTGCCAAAGTGGTTATTTTTCATGTGTAAACCCACAGTGAATGCTAGCAGATGATTCATGCATGGAGAGAAACATTGGCCAAGTATTTGCTGGAGCGGGGCATCGAATGGTAAGAGTCGTGAGTTGGAATTCTTCCTTGTACTTCGGTTCCCAATTATTTTTGCGCTGCAAATTGCTGGAAGTGCGAGTTAATAACAGGGCAGCTGAGACCTTGGGAAATGACAGGACTAATAGTTTATTTCTTTAACCTAGGTTAACAAAGCTCTGAAGAGGCAGCTTGAATACCTGATTATTGAAATGAAGTTTATTTCTGAATTGCATGCAGGAAGCTATGTTCTACTCAGAAGATGGTTCATAGGCAGGAAAACATATTAGAACTACGACACAGAAACCTATATGAATAAAACAGTTTGGAGCCCGTGGTGCAGATTGTTATTGTTGCTGAATTCATTAAAGCCAGGAACTAAAGGCAACTGCTGCCTACGTGCAACAGCTAGATATTTTCTAGCAATTCAACTTGTGGAATTAACATGTTGATTGTTGGTTACTTCCATATTAGTGGACCCTCATTTTGAGGGAGGGTAATTCTTAAAACCAGGTGAGCAGAATGAATGTAACATTGATCAGAATCTATAAGAAACCAATTTAACAAATCCTTTAATGTGCAGTCTTGTATTTATTTTTTTCTTTCATGGGATGTGGGTGTTGCTGGCTAGGCCAGCATTTATATCCCATCCTGAATTACCCTTGAGACAGTGGTGAGCTGCCGCCTTGAACCACTGCAGTCCATTTGGTGCTGATATACCCACTGTGCTGTTAGGAGGGAATTCCAGGATTTGAATCCAGTAACAGTGAAGGAACAGCAATATAGTTCCAAATCAGAGTGGTGAGTGGCTTGGAGGGGAACTTCCAAGTGGTGGTGTTCCTATACATCTGCTGCCCTTGTCCTTCTAGGTGGTAGCAGTCGTGGGTTTGGAAGATGCCGTCTAAGGAGCCTTGGTGAGTTTCTGCAGTGCATCTTGTAGATGGTGTACACTGCTGCCACTGTTTGTTGGTAGGGGAGGGAGGGAATGTTTTTTGTGGAAGGGGTGCCAATCAAGCAGGCTGCTTTGTCCTGAATGATCTCGAGCTTCTAGAGTTTTGTTGGAGCTGCACACATCCAGGCAAGTGGAGAGTATTCCATCACACTCCTGACTTGACTGGTAGAAGGACAGGCTTTGGGGAGTCAGGAGGTGAGTTATTCGCTGCAGGATTCCTAGCCTCTGGCCTGCTCTTGTAAGCCACAGGATTTATATGGCTAGTCAAATTCAATTTTGAGTCAATGGTAACCCCCCAGGATGTTGATGGTTGGGGATTCAGCAATGGCAATGCCATTGAATGTCAAGGGGCAATGGTTAGATTCTCTCTCATTGAAGATGGTCATTGCCTGGCACTTGTGTGGTGCAAATGTTACTTGCCACTTGTAAGCACAAGCTTGGATTTTGTCCAGGTCTTGCTGCATTTGGACATGGACTGCTTCAGTATCTGAGGAGTCGCGAATGGTGCTAAACATTGTGCAATCATCAGCGAACATCACCACTTCTGACCTTATGATGGAAGGAAGGTCATTGATGGTTGAGCCTAGGACACTCCCTTGAAGAACTCCTGCAGTGATGTCCTGGAACTGAGATGATTGATCTCCAACAACCATGGTTATCTTCCTTTGTGCTAGGCATGACTCCAACCAGGAGAGATTTTTCTCCCGATTCCCATTGACTCCAGTTTTTATAGGGCTCCTTGTTGCCACACTCGATCAAATGCTGCCTTGATGTCAAGGGCAGTCACCCTCACCTTGCCTTGATTTCAGCTCTTTTGTCCATGTTTGAACCAAGGCTGTAATGAGTTCAGAAGCTGAGTGACCCTGGCAGAACCCAAACTGAGCAGCTCATTGCTAAGCAAATGCTGCTTGATAGCACAGTTGATGACCCCTTCCATCACTTTATTGATGATTTAGAGTAGACTGATGGGGCGGTAATTGGCTGGCTTGGATTTGCTCTTTTTATGTGTACAGGACATACCTGGGCAATTTTCCACATTGTGGGTAGATGCCAGTGTTGTAGCTGTACTGGAACAGCTTGGCTAGGGGCGCAGCAAGTTCTGGAGCACAAGTCTTCAGTACTATTGCTGGAACGCTGTCAGGGCCCATAGCCTTTGCAGTATCCAGTACCTTCATCCATTTCTTGATATCACGTGGAGTGAATTGAATTGGCTGAAGACTGGCATCTGTGTTAGGAACCTCTGGTGGAGGCTGAGATGGATCATTGACTCGGCACTTCTGGCTAAAGATTGTTGTGAATGCTTCAGTCTTATCTTTTTCACTGATGTGCCAGGTTCCTTCATCATTGAGGATGGGGATATTTGTGGAGCCTCCTCCAATGAGTTGTTTAATTGTCCACAGCCATTCACGACTGGGTGTGCTTAGAGAGCTTAGATCTGATCTGGTGGTTATGGAATTGCTTAGCTCTGTCCATTGCTTGCTGCCTATGCTGTTTGGCACACAAGTAGTCCTGTGCTGCAGCTTCACCAGGTTGACACTTTGTCTTTAGGTGTGTTTGGAGCTGCCCCTGCACTCTTCATTGAACTAGGGTTGATCCTCTGGCTTGGTGGTAATGGTAGAGTTGAGGATATGCTGGGCCATGAGGTTACAGATTGTGGTTGAGTACAATGCTGCTGCTGCTGATGGCCCACAGGGCCTCATGGGTGCCCAGTCTTGAGTTGCATGAATGTTACTTGCCATTTTTTAACCAAAGCATTAATGTTGCCCAGGTCTTGCTGCATATAGACATGGACTGTGTCAGTATCTGAAAAGTCATGAATGGTGCTGATTCAGTGAACATGCCCACTCTGACCTTATGATGGAAGGAAGGTCATTGATGGAACAGCTGCAGATGGTTGGGCTGAGGACACTATCCTGAAGAACTCCTGCAGCGATGTCCTGGAACTGAGATGATTGACCCCCAACAACCACAATCAACCCCAATCATCATTATTTGTGCTAGGTATGACTCCAACCAGCGGAGAGTTTTTCTTCTGATTCCCATTGACTCCAGTTTTGCTCTGACTCCTTGAAGCCACACTCTGTTAACTGCTGCCTTTATATCAAGGGCACTCGCTCTTGCCTTGACTCTGAAGTTCAGCTCTTTTGTCCATGTTAGGACCAAGGCTGTATGAGGTTATGAGCTGAGTGGTCCTGCTGGAACTAAACTGAGCATCAGTGAGCGGGTTATTGCTCAGTAAGTGCTACTTGATGGCACTGTCGATGACTCCTTCCATCACTTTTATCAAGCATAGACTTGTGGAATGGTAATTGGCTGGGTTGGATTTGTCCTGCTTTTTGTGGACTGGACATATCTGGGCAATTTTCCATATTGCCCAGTAGATGCCAGTGTTGTAGCTGTACCAGAACAGCTTAGCTACTGGCATGGCTAGTTCTGGAGCACGACTCTTCAGTACTAATGCTGGAATGTTGTCAGAGCCCATAGTCTTTGCAGCATCTATCAAATTTCCATGCTTTGTGGTATGTTCGAACAATTATCATTGAACTGCTACTAGAAATGCCATTTGAAACATTAAAATTATCCCAATAACAGGGTCCTTGCATCGCGTAATGCCAGTGTTGATTTTCTGCAATTAGTAATTTGCAGTGCAAATGCCACAATTTATTATTAAAACTTAAAGGGACATTGACTGAGCTCTGGTTTTTGCATGACTAATGGTGGTGTGGCGCAAAACGTGTTGGTAGATTAATTTGTTACACCATGCATTGGTAAAGGATGTGGATTTGAGGTTTTGACTCTTCACACAATAGATTGTTGATCTCAGAGGCTGTATTATACTGAGTGCTGAAGTACTTCCTCACAAAAGAAAGACATCATCGACCTCAAAGGTGGTACCAAATGTGGAAAAATGTAACTTATCAGTCAGCATTTGAAAGGCAACATCAAAAAATGTGAGTGAGTTAGGATGGAAGAACATACAACAGGAAAATAGAGCTGTTACAATGCATTCTTCATGAGTTCCAGACATTATTGGAGTTTTTTCACAGTGTTCTTATGATTGAGAGTTGCTGGACCTGCTGGAAATACATAGCAAATCAGTCAGGATCTGAAATGTAGGGTGCAATCTTATGCCCTACCCCATGCTGAGTTTGGTAGTTGGGGGAGGGATGTTGGGAGGGGGACATTTTAATCAGGCAAGAGGGTGGCAGGTGGGGACCCCTTGGACAGCCTTCCCACCCTGCCATCAATTGAACCCCTTAAAGGCCTCATCCTGCTGCTATTAACCCAGTGACAAGTTGGGGATTCCCATATGGGGAGCATGACGAGCAAACCATGGCATGGTTGCTTGCGGACTCCCACGGATCACCTGTTCAAAGGCACTCAGTACCAGATCTAGGGACCCAGCATCATTTGTGTGTTGGGAGAAGTGGCCACTGAAAACCATCCCCTTCCCCATGATTTCCACCCTGTGATTCCCTTCTTGCCATCATTTGCGTGTCTAGGTCCCTCCTTGATCCTTGGCCTTGGATGGGAGTAGTACTGGCAGCAGCCAGTGGTGGTGTGGAGTAGAGAAGGGCTGCCAGCCTCTGGCTAGAAGCTCTTGGGCAGGATCTCTGCCCTGGGGTCCTTGATCCTGAGGAAGGCTCGTCTCTGGCCAGTTATGTGCCTGAGTAGCACAAGATGCGGCAAGCTTACTCGATAAAGCAATGTGGGGGGTTCTCGCATACACTGGCAGCTAGCAGCCAACACCCCTACCCCTTCCACAAGATTCTACCCATAATAAATGCTTTTGATGAAATTCGAACGGTGAGTTGAGAATAGAAATTGACATTGAACCTTCTGGCCCCACCATGTTTCTTCTGGCTGCTTGAATCAGTAATATTAGCATGGATTTTGTGGCGGTATGAACGGCAAAATTATCAGCATTGGCCAGCATTAATCGACTGCACTGACAGCAACTTCTGATGTCTGAATATCCATAAAATGTAGAAATCCAGTTGTTGTCAATGATTCAATGCTCCTCCCAGGGAGTGTGCTATGAGATCCCTCCAGAGTGAAATCTCTATGCAATCAGTGAATGTGCAAAAACTACTTCAACTTTAACATTTAGTCTCACTGTAAAAACGCTTCAAAAAGTTGCACCTTGTTGAATGAGGTGTAACTGGGTTTTCAGTGCTGTACTAAGTTCATAATTTCCACCAAACATCCTCTCTGGCCCTGAAAACCAAATTTTACATTTCTGGAATGTTAAGTTTCTCCATTATGTTTTTAAATATGGAATGTTTATACAAGTTTGTTTTTATTGATATTTTAGTTTTTATCTAAATTCAATCATCGTTTATTGCACTCTCCAAAAAAAATTTTTTAAATGAAGGATAGAATGCTTTCAAATTCCTAGTCTGTTGTTGATGAATACTTCAATATGTTAGGCTGCTTATGCTATTTACTAACATCACTGCCAATACATAACTGGAATCATCATAACTTGAAGCTGGACTTAAATTGGTGTTAGCAGAGGGGATAACCATACTGTAAAGATCACAAAATCTTTGTGGTCATTGTTGAGCGCTAATGCTCTGCTGCTGACCATGAAATCTAGCCCAATTTCTAATGAAAAGAAGGACCAAGACATCTGAAATAACCTGCTGTGTATGTGTAACACTTTTTTAAAAAAAAAAATTTTTGCTTTCAATAATGCCCATCAGAATAAACAGCCTTTTCGAGCATCTTAATATAAAATTAATCTTTGTTTTTGAGACACAAAATCTTCCCTTTTTTCACATGAACCTGCCAGCCTTCATTTCATTTTACCACTGGCTGGGCAAAATTGAAAACAAGTCCTCCTTTTGTGACTGGATTTAAACTGACTCCATGTGGTGAATTTTTATTTTTTCAATGACCTGTATGGGGGAGGGAAGAATGGAGGGAGAAACAAATTCCAAGCAGCATGTTAGTAAAAGGAACTCATTACATTTGGTTTCTGCTGTTGGACTGAATATTAAAGTGCTGTTTTCTTTTCTAGTGTTTTAATTGTTTTAGCAAAAGTGGATTCTGGGGTGGTTCTGTTGACAATCTTTGGAAAATTACTGTTCTATTGACATAAATATTGATTTAAGGATCTAGCAGTCTTGCAGAAATATAGTACTGGTTAGCATGCAGTCGATGTAAGATCATAGTTTATGGTTATTTTATTATTCAGGCTTTATCCTTCATTCCACTTCTATTCAGCTTGCACAAACATGTTCATCTGCAACTATCAGATCATCAATAAACACGTAGAGCTGGCAGCAAGGAAAGTTGTTTTGTACTCCCAGATTCACTGAAGAAACCATTATTTTGTGCATTAAGTCTACAAATAATAAAACTGATCTGCATGGGGAAAAGGCAGGAAAGTGGAGTTGAGGATTATCAGATCAGCCATGAATGGTGGAATAGACTTGATGGGCTGAATGGCCTGGTTCTGCTCCTATGTCTTATGGTCTTGTGGTTATAATTTACTCTGAAAATGTTTGTTGAACTGTAAGGCATAGTTTGCTAACTGGTAGTCGAATAGGTAACTTTGACAGCTATTCAAATTTACTTTTACTTAAAATAAAAACAGTCAATGCTGGAAATACTGAGCAGGTCAGGAAGCACCTGTGGATGAGAAACTGGGTTAAAGGGCTGACCTTGCTGGGCTAACGTGGGTAACTCAAGTCAGGAAATTTCTCAAGTCACCAGACCTGTCTTGGTAATAAGTACCCTGAATCATGCGACTTTTGCACCAGGGAGGGTGCAATAACCAGCCCAACAATTTGTGAATATGGAACTGAGCCACAGACTATGCAACATCTCCTGCAATGCCTATCACTAGAGAAACCCTGCACTGTTGGAGATCTTGCCAAATTGAACAACAAGGCACAAAAATGTGTCCAGTTCCGGCTGGGCCATGTATAGACTGTCCGTGGACACGATAAGAAGAACCAGGGAGGTGGGTACAGAATGGGAACCAGGCCTGTGACCCTAGAAACAGATGCTAGCAAGCCAAGGGGGTGGGAGGATGCTGAGGCGGGCTGATTAAAAGCCCCAGCTATCTCTCCGGGACTTCCTCCCAGTTGTTAGTTATGTCCTCCCCTCACTCACCCACTCATACTCTGAATGCCAGCTCATACCCTCATACCACCTCGTCATTCATCCAGTATCCACCATGACAGATCTCGGGAACCATGTGGAGATGAAATAAAATAAACTTCTAAAAATCTAATACAGCTCTGACTATACACACTTGAAGGTGATAAAAGCTCCCATTCATGAAGCCCATTCAAATCATTAAATCTCCAAGTGGTTGATCTCTTATAAAAACAAATGTGACCTGATTAAGGACCATATGCTTAAAGAGAAATCTGAACACCACCTCATGAATAACTGATAGTACACCCAAAATTGCACGTTTTTAAATTAAAACAAACGTTATATCAGAATTAAACACCATGCACTATTAACTTAACACAATAGTTTATAACTACTTATGCTATGAACTCAGTTCTACTTTTTACTCCTACCCCCGCACCCTCTGCAACTGCCCACACCTGCCGCAAAGAGTTCCCTTATCTTAGAAAATCTTGAAGGTTCACACATTTTCCTGGGACCAACCTAGAGGTATGTCACAGCCCCCAGAGATCATTTTGATTTCTCCTCTGTATTCTTGCTATTCTCGTGTGAAATTTCATGGGAATCCTTCCATTTAGCTTTTGGCTGTGCAATCCTCCAAAGTCTCTTCAAAACCTCCAAGATTATGGACTTCAGCTCAAACTTAGCTTGGAGAATGCAGTGAAGCCTAAATGTTGGTTTTTACTGAGGGTTACTGTTGATTTCTTCCTCTAGTTCCACGCTATGCAATTATTCCAGCTGCTTTTCCCACGAAATCCAAACTTGAGATTGAGCCCCACCTGCATTCCATATGATGAAATTAGCATTTTTTTCTGCTTGAAGGGTAGGCCTAACTGATTATCATTTCCTGCTGGTGCTCTCAATCTGGTGATTTCTTCTCAAAATACATTTTTTGATTCTCAAGTTTTACATATTTCAAGTTGGGTTGTGTTTCATAATATTAAAAATCAAGCACATGCTTATCAGAATAAAGTTTCCCTGCAATTTACTGCTATCACTCTGGTTTATTCAAATCTCCCTTAAAACAATTTGAACTAGTGCTAATTATAATTGTAATGTCAACCAAAGCATGTGAAAAGACTGTAGGCATCCCTGTCTTACCCCAAAAGCATAATACTTTCACTCTTTTAAATCTTGTACTATCAAGAACCATCTGATGCAAAGCACAACAGAGCAAATCTGCAAATGCTTCTGTCTGTTCCACAAACTGAACCACTGGCTTCTGTCGGCAAATGCACACTGATAAATTAAACAAAAGAACTTGGTTCCACATCCTGTGTTCATGATGATGTGGCATGCTCCTGGATGTTCTCAGAGAAATGTAAATTAATCATTTTACCTTCTATTCTACTCTTTGATTCTGTAACAGTTAAATTATTCCTATGTTGCTAATGGAGCTTTAGAAACCTTTCTCCAGACTCTCTGGGTCCACAAAGAAACACCATGTTTACGAAGCTGCTTTCAGCTTCCTTTCATCTGAAAACTACACACAATTTAAATACTTTATTGAAGTGAGGGCAGACCTTCTGGCTTAAATATTCTAAAATAGAATAGAAGACTCCTCCCCCCCGCATTGTTAATGGCTTTCACACTATTGACTCTGATCTTGAAGATGAACATAAGCTATCTTTTAAGTGTAGTCAGCTAGAAGCTTGTTTGATTCGCATTTATATCAGTTATTACCAATTTCTCAGTTTAACACTTTTTTAATTCCTAAAATTGAATGGTACTTCCTAAGGCATATCAAACATGAATCAAATTTTTGCAACACAAACAGACTTCCATTCAGACCCTATATCAGAAACAGCTAATCCTTTAATAGCCTCTTTCAACTGTCAATCAAGTGGTTAACTCAATACCTGCTGTGACGATTGTAGCTTTTGAAGCTCAGCCAAGCCTTCATGATGACAATAGCCCTTGGGGAATTGTCAATAATGAATTCTATTGAAATTGCACAAACAGATACTAAGGTTTTTTTCTAACCTACACCAGATGCCCTGTCAATCAAAGCTGTCCAGCAGAGGGTTTTTTAAACACTCGCTGATAGCTACAGCCAGCTTTATTTTTAAAGTTTTTAAAGGGTGGGAGATTTAAAAAAAAAACTTCAGATCCTGGCCGTTAAACAGACCTTCTTGAGTGTTTGTCTATTCCATCAATTCGTGACTCCCATACTGCTGGCTAAGGCTCTTGCAACAGCTAAAATGAGATATTTTTGAATTCAACACTGATTTCAAATAGTTCCTGCTGAGTTCACGTTTCCCATTTGTATGATTCATACCCTGCTCCCTTTTCCCCTACTGGCAAAAATGGGATCTATTGGAAAAGGGGGTGGGACTTCCACATCTGGTTCCTGCCCGCCTTTTTCTTTTAAGATCTTGGTCGGTCTAATTCTGCAAAAATCCAGTCCAATATTTCCGGTTAATGACTCTTCTTAACTGAGGAAACTTCCAAATAGGTTTTGAGCAAGTGGGATGGGGGTGCTGAGGAGGGAGTAACGAAAAACAAAGAGAAGGTGTGAGATAGGGTGAATGGCATGAGAGATTAAATAACACAAGGTTTCATGGTACGAAAGGTAGAGGGAGTGGTAATAAGTAAATTTAAAGAAACGAGCAATGAGCTGACAGGCTGGATCACAGCAGTCCGAATGCAAAATAAAGGGATAAAGAAAGAAGCAAGGAAAAGCTGAATCAGCATTTTCTTTTTTAAAAACAAAATGGAGGCAGAGGTTACGATCTAAAATTGTTGAATTTTGAGTCTAGAGGGCTGTAGAGTATTGAGTCAAACTGTTTCATGAACTTGCTTTGAGCTTCATTGGAGCATTCTACTAGGCTAAAAATAAAGGTCAGAATGAGTGCAGTGGAGAATTAAAATGAAAAGTGACAGGAAGCTGGACTCAGACAGGACTTTGTTTGATTATTCAGCATTTAAAAAATGTGTAGAGGACCAATTTGACCTAATCCATCTGTCGGGAAATTAACTGAATCTGTTGCTGTAATGCTGGTCTTACTGTCCACCTTATTAAACCCTTGCTTGAAACCGGCATTCCTTGGAGTCCCATGGATTTCCTGTCTGTAGGTTATGTTAAAAATACCCCTGTGATATGACAGGTATGTACAATGATTCTAGCAAAGATGTGCCATAACTCTAAATCTCTTGTTCTTTCATTTTCATTTGTTATAACAAATAACTCCATGTGACCTAATATTTTATGAACCAATTGAGGTTTGCAAGGTCGTTTTGAGCTTCAAGTCTGAAAGTCAATTTGAATGCTGACATTCAGAAAATAGAAAGATTATTTATTTAAAATTTTATAACCAGTAATTTTCAAATGAATTTGTTAAGGATTTCTGATGAATAATTTAGTATACTCACTTAATTGATTAACATCTTTTTCAATGTACTGCAGCGAAACCGATTCTGTATCTTTATTTCTTTTTGTAGTTTAATTGTGGCTCTGCGTGTTGGTGAGGATTTTTTTCTGATTGACAGAATGTGTGTTGTGCTGGCAAGGCTAGTATTTATTGCCCACCATTAATTATCCTGTGAGATGGTGGTGGAACTACTACTACAATCTCTGCAAACTGTGGTATAATACTATTGGGTAGGGAGTCCAGGATTTTGAACCAGAGCAAATTAGGGAATGGAAGTATATGTCCAAGACTGGATACTGAGAGGCTGCTGGTAACTTGGAGGTAATGATATTCTCAGCAATCAGCACATCTGCCTTGGATGAAGCTCCCTCACATGACCCACCAGCCGAAGACTTTTGTTACGGGCACACTGGTCAATTTCTGCATGTCCGCTCAGCCCATTATAAATTTTTTAAAAAGTCTACATTTTTAAAAAAAAATCAGGTTTATTTTTGACTCTCCTGGGTATGCTACCAATGGGTACAAAATGGAATGTGAGGGGCAAGTTAAAGGGGAGAGGACTTGGAGGAGCTGAAAATCTCGAGAAACCTGACTGGACAACAGGATGCTTAGTGAAAAATCCGGACTGTCCTAACAAAAGGAGTACATCTGCTGAGCCTAGCCGGGAGGCACCAGCAAGATGATGGGGGTGGGTGTGTAAATGATCTAATTCTGAGGGTAGCAGGTTTGTGCTCAATAATGTCACTGCTATTCTCCCATGGCAGCACCTCTGCATTCTTGATATTCTGTTGGAAGACAAATTGCTGAACTGCTGTGAGAGCCTTCATGCCCCTTTTAAACACTCTATTCCGCAGCCATGATAGCGACAGTCTGAGTCTGCATGGAAGCAAGCATGGAACTAATGGCTTTCGTCTGAACTTACACTGCAGCACTTAAGTATTTGGTGGCTTCCTCCTGTGCTGCAATAGAAGCTGAGACAGTGGCCACCTAATGCAGTAGCACAGTTGGGTCCACCCTGCATTACCTTGTAAAAGTTTGCACAATGCCAGTATCTGACCTGGTGGCTCTGAGTGTCAGATAAAATGGTAGTGCTGCTTCATCGCGGCTGCGTTGTCGTTCTCTCCCTTCTGAGACTGCTGCGACTGGACAGGCGGTAGTTCTTGGGAATCTGAAAGCAGAAAATCCGGAGGGAGGGGAGGGTCGGGGGGAGGAAGTAGTGTTTGGAGTGTATGGTCATACCATAAACATTTTTCATTTCAAAAAAGCAAAAAACTGCGGATGCTGGAAATCCAAAACAAAAATACCTGGAAAAACTCAGCAGGTCTGACAGCATCTGCGGAGAGGGATACAGTTAATGTTTCGAGTCCGTATGACTTCAACAGAACTAAGGAAAAATAGAAAAGAGGTGAAATATAAGCTGGTTTAAGTGGGGGGGGGGGTGGGGACAGGTAGAGCTGGATAGAGGGCCAGTGATAGGTGGAGATTGCCAAAAGATGTCATAGACAAAAGGCCAACGAGGTGTTGACGGTGGTGATATTAGCTAAGAAATGTGCTAATGGTGACATTAAGGGTAGAAAGCAGGATGAGCAAGGTACAGATAGCCCTAGCAGGGGTGGGGTGGGGGGAAGGGATCGAAATAGGCTGAAAGGTAGAGATAAAACAATGGATGGAAATATTTTCACAGTTTCATTTCATGCCAGATAGCAAGATGATGTGGGAGTTAAAGGGCATAAGGGAGGAACATACTGTCATCCTCAATTTCCTTGGTGATATCAGATGAAAAAGGCTCTCACAGCTGGTGCCATGATGTGGAGCACCATCTCCTTCATAGGGATTAGGTGAAGCAGATGACCCTTCTTTGTGTATGTCTACACACCCTCTTGCAGCGTTGGAATGTGAGTGAGCGTGCTTGCTATACTTGAAAAGTTGGAGACTACCTTTAAAGGCTGGAGGCTAGCTGGAATGCATGCTGTTATGTTCCCTGTTGAGCATTCAGCCAGCCAGCAGCTCAGCTGAACACTGCAATCATGGAAATGAGGAGGTGGCATCAAGCTTGTGTGCTGCCAACTGCCTTAATGGGCACAGGCAGATCACGAATCACAATCCCTGCATCTGAAAACAAGTGCAGACAAATTTTAGCCCAAATCATTGACGATTACTTGAAACTTGTTGCTTCCATAGAAGATTATAGAATTTACCTTATGGAAACTACCACTTATTCAGTCTGCAGAGAGAAAATATTTCTTCCTGAGGCCCAGATTTAATTCAGAAAAGGTCACACTGATTGGCTAATCATTGTTTGTTTATTTGACATTTGTCAGTTTATAATAGGTTGCATTTTTGAAGATCTCTGTAGTGCAAGAACCGTTCCATAAAGTATTTGATCATCTGTGTATTATCCCAATAGCCGCCTAACTGATGATTGACCAACTGATTAATTATTAAAAAACTGGAGAAATAATCAAAATGTCAGCTGAAGTTCATATGTACTTCCAGAGGGCCAACTGTTTTGAGATTATCAAACCCAGCTCAGTTACTGGTCAAATCTGAGATATTGGGGAGAGGTTTCCACTTCCTTTTAAAAGAGTGAATCTACATGGAATCCGTTGATTTGATGTTTTTTCTTGGTAATCCAAGGTTCTTTACATGTTACAGGGGAACTTTGTTCTAATTTTTTTTGGGGCTTGCTGATTTTGAATTCAGGATTTCCAATTTTGTGATCATAGCCCAGGTTGACCAGCGTATTTGTCTCCCCCTTCCTTTTCTCTCTTATCCACTTACTGTTTAAATGTGATCTGGCCAGTGACTTGTAATGTCATCTTAGTCATGTAGCTTAATGTCATTAGAAAACTTTATTATTTGGAAGTATTTTCACAGTTTCTACAAACAAGATGAAGAAGTATTATTAATCATTGCTGCCTAGATCGAGCTTTTAGCTGCTTCCCAAAGTTTACTTTCTGTTCCAGGAGCGTTTTCAATCCAGTAGCAAACTCAACTAGCCATGACATTTTTTATTCTTAAGAAACCTCAAATTAAAAGTTAATCCTGTTTCTCCTGAATTATAACAATTGTGTATTGATAATTTGGGGAATGAGTGAACTGGATTAGTCAAACTTAATATCACAATTGTGCTCTGGAGCTCAAATTACCTGGAAATTGATGTATTTATTTTTATTTAGTGAAATAAATTGAAAATCAGAATATGTTTGGTTCTGACTTATTTTTAGTCACTTGTGTATGGTACAGTGAAGGTCCATTTGATCTCTTCCCCCCTGCCCCAATCTCCCCCAACCCACCGACCCATTTAGTGTTTGAGTCAACATTTAACAATGAACAATTGACCTACAGTCTTGGTGATTTTGTTTTGTAATTGTTCACTAAAGTGTGTGTTAATTGTGAAAGTCAAATGTTCTTCCTCTATTAATTATTAGCTCCAAGGCTAGAGTTTCATCTTGACTCTGTCAGTTCGAACAGCCTGATTAAAATCTAGAAGCCATCAGGTGGGAACCAGAGGCAGACAACAAAGATCTAATCGTTCAGTGATAGTGCATTTAAATCAATTAAACTATTGTGTTCAAAAGTATGCTGGTGAATAGTAATTGGCAGGACCCTAGCTCACTAACTTTTTGCCTAATAATGTAAACATTAAGTGCAAATAAAATCAGTTGATTAAGTGGTTTACAAGTTAAGTTAAAGTATTACAATTTGTGAAATGATTGTAAAATGTTAGCAGTACCCCTGCCCTTGCTGATTGAATTCAAAGGGCCTCTGTTTCTCTCCACATTCATCACCAAGTTTGGTCACCATACGTTTTAGCTTTTAGTGTTGCTGAAAAAGATATTTTGTCGAAGCTTTTCTTCTCTCGCTCATCAGGACAATCACAAGAATACCAATGTCGGGGGAAGCAACAACTTTATATTGTATGAGAAGAGAGTGCTGATAGGTTGGCAAGTGGAGGATGACTATTGGCCAGGACACCCAGGAGAACTCCCCTGCTGTTTGCATAGTGCAATTGGACCTTTCAAGTCCACTTAAGACTGCTTTTGTATAACATTTCATACAAGGAAAGCACCTTGGAGGATAAATATTTTTCCCCAATTTCTGTTATTTGGGTTGGATATAATTGTCTCCTAAAAGAAAAACGTAACACCAAAAGACTTCATCCCCTTCCTCGCCATGAAGTGGCAGAATTAGATACAACACAAAGCATGTCCCTCCCCTATATGAAAAAATAAATTTTTGCTTATTGAATCTGTTCATTGCATGTGTTGCACTGAGCATGGTGGGGGTATTTTAGGTCTTGCTGCAAACTCCCAATTGAAAGTGAACCTGTCGGATTATTGTTTTATTTTTGGCTTGAAAAAGCACACAGTTGTGTTAATCTAATTTTTCAGACTTTTGGGAAAAGTAAGATTCAGAAATGAAAGGGTTCAGGGATATACAGAGAGAAAAGATTAAGAATGCTTAAGAACTTACAGAATTCATTTGTTTCACCAGCCCACTTTTTTTTAGCTTTTTCATATACCAAATGAATGCTTGCATCCTGTAAATTTTCTGTATCTAATTTGGAAAATAGTAATATCTCTTATTTAGGTGTCAAGTCTTGACACAATGGTAGCACATTCATCTTTCAGGTTAGTGGTTGTGCGTTGAAACCCCAATCAGAAACTTAAGCGCACAATTCAGGTTGATATTTCAGTGCAATACTGGAAGAGTGCTTCAGCTACCAGAGGCTTTGTCTTTCGGGTGAGAGATTCAATTAAGGTCCCATCAGCCCTTTTGGGTAGATGTAAAAGATACCAAGGCACTATTTGGACAAAGAACACGGGTATTCTAATGCCATTTATCCTTCAACTAATATTTCGAAAATAGTTTATTTTATCATTTCTTTTAATAATGTTTGCAGGGCTCTGCTGTCAGTATTGGCTATTGTGTTTCCGTATTTTAGAACCCGCGACTACACTTCAGAAGTATTTTTGTTAGCTGTGAAGGACTGGGACATCTTGAGATCATGAAAGGTGCTTTTGCAGGACAATTTCTTTTTTTTTTCTTTGAATAGGTGGATGGGGTTACTAATATAATCCTCACCCATTCTTAAATTGTTTACTGAATTGTGAATCTTTGATAAACTTGACATTTTATATGTTGGCATCTCTGTTTTGAATTATTTTGGTCAAAAGTTGAGAAATAGTCACCATAATTGCATCAAAAATGAATCATGGAAAGGATGAATTCACCATTGAGACCTGCTTCCCCATTTTAATGTGTACATTGAACTCCTTAATCTAAACATTCTGCAAGTGACTTGCATGCTTATCAATTCATGCAAGATTTTTCTTTTTAAACAAGCTCTGTGTTGAATTGCAGTTTTACTATAAAGTTACAATTAATGTAGAGGGCTATCCATAGTGATAATTTTGTCTTGTCGCCAATAATAAATTCAGTCTTGAATCTTTGTTAGGAAACTGTCCATGCGTAGAGACTAGTTGAGGTCCATCCAAGCAGTATATGTTCCAAAAGGATTCATTAGATTAATGGGTCAAGGTGTTGTGCAATGAAGCTTTAGGAAAGAATCGGACAATCTGAAGGAAAGAAATGAAAACACACAATTCTGGAATTACCTAGCTGGTCTGGCAGTATCTGAAGAGAAGAGCAGAGTTAATGTTTCGGGTCGATGACCTTTCCTCAGATCTGGAAAATGATAGAGATGACAGTTTTTAAGCAATACTTACTAAGGATAAGGTAGGCAGGGAAAGAACTAAAGGGAATGGTCTCTGAGTTGGAGGACAGGAATGATTGGATGGCAAAAGTAATGATGCAAGACATGGAGTTGATGATGGGACAAATGAAGAAACAAAAGATGGAGTGTAAATGATTACAGCAGAGGAGGAGGAAAGCATGAAAAATCTGAAAGATGGGTTTGAACCAGTATTTTATATTTGCGTTCAAATTCCTCCATGACCTCACTTCTCACCATCTCTAACCTCCTGCAGCTGTTGAACCCTCTGAGAACACTGCATTCCTTCAGCTCTAGCACCTTGTGAATCCCCCACTCCATTGTCTCATCGTTAGTTGTACTTTCAAGCTTTATGCAGCATTTTGACCCCTATTTGTTTTGACTTGTATGTCAACCTGGAAAACCAGCAAAAGCTAATTGACAGTTTTCAAAAAAAAATCACTCCAATAACTGACTTCGGGACCTGACCCATAGTTTATACAAAGTGTTAGAAACAAGGACTTGGCATAAGTTAACACTCAACTTGTACAGCAGAAACTTTTGGCAAAAATCTGTGGGGATTTTCCTTCATTTCTTGTAAAGAAATTGCAGCTCATGGTGCAGGAGAGATCACTATTTTCTTTTGGGGGATCCAGAGGAGTGCTGCTGAATGATATGGCCTCACAATAAAAGGTCCTGTCATGGCTCCAGAAACGAGAAACCAATTTGGCCCATCAAGGGGTCGAATGTTGAACTGCCTTTTCAGCACCGGTCTTTGGGACTGTTTTAGAGGCAGGAGGAGCACTCCTCCTCCCTGCTCCTCCTTGATCCACATCAAGCTTGTATCTTTTGGTGGTGGTCACTTGTTAGATGCATCTGCACTGGTAAAAAACCTGAGGGGAGCAGTCCCAAGTTCCCACAGAAATCATTATATAGACATTAGTCCCATCATGAATATGAGCAAGGGGGTCTACCCCTGTTTAAGGTGGTCGTGCCAGATGAGAGAAAAATGGCTTGTCCTAATATCAGGTTGATTGTCATTCAGACATTCTTGGGATGCAGGATGTTGTTTGCCAGAATCAGCTCTTGTTATGCCTGTTTTACACCTGAGGTCTGATTCCTATCCTATTCTGTTTTATTAGTAAACAAAAATAAATGTTGCTTTTGGGAAACTTTATTCTTTGCTATGGAATTGTTCTTTGGTGTACACTGAAAAGTTTATTAACCAAAGATACTTTTATTTTTAGGATATATAAGAAATATCCTTTGATACATTGAGCTAAGTGAACAGTATTACACAGCAACAATGACATGAGAGTTTGAACAACAATCTAGAGTAGGATTAAGTTTGTGAGCTTAGCCCCATAATGCAGAGCTTTACCACCACAGATATTACAACACCTTTGATCTTGATTTTAGAAGTGGAAAGTAGAAGCAAAGGAAATCATAAATACAAAAGCAGTTTTGATGCAATTTGCTTTATGCTCTTACCATTTCCATGACTACTGTGAAAGTCTTCAACTGTTTAAAGAGAAAAAGGGAAATGTATGAATGATTCCTTCCATGGAAGTTCTGTGAACCTGCATGTGGTCAATTTATTATTAACTTGCCCACAGTAGGAGACGTTTAGAAAAGAGATAAGGTAGTTTTAGATAGACAGCAAATAAACTGTATGCAAAATGTGGTACCCAAACTGTTAATACAATCTGGTAATACAACTAAAGATGGTTTAAAGTTTCGACCATTTACTAGAGTGGGCAAGACTTAAGTTTCTGACTTTGCAGGAGACTTTGGCCCGCTTTACCAACTTGGGAGCAAGAGTCATATCACAAAACTTAGATGGCAGTTTAACAAGAGAATGCACTAGACCTTTGACCTGCAAATTATCTTTCATAGGTTTTTGTACGTACTCTAATCTGACAGCACCTTTTGAAACTCCAGTATCTACAACCATAACTGCAGGATCTTATAAGAAAGAAGCCAGTGTAAATGAGACAGAGCCTCATAACTCAGCATTAATTAACACTCTTATTAAGAGGATCATTTTGAAATGACGAACTGGATTATGGCCTTTCATTGAACTGACCCTACACTTTCACGGGAATAGGGGAAACTGTTTATTCTTGCATTCTAACATACTAATTTGTCGGTAGGTTGAAACTAATTTCCCTTAACTGTTTTGTAGAATTTGCTTGTGCAGCAACCTTATGTTACTTGTGGTTTCTGCTCAGACTAGCAGACTAGCTGTGATTACTCCATGTAACTGGACTAAACTTTATCTATAGTTTTAAATACCAGACTGGATTTTTCAATATTTTACCAAGCAGCTGAAACAGTGACTAACTGACTGCCACTCATACGTAGAGGAGAAAGTTCAGAACCAGCCATCTCTAAATATAATCTAGAAATTTTAAACATAAAAAATTATCTCAAATGATTTTTCTCTTAGAGAAAGGGCTGGGTAGTTTTACTATTATGTCTTAGTCCCATTGCAAATTAGAATAATTGTATTAGCTATATTTTCTTTGCTGTGTGGTGGTTCATATTAACTATTTATTCATGAGTAATTCAGAAATGGTCCATAACCAAACCTGCAATTAATTAGTTATGCTATGCATCACATCAATAAAGCATTTAAATTCTCACCTAAGCTAATGGAAAACACCTAATTAATGAAATTCATTACAGTTGCATTGCTTGACCTTGAGCATTACGGGTTCTCCCAATTGAAGTAGGCTTGTCACATCTTTCATAGCTGCCATGTTTTGTGCAAAATCAAAATTGTATATCTGATCATTTAAAACCAGACAATGTTTCAGATGGTAAGTACCACTCAAACATAATATACAGTGAAGTCCCGCCATTTGCATCTTTGCCATTAGAAAATACGCTTATCCAGGGAAAACGTATGTTATTTCGTCCATTGCAGGTCCAATGTTTGCTTATCTGCGATTTTCAGAGAAAAAAAAATGAAAAAAAGTTGGAGAGAATGTCATAAAATAGAAAAGCATCTAAATGAATATACAAAAAGTATGATATGTAAGGTGCCCATGACAATTCCAGGACTAGAAAGTGTGCTTTGCACGTGGGCATTCATAGTTGTTACAGCTTAATTTGTAGTATCTGGGCAGTCTTTAAGTCACTATTATTGCAAAATGAATCTGAACCAAGCAGTAAACATCCTAGAAGAGTGATGACACTTGCCGAAAAAGTGACAATATTAGGCTGAAAAATGGCGCTAGTGCTACTATGTTGACCAGGGATATACAGTGTTAATGAATCTACAATTAAGTACGTAAATAGCATGAAGATAAAATAAGGGCCGGTGTTATTATTTCTGATAATCATACTGTCAGGTTAGCTTCTGTAAGTAGGAGAGATCCACACTTGGAAGAAATAAAGAAGTTACTTAACATGTGGGTAAAGCACCAGCATCAAAAGAAAAACAGTAAATGGCCCAATTATTAGAAATAAGGCACTTGAATTGTACAAGTGCACTCAAAGTAGTCAAGAGGGTAGTGCTGGTGATAACTGGTGATGCCAAAGGGGCCTCTCCTTCACTTTGCAGAGGATTCTCAGCAGCTCAATGGTTTGATCTCTCTAAAATGTTTGGTTTTGGCCTTCATAATGTGAAGTTGGTGTGGAAGGCCTGTTCTGGAAGAAAGTAACAAATAGGACTTGCATATCCAAAGAAAGGACAACACCTGGATTTAAAGCTGCAAAGGACAGGCTAACACTCTTACTATGTGCTAATGTGGCTGGTTTTAAGTGTAAACCAGTGCTGATTTATAGGTGAGAAAACCCTGAAGCTCTAAAAGGAAAAAATAAATCTCATCTACCAATTTTTTTGGCAGACTTAACAAGCAGTGTTTGAAGACTGGTTTAATAGTGGCTTTCTGCATGAGCCCTGGACTTGGAGGAAAAGGTCTGTCTTATCCTTGATAATGGTCCTAGACATCCATACACTTTTTCAGAGAGCCACCCAGACCCTGAAATGTTGATTTTACCCCCACAAATACAACCTCCCTCATCCAGCCAATGGATTAGGGAGTCATTCACCAGTAGAAGTTTCAGTCACATGTTCAACATTATGGGAAACAAACCTTTCAACCACTGTCCATGATTGCTGGAGGGGATTCAACATCCTTGTATCAATAGGGTTAATTAAGGATGCTTGAGATGAGGTTAGAGAATCGGCCATAAATGCCTGCTGGAAAAAAGTTTGGCCTGAGGCTGTGAATTTCACGGTTCCCCAGTGTGGAAACTGAAATGACCAAGATTGTTGAGTTGGCAAAACAAGTTGGAGGGGAGCGATTTGAAGACCTGGCCACAGGTGAAGTAGAGGAGTTGCTTCAGCCTCACCAAGTGGAACCCTATAGAATTGGTGGAACTGATGAAATCAAGTGAATGTGAAGAGAAGGAGGAGCCTAAGAAGGCTCAATTTACACCCAGGATGATGGCAGAGTTCAAGATCAGCTAAAGAATTGTAAAAACAGACAACAGGCTGTGACAAACATGGAAAGAAGCATTGCCTTTTGTAGAGTGACACTGCTATTGCTCCTTACTGAGAACTTTACAAGATTGAAAAGCAAAAGGTGAAGCAGTCACAAATAATTATCTACTGCCACACCAACACCTACATCAGCCACCTCACCTTCTCCCTTTACCTTCAAGTAAATTTTCACCAACGTCACCTGCAAGCCCATCTGAAACCTATCTGATTCCAATTATAAAATATGTTTGCAGTTTGCAAATTTGCCGTTTGTGGAGTTTTCCAAGTATGTGACCCCTGTGCATGGCAGGATTTTACTGTACAAGATTCAGCAGGGGCTTGACAGGGTAGACAGGTTGTTTCCACTGACTGGGGATCTAGAACACTGCACAATCTGAGTAAGTGGTGGATCATTTAAGATTCAGATGAAGAGAAATTTCTTCACTCAAAGGGTTGTGAATCTTTGCAATTCTCTACCCCACAGTGTTTTGCATTAAATATATTTGAGGCTGAGACACATTTTTTTAGTGTCTCAGAGAATCGAGGGATATAGGAAGCAAGAGGGAAAATGGAGTTGAAGCTCCAAATCAGCCATGATTGTATTGAATGGCAGAGCAAGCTCAGGAGGCTGTATGGTTTACACCTCCTATCTCTTGTGTTGTTGCGTATAACGACTGTGCTGAGCTTTCAGTAGCTCTCTACTGGTTTTATGTCATTCACTTAAATCCCCATTGCCTTTTCTTTGTGTAATTCTTCATTGTCAGTTCCACTCCCAAGTCCTAATTCTGACTGGCAAGTTTATTAAGAGCCATGAGCTTTCAAAAATAACTTCCCAAGTTCAGCCAAACTGTCTAAACTTGCCAGTGGCCGGCCCGGAAACCAAATTACAGTTGTGGATCAAAATGTTGCTTGTGTGAATGAGACAGATCAAATCATGTGTGAGGATTGGGGTTTGAAAGTCTATCCCAGCTGTACCTTTTCCCCATAACTCGAGCAGGAGCATAATGCAGATCTTGCTGTCGGCGCAAGCAGATTATGAATCTTAAATGTATTTCCTTCAGTTATCTTTATTTTAAGGCAAGTTTTATGTTTGCCTACAAATGAGACTCATTCAAAAGTGGTCAGTGTTCTACTGATTCAATGCCCTCTTAAAATCAAACCTGATGAAGATTAGAATTTTAAGACCTCCACTTCCCTGTGTTACAGAGGGGAAAAGTGGCCAGCGTTCTTGTTCCTGATTCTGCTTTCACTTGATGGCTAGATGTATAGTTCTCATGTGGATATCAGTAGCAGAAAGGATTGGGGTCTGCTGTGATGGCTTTGGCACTTACTAACAAGAATAATAGTCACTTGGATAAGGTATGGGAACGTGTTCAGTGTTTACAGAACTGTACTGCAGAAAATGCTGAGGCTTTCAGAAGAGGAAAGAAGATAAGAGAGAGGCAGTGAGAAATGTTTGTTTTAAAAAAATATAATTGACAGTTACACAGTTACTTGGATAAATATGGACAGCTATGGCAACAATAAAGTAATTACACTTCACAGTGGTGTAAGGAAAAGAGGAGGAAGAGATTAGGTAAAGAATTCCTGAGTATGAAGCTGAGGCAGCTCAAAGACTAGCAATGGTGGGGTGAATGGAGGAAAAATGCTCTAGAAGCCAGAGTGGGGTCACAAAGATTAAAAGATGCATGGTTTGAAAGAGGTAGTGACACAGGTGGTACAGATTGATATCTCTATTAATTGTAAGATCAAAAGGAAGCTTCCCAAAATGCACCCAATTGTTCCTTAGATTTTGAAAAGCCATGATAGTTCAGAAATGCTCGTCTGTTGAACGGAGAAGACTTTGTGGGGTAGATATGATGGTGTATTTAGTTGAGAAAAGGTGAGAGGGGACTTGAGTGGAGCATAAACACTGGCATGGACTAATTGGCCTGTTTTTGTGCTGTAGGATTACATAGGATCTATGTCATACAGCACCTTTATTCTGCTTCATCTTACTGTCTATCTCTTTTGTCATTCAGGAAGTTCTAATTTGGATTCCCTCCCACTCCTCTCTGTGGGGATGTAGCTCGAGTGTACTCAAAACATCTCTTCAAAGACAGCCCATTGTTCTGTTACAGTATTACCTGCCAATCTTTGATTCCAATTTATCTGGGACAGGTCCATTCCTATACCACTGAAATTGGCTCTGGTCCAATTTAGGTATTTTTGCTCCTTGTCTTTTCCATAGCTGACCTAAACCCTATAATAATATAATCACCGTTTCCTGACTGACACTTGACCCACTTGACCCACCTCATTCCCCAGAATCAGATACAACAATGCCTCCTACCTGCACATTGGAGAAGGTACATGCAGATTGGGAACACCTCATTGCAGTCCATAAGCATGACTCTAAGCTTCTGGTCACCTGTCATTTTAATTATCCACCTTACTCTTATGCTGATCTCTCTGTACTCTGCAGTGTTCTAATGATCAACAGAAAACTCGAACAGCACTTTCAACTTTCGATTGTGCACTTTACTACCTTTTGGGCTCAACAATTGGCAACGTCTGCCCCATTTTATTTCCTTTTGTAGGTTTCAGTTTTAATCTCGTTTTGCCCTTGTTTCTGACAGTGCCTGGTCATCATTCTGCTGTTCATACCACCTCCAGACACATCTTTTTGTTTCCTTACTTATCTCATTATTACTCTTTTTGACCTTGCACTATGGAACCATTTATCAATTAATCTCTTCTGTCTTCCACCCTATTATAGACCTACCTTTTGTACATTTTCTGCCCCCTCCTGTTTAGTTTGCTGAAGACCTAATTCTTCTCTAACTTTTCTCTGGTCTGATGAAAAGTAATTGACTTGAAATGTTAAGTCTATTTCTCTCTCTCTAAATGCTGCTTGATCTGAGTATTTTCAGCATTTACAGCTTTTATTTCATTCTTCCAGTAGCTACAGTACATAGGAATACATAGGCTACATGGCACAGGAGGAGGCCATTCAACCCAATTTTTCCATGCCAGTGTTTATGCTGTACTTCTGCCTCTTCCCATCTTTCCTCAGCCAAATCTATCCTCATAACCCTCTATTCCCTTCCTCCTCAAATGCTTGTCTAGCTTCCTCTTAAATGCATCTATGCTTATTTGCTTCAACTTCTCCTGTGGTAACAAGTTCCACATTCTTACCGCTCTTTGGGTAAAGAAGTTGCTTCTGAATTCTTTTGGATTTGTTGATGACTATCTTATATTGATGGTCTCCAGTTATGCTCTTCTCCACAAGTCAAAACATTCTCTCTCTCTCTCTCTCTCTCTCTCTCTATCCACTCCTTCAAAACCTTCCATAATTTTAAAGCCCTCTATCTTATTTTTCATCCCTTCCTGATATATATACCCAGACACTTCAGTATCTTCCTTGCAAATCTTCTGTGAACCCTGTCCAGTGCCTCTATAAAACATGGCAATGTTTTGGCAACCATAACTGCATGGAGTACTGTTAAGTATGACCTAACCAAGATTTGATGCAAGTTTAGCATAACTTCCCTACTTTTCCATTCTATCCCACTAGAAATGAAGCCTGGGCCTTGGTTTGCCTTTTTAATGGCTTAGCTAAACTGTGGTGCAACTTTAGTGATTGGCATATTTGTATTCCAAGATTCCCTTGTTCCTCTACCCTACCTTAACTCATTTTTCAAGTAATAAGTGACCTCCCTATTCTTCCTACCAAAATGTACTACGTCACATTTGTTGAGCTTCGCTTGTCAATTATTTGTCCATTCTGAAAGTTTATTAACATCCTTCTGTAATTTGCTGGCAGTCCTAGTCATTACTGACTCTTCCAACACTGCCACGCCACCCCCCCGCTCCCCCAAATCTGATGTCATCTGCAATTTTAGAAATTGTGTTTTAGATTCAAAAGCCCAAATTAATGTAAATTGTGAACAGCAATGGTCACTGATCATAATGGAATACGACTTTCTACCTTCTGCCACTCTACCCTTCACTCCCACTCTGCGTTCTATCTTGAAGCCAACTACCAATCCATTCTGCCACTTGTCCCCTGACTCCATGTCCTTGGACCATTTTTTCATTAGTTTCTTATGGGGCACTTTATTGAAGGCCTTTTGAAATTGGAGATATACACTACCATAGTCTAATCTCCCTCTTAACTCAAAAATTCAATAAGGTTGGTCAAGCAAGAATTTTTCCTTCAGAAATCCATGCTGACTATTCGGTATATTTTCTTTTCTAGATGTTCTTTTATTATTTCCTATGGTAAGAGATTCTGTTATTTTTCCTAGCACCAGCATTAAACTCTCTGGTCTATAGTTCCTTGGGCATGTTGTATCCCCTTTCTTAGATTACTAACGTAATTCCTACATTTATCAGTCCTCTGGCACTAGATGTTTTTCTAACAAATTATCAAATATCTGTAGCAATGCCTTTGCTATCTCTCTTGCTTTAGTATACTATACTGATCAAGAAAATTATCCTGAACACACATCAAAAATTCTTCTCCCTCTCTATCCTTAGTTTTTCTAGTGGTCTATATTAGGATAGTTTAAGTTCCCCATTATCATTGCTCTATAGTTTTTGCACCTCTCTAATTTCCCTGTAAGTTTGCTCCTCTAAATCTTTCCTACTAGTTGGTTGCCTATAGAATACTCTCAGCAGTGTAATAGTACCTCCTGTTGTTTCTTAACTTTATCCAAAAAGATTCTGTCCTGACCATTCCAGGACATCCTCTCTCCAGCACTAAATTTTTCCTTGATCAATACTGCCACTTCATTTTCTTTATTTCCCCATCCTTCCTTAACACTTATAGCCAGGAATATTTAGTACCTCATACTTCTATTTTTTTTAAGCCTGGTGTCATTTACCACCACAACAACTTATTTCTATGTAATTATTTGCACCTGCAGCTCAACTGTTTTTGCAATATTTTTTCTGTTTGTGTACATGCACTGTAAACCTATTGTAGGCCTTATTGCATTCCCTCTTAGTTTGACCCCACTAATTCCTAACTATCTGTAGTCTTTTGGTAGTACAGAACTTTAGTGCTATAAAAAAAGAGACAAAGCAAAGCTTTTCACCTTGCACTCACCAGGACACCTTTGCAGTAATACCAATATAAGTGGAAATCAACAATTTATACTGTGTGAAGAGTGTGCTGATTGGTTGGCAAGTGCTGTTGCCATGGAGAATGCACCAGTGACAGTGACTGACAGTTAACTGCCAAACATTGTTTGAAATTTAAACCAGTCAGCTTGACCCTGATTGGTCAAAGCATTGCCCTGAAGAATGAGTCAGCGAATGTCTGTCACTTATTTTGCTTGGCTGAAACAGGCACAATGTGTGTACATGTTCTTTCTGTCTGCGAAGAACAGAGCCCTGTGTATTAATATATGTAGCTTTCAGTACACACATGCCACACTGAACTCGACTCACCATCTTAAATTGGTTGTCAGTGTAATTCTTAGCACACTGAGGATTATTTAGCAAATGATCAATTGCATCTAATGTTGGACACTTTTGAGTTTTGCAAGTACAGGCTGGTTGGGTACGGTCTGTACCTTGCCCATTGCAAACAGTGGCTGTGACCTGCTGTTTGATACAATCCGCCAGTTTTCGGAACATATGGCCTCCATACCTAGCATCACATGGGCACTGAAATTCATATACCACATGATTCATTTGTGAGATAGGCAGAACGTCTTTTTGGCTTGACTGCAGCATCTTGTTAGTGGAGAATATCATTCATATTGCTACTGCATAGTAGCAGCATGAAACAGTTAGCTTCACCTGTTGCTTGAATTTTTGAGATACCTTGCCCTTCCAGGGTAACTGAGGTGGACTGGGCACTTTTCAGAGCCAAAAGTGACGGCCTTAGGCCCATTCATGAGTTTGTGTGATTTACAGTGCGAAATGATCTGATCAGGGTAGCCATTATCCCGCAGGATATCTTTGATGCACCCAATTTTGGCATCAAGCTTGCATGGTGAGCAAATGGTTTGGGCCCTATTTACAAGGTTACAATATACGCGTTGGGATTCTTAGCTCCACGCGCGATAAGATTTGTCTTATTGGTAACCTTGGTGTATTCTCCACGGCAATGCCTCTACTAATCAGAGTCCACTTGCCAGCCAATCAGCTCTGTCTTCATATACAGTATAAATTGTTGTTTTCCATTATATTGGTATTCCTGCAAAGTGTCCTAATCAGTGCACAATGAAAAGCTTCCATCTTTTTTCCAGCAATACCTAACTATTTCTGACTCCAGTGTTATCTGGTTCTCCCAACCCTTTGTTCACCTGGTGGTTTCTTCATGCTGCTGCATTTTAGATAAAATGTTCCCCAACAGCATTAACAAAATGCCCCATAAGAATGGGTGTTCTGGCTTTAGTTTAGGTACAACCTGTCTGTCCTGTATCACTGACCTCCCTAGAATCAGTACCAATTTCCCATATATTTAAAGTCTTTCCTCCTGCACATCTTGCCAGCCACACATTCATCTGCTCTATCAATTTATTTCTTTACTTAATAGCACATGACACCCAGAAATTATTACCCTTTGAGGCCCTGCAATGCTAGTCTCCTTAGCTTCCTAAAATTTATCTGCAGGCCCTCATCCATCCTTTTAGCTATATCACGTGGAGAGAGTCAAATTAGCTGAAGACTGATATATCTGTGGTGGGGACCTCGGAAGGGGGTGAGGTTCATCATCCATTTGGCACTTCTGACTGAAGGTGGTTGCAAACACTTCAGTCTTGTTTTTTGCATTCACATGCTGCTTTTCACCATCCGTGAAGATGGGAATGTTCATGGAGCTATCACCTCCAGTTAGTTGCCTAATTGTTCATCACCATTCATGACTGGATATGGTGGGATTGCATAGCTTTCATCTGACCCTTTGGTTGTGGGATCCTTTAGCTGTTTCTCTAAACATGTTGCTTCTATTGGTTAGCATGCATGTAGCCCTGTGAAATATCTTCAAGTTGGCACCTCATTTTTAAATACATTTGGTGCTGTCCCCGGCATGCTCTTCAATACTCCTCATTGACCCGGGTTTGGTCCCCTGGCTTGATGGTAATGATAGAGTGAGGGATTCGCCAGCCATCATGTTATGAATTGTGGTCATGCAGGTGACTTTGCCTGCCTGCTTTCCGTAGTGTGGGCAGGGTTAAAATCATCCCTTTCACGCAAACCTGGATGATTGCTGCTGCTTCAATTATATAAGTCGCCCATGTGTTTGTAGTTCTGCACAATGCCATTGTTAATTGAGATCCAAAAATTGAGTCCTAAAACTGATCTTATTCCAAAGAATGACACACAAATGAAAGGTTTCTTGATTGCACAAAGAAAATCATAGCCCCCCAGCAATAAAGATGACAGTTTATGACTCCACAATAAGTGTAACAATTGGAATTTAAATAATTACATGAGAACTGTGTGATATGTAGCTGATGCCTCACTGTTGTGGAAATAGTACAGCAACATGTTATTAAATAAGTGTAATCATTGGGTAATGGTTTCAGCGAAGAAGGTGCTCCTCATTTTAGAAACTGTCGTGCTGCAAATGCATTGTATGTAATTACAGCATAACCATCTTTAAACTCTATTTTTAAACTGCATTGAATATTTGTTTTATTTTCTTTAATTGGTAAGCTTCCATCTTCTTAGGCAGACCCTCAGGATCAAGGATGACTTCCTTCCACTCCAGTTCAATAGGTTCTGAGATGGCTGATAATGGGTTCTGATCCGCAGACTCTGCCACATGCGGTGTGGTGCTTGAAGGATTGAGCAGATGACTTGTTTAGAGATTTGTGCACTCTCTCTGATGACTTGACTTCACCTTTGCATGCTCCTAAATGCAGTTTCTTGATGTGTTTGGTGCCTCATCAAATAAATCACTTCTATTTTGGTGGGTTATAGGCCACGGACTCCCATGGATTGGCAAGGGTGTTTGATCTCTTTTTAGGGATGCTTTGAGGACATCCCTAAAGCTTTTCCATTGTTCTCCTGGGAGTCTCCTGCCACAACTGAGTTTGGAGTAGAAGACTTGCTTCAGGATTCTGGCGTCAGGCTGGAGAGCGTATTTTGAAGAGCTCTTCAATGAGACTCTGTCTTCGACTTGAATGTCCTCAGCTGCATTCCTCAATACCCTGCCTGGCTCGATCTTAGCACTAACCTGGTTCTCAGTGAAGTTGTCAAAGCCATTCAACAGCTGGGAAACAAGGCCTCTGGAGCAGATGGAATCCCTGCTGAAATTCCGAAACACGGCAGAGATGCACTCTTGGCATTGCTGCACAGCCTTTTACCCTCGTATGGGAAGAGGAATACGTGCTCGGGGATCTCGGAGGCACCGTGACAATGACAATATTCAAGAATGTCAGCTTCCACATGTATGCTGATGAGATCTGTTCCATTGATACAAAGGTTATTGCTACATTCTCCAAACCACCTAGGTGATATCAAAAACCAGATGAAACAAAATCATCTTCAGTTTAACTTCCTCAAAACCATGTTCCTTTTGGTTCCCTTTAATACCCATATATCTCTGGCTTTGCCACTCTTGATCTTCCTGACTGATATTTGATCGAATTAAGAGGTATGGAACTTTGGTATTATCACATTACACGAGCTCAGTACTGGTCCCCATACATGTACCCTGGTTTCTCCTACTGCTTGCCAAAAGTTTAGTCCATCTTGTCATCAGCCCAAACATTTGACTTCTCTAACATTCTTCTAGTGCCTGCTCTGTCTCAACTCTCCACAATTTGTATCTTATTCAAAATGTCGCTGTCCATATCGTCAGCATTAGGAAGCCTGCTTCCTGTCCAAGCTCTACCAGCCCTCTACCTCAGGAAAAGCTTGTATTTAACATTGTAAAATATCCCAAGACGCAAGACCAGATTGTTACTAAAACAAAACAAAATTTGATACTGAACCACATGGAGAGATTTTAGGGCTGATGATCAAAAGCTTGATGCAAGAGGTAGGTTTTAGTGGAGGAAAGAGTGAGAGGTGGAGTGATTTATAGGGGCAACTCCAGAGCCCAGGACATAGGCACCTGAAGACACAGAGATCACTGATAGAGAGTTTAAAATTGACAATGCTTGAGACAAAATTTGGAGGAGCACAGATGACTGAAGGATTGTAGAGCTGGAGGAGGTTACAAAGGGAGGGACAAGGAGCTGACCATGTGAGTTAAGGCACAGGCAGCAAAATTTTGAATGACCTCCAGTTTAGAGGGTAGGAAATCAGCCATCGAAGAATGTGATGGAATAGTCAATATGAGAGAACACCAAGGGACGAAGAAGAGCTTCAGCAGCAAATGAACTGAGGTAGGGGAGGAATTAAGTGATGTTATGAAGGTGGAATTAAGCGGTCTTGGTGATTGCATGGATATGTAAGCTCATTAAGGTTCAGATATGACTCCAAGGTTGCAAATGGCTGGTTCAGCTTCAAATTTTTCCAGAGTGAAGGATGGAGTTGGTGACCAAAGACAATAGCTTTAGTTTTCCTAATGTTTAGTTGGAGGAACTTTCTGTTAATCTAGTGCTGGATGTTGGATAAGCAGTCAACAGTTTAGAGACAATGGATGGTCAAGAGAAGTGGTACTGAGGTAGAGCTGAATGCCATCAGCATATATCCTGAGGATTACCATTGACCAGAAACTGAACTGGACCAGACATGTAAATACTGTGGCTACAAGAGCAGGTCAGAGGCTGGGAATTCTACAGAGTGACTTACCTCCTGACTCCCCAAAGCCTGTCCGCAATGTACAAGGCACAAGTCAGGAGTGTGATGGAATACTCTCACTTGCCTGGATGAGTGCAGCTCCAACAACACTCAAAGCGTGGCACCAGTGAGGAGAAAGCAGCCTGCTTGATTGGCACCCCATCCACCACCTTCAACGTTCACTCCCTCAACTACTGATGCACAGGAGCAGCAGTGTTTACCATCTACAAGATGCACTGCAGCAGCTCACCAAGGCTCATTCAACAGCACCTTCCAAACCCACAGACTCCCATCTGGAAGGACAAAGGCATCAGATATATGGGAACACCACCACCTGCAAGTTCCCCCTTCAAACGACACACCACCTTGACTTGGAATTATATCGCTGTTCCTTCACTGTCACTGGGTCAAAATCTTGGAGCTCCCTTCCTAAGAGCACTCTGGGTGTACATACACCTCATGGACTGCAGCAGTTCAAGAAGGTGGCTCATCACTACCTTCTCGAGGTCAATTAAGAATGAGCAATAAACGCTGGTCTAGCCACCAATGCCCACATCCCATGAATGAATAAATTTAAAAATATGCTCACTATGCTCCTGCTTTTTTTGGAATCCCCTGTCCAGGTCCTTCAGTGTTCTGCAACTTTTTAAAAAAATAAGTGTACACAGCACTTTGAACAGTTGAAAGCCTGTTCCAAATCATGGCCAAGAATGCAGCTTTTCTACTGCATGAGTAGGATTCCCTAAAGGGATTCCTCAATTAACTGGGGAAGTTTGTTATTTGAAGTGCAAACTATGCATGTATTGTAACATCCAATTGAATTCCTTTTAAGCTCTGATCTGCAGAAGCCCTTTTCTAAAAATTTCCAGAGAGGGAATGACTTGCAGCCTTCACTCTCCTTCACTAAGGATAATCAAAGACTAGGATATGCTTAAAAATATTCCCAGGTTAAGACCATAAAAGCAACTGTAGTTCCTTTCTGAATGATGCCAAAAGCCAAATCCATCTGTCCACAAACTCCAGGATCCCATTTATAGCACTCCCACAGCCAGCAACCCCTCACCAATGACCCCACACTCCACAACTACTGTGAAGGTGGTTTTGGGCTAACACCAATGTGCCACTTCCCCCACACACGCCCACCTTTTCTACACTCCCAACAAATAACTCAGATCCCAGACACCCTTCAATCACTCAGGAATCCTCCTCTCCAGTCTTCCCATACTTATCTGCCACTTCTGTATAGCATCTTCCCAGAACAACTGAAACTATATTACTAACCTGTTCTAACTGCTATATGATGTCAACCTATACACAATACAAAGTGTATTCCTTTTCATCTTCCACTGGATCCTAAACTTCAAAAAAACTCTTGATTTAACTACCTACAAAATTTTATTAACCAAGATCACTCTTAATTTCCATGAAAATACTGGCATCACACTATTAGAATCTGAAATGATTTCTAAATCCAAGCCTTGCAAAATTGAGATTCATGGTGATTGCTTCATGTTATACAATGCAATTAAAAACAGTATAACGTCTGACATGCCCTAAGCAGTGCCACAGGAAGTCATCTGCTAGCCACATATTAAATGTGTATATAATGCAAGTGTGACACTTGGATAAATGACAGAAAAAGTGAATCAGTCACTATTGATTGCCAAAGTGAAGTGGCACAAATCAGAACTGATGAGGTAGGGAATGTACTTACCAGAAATGAGACAAGCAGAGAAGGAAAATGAGAATACTGAGCAACTGCTCAGTATTCATGAAAAGTAGAATAACTATTGATTAGTCAGAAGAACATTTCCAATACAAGCAGAAGGGAAAGTAACTGAGCCATTGGAAACATTCATACAAAAATAAAACACTGTGGATGCTGGAATTCTGAAAGAAAATAGAAAATAATAGAAATACTCAACAGGTCTGGCAGCATCTGCGGAGACAGAAACAATGTTAATCTTTCAGGGTCTTTGCCTTTTTTTTAGAACTTGGAAAAGTTAGAAATGTTATAGTCATTAATGACATCGGAGGAGGACGTTCTGTCCATCAAGTCCATGCTGGCACTCTGTAGAGTGGGGGTGGGGAACATTTTTCTTATCACGGACCATTCCCACACAGACAAAATGAGTCACCGGGCACACACACAATTTAGTCTTTTTTTGAGAGAATACGGAAAAGTTCAACTCCCCCACTGTTTTAATGTGATGGCTGAATTTGAATATTATATTAAATATTATAGCAATTTAGCTGACGCTTTTATCCAAAGCAAATTCATAACTATGATGGTAAATGCTATTTTGAAGGTGCTACTGTCATAGTTCTGTATTTTTAGAAATCTTACTGCAGGCCAGATGAAATTGAGCAATGGGCCGGATCCATCTCATGGGCTGTAGGTTCCCCACCCCGCTGTAGAGAAAACCAGTTAGTCCCGTTTCCCCGTTTTATCCCTGTAGTCCTGCAAGTTTATTTCCCTCAAGTGCCTATCCGATTTTCTTTTCAAATCATCATCTCTATGCTACCACCTCCTATGCAGACCTCCAGGTTATTAACACATGTTGCATAATGAAGTTCTTCCTCCTGTATCTCTTGCCCAAAAGCTTAAAATTGAGTCTCCTAGTCCTCGTGCCATCAGCTATTGAAGGAGCTTTTCTTTGACTACCTTAACTAAACCTTTCGTAATCTTGTCTATCAAAGATTATTTGGTATCTCTACCAAATCCGCCCCCCCATCTCCGTTGCTTCAAGGGGAACAACCACAACTTTTCCAACCTAACATTATAGCTAAAATAAAAACAGAAATGCTGGAAAAACTCAGCAGGTCTGGCAGCTTCTGTGGAGAGAGAAACATGGTTTCAAGTCCAATATGACTTCTTTGAAACTGGAGAGGTAGAAATGTGATGGGTTTTATGCTGTTGAAAAAGGGGGTGGGATGGGTGGAGCAACATTGCAGGCCAGGGATAGGTTAGAGGGCAGGAGGGATTAAATGACCAAGATGTCATGAAACTCAAGACAAAGGGAATGGTAATGGTAGGATTAAAGCTTTGGTACAGAGTCGGCATTAATAGTAGAAAAAGGGCCAGCACCGTCTGAAAGCAAAAACATGAGAACAAGATGCAGACTGGCACTTAGGGAGAAAAAAAATCAATGTGGACGATTGAGTTCATGGTCTGAAGTTGTTGAACTCAGTGAATCCAGAAGGCTGTAAAGTGCTTAATCGGAAGATGAGATGCTGTTCCTCCAACTTGCGTTGGACTTCACTGGAATACTGGAGCTTGTGAGCATGAGAGCAAGATGGTGAACTGAAATGGCAAGTGACAGGAAGGTCTGAGTCATGCTTGAGGACTGAATGAAGGTGTTCTGCAAAGTGGTCACCCAGGTCTGCATTTGGTCTCCCCAATGTAGAGGAGACCACATTGTGAGCAGTGAATACAACAGACTTAATTGAAAGGAGTACAAGTAAATCGCTGCTTCACTTGGAAGGAGTGTTTGGGGCCTTGGACAGTGAGGAGGAAGGAGGTAAAGGGGCAGATGTTGCACTACCTGTGACTGCATAGAAGGTGCCAGGTGAAGGGGATGAGGTGTTAGGAGACTGATGATCTTTCCTTTGTCCTCCCCTCCTGAAGGCGTATAGTTATGTGCTGTTGTGTTCACCCCTACCTTGCCTACGTGGCCATTTTTCCATACGAGTTCAGGCAGAACATATCAACAGACTTGTTTGTTTAACTGTGGAATCACAGCTGTCCTCAAATGAAGTCTGCACATGCACCTTTTCCAGCAGGGAATGTTGGTTAGAAACAAGGAGTCCTTCCTGATCTTTTTCCTTCCTTAATCCAGGAGTGCTGTGGCTGGTTTCACTGTCCATGGTGCCACTCTTGTTCAGATCAACGAATCGTTTTTTTCTTTAAAATAAAGAACCATTCAGTTCTACAGCCAGACAACCTAATGTGTGTCGCTCCAGTAAGTATATGGTGTGGTTGGATGTAACTATACAGGAGAGCAAAAACTAATATTTCCAGTTGGAAAAGTTATTTAAAGTTGAAACCTTCTAAACACAAGTTTCCTCTTGTAGTTTGTGGTTCTGGTTTCCTGAACAGTCTATTCTATTTTAGTTAAATTGAACCAGCTAATGAGGAAAAGGATCAAGTCTGCTGGTATAATATTTGAGCAAAAATCATTAAGCTGGAACTTGTTATGAATCTTGTATCATATTCGGGATTTAATAGCTTAATCTGTAAATGTCAAGGGGGACAAATCAATTTTCTAAAACTGGCATACGTTCAAAGAATAAATAAAACTTGGGCCTTTAATAAAAAATAAAGTTAGAAAAAAGTAGCAGCATTTTCACTTTTACATTGTAAAATAAAAGAAATTACATGGATTAAACAGCACAGAAACAGACCAATCAGCCCAACTAGTCAGTGTTGGAGTCTGACTCCAACTAAAAATTGTAATTCTGCCTTCTCTCTCCTAATCCTGTCATGTTTTGCTTCCCACAATAAGTGAATCAGATAATAAAGTACGCCCCATCCTGAACTGAGTGACCATAGGATGATGACAAGAAAACATAATTTGAGTGGTACAACAGAAGGTTGTCTGTTTTATAAAAATAAATGAAATAAAGTAATTCCTGGCTTGGATATTGTTGCATCCTGTAGTACAGCTTCAGGGTTCAGATGGCAAGAGTGGACTTTCAAAACCTTGTTATTGTATTGCAACTTTGCAAAGTGCATTGTCTAATCCAACTGCTGTGCCATAATTTCAGGAATTTTTTTTTCCTCTCCTGAGGCAACACTTTTTTTTCCCTCTGCTTTTCCTCATTGGCAGCTGTGCCTTCAGTTGCCTAGGTTTAAAGCACCAGAATAACCTTCCAAACCTTTCTGCCTCTCTACATCTCTCCTCTTTTTAAAAATGCTCCTTTAAAACTATCTCTCGGACCATACTTTTAATCTCCTGTCCTAATGTGTGGCTCAGTGTCAAATTTTGTTTGCTAACCCTCCCTTTGAAGCACCTTGATTGAAGTGCTATATAAAGGCACCATTGTCATTCCACTGCTATGCAGTGACTTTTGATCCCAAGCTTCTCCTAATGCTGCTCTGAAATTTGGTCTTTGGGAGGGCAAGAAAAGTCACCCAGGGTTGACTGTTTTGCTGCTGTTTTCTTTCTTTTATAGAGACTCTGGCCTCAACTTGATGTAGCTGAAATGAGCGATTCAGGAGTGAGAGGGGATCAAAAGTGTGGATTTACATGGCATTATGTACTGGTTTTCTTAAAGCCTCCCAGTTTTCCAGTGAACCTCTAGATTTAATCGAATACACATCAAATTTTGACAATTTGATCCAAATGCAGCAAGACCTGGACAATATCCAGACTTAGGCTGACAAGTGGCAAGTAACATTTGTGCCACACAAGTGCCAGGTAATTACCATCTCCAACGAGAGAGAATTTAGCCATCGCTCCTTGACATTCAATGGCATTACCATTGCTGAATTCCCCCACTATCAACATCCTGTGAGTTACCACTGACCAGTTCATTTCTGGTCAGAGGCTGGGAATCCTGCAGCTGGTAACTTGCTTCCTGACTCCCCAAAGCTTGTCCACCCCATCTACAGGGCACAAGTCAGGAGTGTGATGGAATATTCTCCACTTGCCTGGATGAATGCAGCTCCAACAACACTCAAGTGTGACACCATCCACGGCGAAGCAACCCATTTGATTGGCACTACATCCACGACTGGCACACAGTGGCAGCGGTGTATACCATCGACAAGAAGCACTGCAGCAACTCGCCAAGGCTGCTTCAACAGAACCTGCCAAACCCACAACCATTACCATCAGAAGGACAAGGGCAGCAGACACATGGGAACACCAGCACCTGGAAGGTCCCCTCCAAGCCACTCTCCATCCTGACTTGGAAATGTATCACTATTCCTTCACTGTTGTTGGGTTGAAATTCTGGAACTCCCTCCCTAACAGCATTGTGGATGTACCTACTGCGGCAGTTCAAGAAGGCAGCTCACCACCACCTTCTCGAGGGCAATTAGGGATGGGCAATAAATGCTGGCCTAGCCAGCAATGCCCATATCCCATGAAAAAGTTAAAGTTTCAGTCATCTGATCTGTAACTATTGTTCATATGGGAAATGCACACAATCAGTCATAGACAGAAGATCTGAGGAACTAATGTAGGAATGTAAAGACATACAGGGCTAGATTTTACAGGGTAGCATACTTCTTCCATCCATCTATCTTCCCCTCTTTCTCCAACCGCCTCACTCCCAACCACCAGAAGGAACGTGTGTTCCAAACCAATGTGGCAATAACACACTACGGGTGGCCTAAACAAGCTGAGGGTTGGATTTCCACCCTTCATTGGAAGGAAGTCCCGCCATGGAGAGCTGACTGCAATCTGATTAGCTGGCAACTCTAGCAGTCCCAGTAGCACCAGAACTTGGTGGTGGATACTGCTGGACATCATGGAGTCCTTGCGATGAAGAGGGTATGGCCATCAGAGAAAGGTAAGTCTGGTGTTTTGAACTTGGAGGGATCAGGGAGCCTAGGGAGAGGAGTGGGGTTTGAAGGCCAGGTGGGCAGGAACAAAGGGAGAGTAATATCTTGTGGGGGGAGGGTACATGGAGATGCCCACAGAAACATACAAAATAGAAGCAGGAGCGGGTCACTCGGCCCTTCGAGCCTGCTCTGCCATTCAATATGATCATGGCTGATCCTCTCTCAACGCCATACTCCCGCGCTCTCCCCATACCTCTTGATGCCTTTAGAGTCCAGAAATCTAGTTCTTCAAATATATTCAGTGGCTTGGCCTCCACAGCCTTCTGTGGTAGAGAATTCCATAGGTTCACCACCTTCTGAGTGCAGAAGTTTCTCATCTCAGTCTTAAATGGCCTACCCCATATCCTGAGATCGTGACCTCTTGTTCTAGACCCCCCCCAGCCAGAGTAAACATCATTCCTGCATCCAGTCTGTCCAACCCTGTCAGAATTTTATACATTTCAATGAGATTCCCTCTCATCCTTTAAACTCCACTGAATACAGGCCTAGTTGGCCCAATCTCTCCTCATATGACAATTCTGCCATCCCAGGAATCAGTCTGGTGAACTTTTGCTGCACACCCTCTATGGCAAGTATATCCTTTCTAAGTAAGGAGACCAAAACTGCACACAATACTCCAGGTGTGGTCTCAACAAGGCCCTGTACAGCTGCAGTAAGACATCCTTGATCCTGTACTCAAGTCCTCTCGCAATGAAGGCCAATATACCATTTTCCTTAACTGCTTGCTGCACCTGCATGCTTGCTTTCAGTGATTGGTGTAAATTGGCATCTCTGGCACTGCAGCACCCCCTTGCTGCTGCACTGGACTATCAGCTTGGATGGCATGCTAAAGTCCCTGGTGAGTCTTGAGCCTACAACCTTCTGATTTGGAGGTGTGAGTGCTATCCACTGAGCCACGCATGACATATTTGAAAAAAAAAGGGATGCATCAAATATGCCAAAACCCAAGAGGATAAAGCCCTTGGTCTGGATGAGTTTCATCCATATATTTTAAAACATCCAGGGAAGTGTTAACAGAGGTAATACTAAACATTTAATAATTTGTTAGAGAAAGATGTAGTGCCAAAGGACTGGTGGTAGCTAATGTATTTCCTATATTTAAGGGGGACAGGGCACGTCCAGGAAACTAGAGACTAGTCAGCTTAATACTGGTGGTAGGAAAAATAATTGAATCCCCACTAAGGAGAGAACAGAAGAACACCTAGAAACGAGAAATAATGAATAGTTAGTTGGCATGGACTTTAAAAAGAGACAATCTTGCTTGACCATCCTTACTGAATTTTTTGAGGAGATAACAGAGCGAGAGAATGGTAATGCAGAAGATGTAATTTATCTGCATTTTCAAAAGGCTTTCAATAGGGTGCCCCATAATGGACTAATGACTAAGATCAGAGGACGTGGAGTCAGGGACAAGTGGCAGATGGATCTGGCTTCAAGGCAAAAGCAGGGAGTAGGAGTAAAGGCCAGTTATTCAGAGTGGCAGAAGATAGAAGGTGGTATTCCACATTTGGACTTTGGAAACCAATAACAATTTCTACATTTGTGGATGACACCAGATTTGGAAGGTGGGGGGGGCAGTCAGTGCTGAGGACTGTATAAAACAAAATTACAGGAGGACATTAATAAACTTGCAGAATGAGAAATAATTGGCAAACTAAGTTTAACGCATGTAAATGTGAAGTAGTACATTTTTGGTAGAGAAAAATGCCATGTCCTTGGACAAGCTGTTCGAGTACAGCTACAACACTGGCATTTAACCAGCAATGTGAAAAATCACCCAGGGTAGGTCCTGTCCACAAAACTCAGGACAAATCCAACCTGGCCAATTACCACCCTACCAGTCTACTCTCAATCATCAGCAAAGTGATGGAAGGGGTTGTTAACACTGCTACAAAATGACACTTAAACAGAAATAACCTGCTCACTGACGCTCAGTTTGGGTTCCGATAGAGCCACTCAGCTCCTGATCTCATTACAGCCTTGTTTCAAACATGGACAAAAGAGCTGAACTCCAGAGATGAGGTGAGAATGACTGCCCTTGACATCAAGGCCACATTTGACCAAGTGCAGCATCAAAAAGCCCTAGCTAGCAAAACTGGAGTCAATGGGACCCGCCTCCCCCCACTTCATGTCCTGTTAACAAAGTTGTTTACAAATAGGCTTTCCCACTCTTGCTTGCCTGCAACTGTCCAGTATTTTATGGCAGTGAAGGCAAACTGAGGGCCTTGGGCAGTAATTGGCCACACATAGCCCTCAATAGGCTTAAGGGCAGATAGGCTAGTGGGCACCTTACCCATAATATGGGGACAGGGTTGGGGATGAGTGGGCTAGCTAGGCGACCAAATTCTATGTACTAGGTGCCACCCCCCCCCCCCCCCCCCCCCCGCCTCCCCCCCCAATCAAAAACATGCCCCTGTGGGGGGTGAAGAATGCGGGGAAGGAGAGCCATAAAACCCAGCCCATAATGCATGTTTGAAGTGAATGGCATAAAGGCACTGATGTTTAGATTGCTTGGAGACCTAGAAAAAATACAGCTAGTAGTTGGTGTCAATAAGTACTTATTTAAAATTGTGTACAGGAAAGAATTAATTTTGCAGAAAACCAGGAGTTTCCTTGGTGGAAGAAACCCCTCAAAGAAAACATTCTGCACATACAAGCTAGCAGCTAAGATGTTAGCACAAAACTTGATATTTTGGTAAATGTAGAGGAATGATGCTGATTTAAAGAGGATGTGAAATTAATATTCAGGATAAAAGAATAAATGCAAATAGTTTATCCCTTTTTCTATATTTGACAACCATCGGATAGTTGACATTTTGGTGACCTGGTTGGTAATTTACTGATGGGAAGTGGAGAAGGGAGCATTTCAGCATGTATGCTGGATGGGGGTACAGTGGGAAAAGAGAAGAGAACCAGCTTGAATGAAGGAAAGTGACAGAACACTAAACACCCTCGTTGAAGGTGAAAAGATGTTAGCCACCAAACCCTGAATGTAAGCTTTAAAGTTTTCATTTGCTTGATGAACATCTGCCTTCACAGAATGACTGACTGCAATGTGCTGGCCATCTTGATGTCCAAGTGCAGTGTTGTGTGTCAACCTTTCTCATCACTATTACCACTACCACCACCAAGAACAACTTATTGTTAAAGTCACTATAGAAATATAAAAGCATTCTAAGGTGCTTCATTGGGAGCATTATAAAAGAATGTGTGTCACTGAGCCACACAAACAGGTATTGGGTCAGATGACTAAGAGCTTGGTCAATGAGGTAGGTTTTAAGGATCCTCCTAAGGAGGAAAGTGAGGTGGAGTGATGTAGAGAAGATATTCCAGAGTTTGGGGATTAGGCAACTGAAGGAGAGACCACCAGTGGTGGAGTGATTTAAAACTGGGGATGCTGAAGAGGCCAGAATTGGAGAAATGCAGATATCTCTGAGGGTTGTGGGACTGGAGGAGATTAGAGATATTGAGGGATTTGAAAAAGAGATGAGAACTTTAAAGTCAAAATGTAGCTTGACTGGGAGTCAATGCATGTCAGCAAGCACAGATGATACAGGAACAAGGCAAGTTGAGACACAGGCAGAAAAATTCTGGGTGACCTCAAGTTTGTAGACCGTAATCACCAACTGATTAATCCTCATTCTTTGATTACTGCCCATGGAGGCTGACCCCATTTTAACATTCCTTCTAATTGGCATGTTATTGTGTAGCCTAACCAACTGTACCAGAAGGAGGTCCTGCTTATACTCCAACCAGCTTCGGTAATTAATGGGACCTGGAGTGTTATTGGGAGGCTGGAATTCTTCCCACATAAGACCCAAGTATCCCTGTAAGCCATACCCTTGCAAGTAGGATGGTTTTAACTAAACAGGTAATTAAAATCCTACCGGTGCTTTGAATTGTAGGCTGTGCAATTTTAGAGCCTTTAGCAAAGAACTGTATAGACTAGCTCTTCCCTGTAGTGCTCAGTAATGGGAGACTGTAAACTAAAGGTTTCCCTTTTCTACAACTGAATTTGAGTACCACAGAGCGAAATGGATCAGGGACAACAAAAAGTGAGTAGAAAGTAGAACAATTGCATGCATCTACATTTTGTTGTAGAAGTGACTGAGACTGTCAGCAAACACTAGTTACTCCTCTGAAACTGATGTAAAATTCACACAAGTGCAGTTAAACATGGAAATCCAGAGATAAAAACAAAAAGCTAAAAGCTACTGCGGATGCTGGAAATCCAAAACAAAAACAGAATTACCTGGAAAAATTCAGCAGGTCTGGCAGCATCGGTGGAGAAGAAAACAGTTGACGTTTCGAGTCCTCATCCAGAAGTTTGTCTGATCCTATATTTCTCTGCAGGATGTACTGATAAAGTCCTCAGAGATTGTAATCAATTACAAATCACTGAACTGATAACTTGCATTTTTACATTAAGGATTTTACAGCAAAATCCTTAAAGGTTTCACCACCTTGAAGGAGTTGTGTGTTTTAATGGTATACATAATTGCTGACAAAAAAGTTCTCTGGCCTTGAAAAGCTAATTTTGTTTATGGGATGTCAAATTTTCCATTCTGATAAAATTCCATTTTATTCAAATAAACTTTTTAAAGATATTTCAGCTTTTATCATATTCCAATGTGTATGTCCCAATCATTTATTTCACTCCCTATCCTACTTTTTAAATTACATTTTATAATCCGTGCATTTTCTTGATTTCCTGCCTGAGAGAATGTGGTGAGCAGAAATTTCCTCAAACCAAACATTAGGAAGACCAAAGTCATTGGCTCTGGTCATCGTTACAAATTCCATTCCCTAGTTACCCATTCTATGCATTCCCCTGGCAACTGTCTGAGGCTAAACCAGACAGTTCACAACCTTGGGGTCAAATACAGTATGACACTGAGATGAGCTTTGCCACATTTCCACATCATCATTAATACCACCTATTTCCATGTCCAAAACTCTGCTGGACTTCGCTCCTGTCTCCGCTTGTCTGCTGCTGAAACCCTGATCGATGGCTTTGTTACCTCTGTTGACTATTCTAATGCACACTTGGCCAGCCTCCCACATTTTGCCCTCCATAAACTGGAGGTCATCCAAAATTCTGCCCATGCCCTTGCTTGCGCCAAGCCCTGTATACCCATCACCCCTGTGGTCGCTGCCCTATATTGACTTCTGGTCAAGCAGCACTTTGATTTTAAAATTCCTAACTTTAAGACCATCCTTCTACTTGCTCCTCCCTAGCTCTGTAATCTCCAGCCCCTCAACACTCAGCTGCACTCATCTAATTTTGGCCTCTTGAGCATTCCCGGTTTTAATAGCTCCACCATTGGTGGCCCTGCCTTCAGCTGCCAAAGCCCTAACATCTGGAATTCCTCCTCCCAAATCTCTCCAATTTTCTATCTTACTTTCCTCCTTTAAGACGCTCCTGAAAACCTTCCTCCTTTGACCAAGCTTGGCCATCTAATATTGTCTTGTGGCTTGGATTCCAATTTTGTTTCATAATGCTCATGTGAAGTGCCTTGGGATGTTTTATTTTAAAGGTGTGGGGAATGTGCACCTTTTTTCTACTTTGAGATCCTGGTGCAAAGGGTTAATTTTTGGTGTGTGAGGAAATGCTGCTTTTGTGTGGTTTGAGTTAGTCAGACCCATGTGGATGGATTGTTTGTTTTATGGATATGCTATTTGGGCCATGAACACAATTGATGCGTTAATGGAAGCATTGAAAGACAGATAAGATTAGAACACAACAACAGAGGAAAAGCCCCTGGCTACAGGAGACAAAAAGAACAAGAGTTGCAGAAGTTCATTGTGCACATTTGAAGATAACATAGGGAGAGACGAGACGAGATGAGGTGTCATGAGCTGTCTGTAGCCAATTGTCAGTGGGAAGCAAGAACCATCTGAACTAGGGTACCTATTGTCGCCTTTTGTAAAGTATAACTTTTTTGTTGCTTAAATAGTTCAAGACCTAAATTGTCGTGATACCACAACATAGTGTCTCCTTGATGGAAATTTATTATCTGGTCTCTGAACATGATGCACTTTTGTAAATAAATACCAGTTCTTGTTAATTAACACCATCATGGTTGCTAGACGGCACCAGATTAGCCTTGTCACCAGATTCGATCTAACTTCAGCAAAGGTTAAGCTAGACATTTCTGGGCTGCTTACTTCAAGGTCAGTGATGAGAGCTGTTGCTTCCAAAATCTGGATGGTGATAGTGTTGTGACAGGGTTCATACGCCTGAAGTGATGATTTGTCAGATTTCTCCACAGTCGTTCCATTACCTGCTGAGTGTTGCCATTGCTTTGTTTTTCTTACATTTCCAAAATCTAGGCTTTTTTGCATTTTGTTATCCAATCATTTTGGTTTAGTAATCTTATGACATAAACTAAGAAAGTAACTGAGAATGCATAGAAGGCTGAAAAACAGACTAATCAAGGTAATTTAGGTATGATGCTTCATTGGAACTAGTAGAGTCATACTGTTAGGATTGGCAAAAACGGAATTCCCAGGAAAGAACAAAGAGGAGTTTGTGTGCCATTTTCAGGGAAAGGCGGTTATAGGATATTTTATAGCTTTATCCACTGAAGCTGAAGGCGACCAAGGATCAGCAAATGCTGATCTTAACTGCTTTAAGGTGACATTTGTTTTCCCTTCCATTTGATGTTAGTTGTGAACAAAATCACTATCTTAAGATTGTGGGAAATTTGACCACAGTACTTGATTCTTCACTCTGTTAAGTTGTAACATGCAACTCTTGCGAGAATAAACATTCTCCTTTTATTCATCCTCAGCTGGGACTCCCAGTCGCATCCGTTCACATCCAACTTAGTTGAATGGCATCCTTCAATATTGTTTAGAGTTATGCGAGAGCGGCTGTCTGATTTGAGCTTGTTTTCGTTTCCCATCTCGCCTTAAGTACGTGGTCTTTGCTTGAACTTTCTCCACAGCGGCGTGATTGAGATATGAGACCCATCAGATTCTGAAAGAGGACGAAGATATTTATGGGTGAAAAGACACTTCTTCGTATATTGGTGTAATTGTTCACCATGCTGCCTGAAACAGCCAATTTTACAATTAAGACGCTTCTATCCTTGAATGATTTCTCCGTATTTAAACAGTTTAATTCAACGAATGAATCTCTCGCCTTTTTAAAATGAAATGGCGATGAAGAATTAGTTACACCGAACAAAATTGTGTTAAAAGGTATTTCTGATAGTTGTCTTTTGCTCACTATCTAATTAGGAGAGCTGCCTGGCAGGAATGACTCCACCCAATACTTGAGGGAGCTGAATTAACGTGGGTCGATGTAGCCGTCAACTCAGCGAGCGTCCGCAACTGTCTCAATTCAGCTCTGTGCGCTAATTCAGGTCTCTTGTGTCACATAGCTGCAGCTAAACTGTAAAATATAAAACACCTTTATAGAATTTAAATCCTGTCGTATTAAGTAGCATGCCAGAAGATATCTGTCGCTTGGTCCTTTAGAGATTTTAACCCGCCCGTCTAGCTCTGTGTCTTCCAGACGTTTCGCAAGTTCAGAATACAGATGTCACACGGGTTGTTCCATTTTATTTTTGAGAATGGATATTTCTGGAAAGTTTCGCTCCATTGCTGGGAAATAGGTTTATTAAATGGTGCAGTATCATGCCTTAAAAAAAAAACTATAGCGGAAGAGAAAAAATTACCTGTGTCGACAGGTTTAATGTTCCATTCTGATGTACATGTGTATAGTACGATGCACATGTTTTATTTTAAGTTTTACATTTATCGAATGCAGTACAGTAGCAGAATCCTGAAGGGATGTCTCGAATCGTCGTGCTCAAAGTAGGAGGCTAAGGAAAGTTCCTTTTGCGTGTGTAATACTGTACTGAAGCAATCTGTTTCTCATTACACTGCACTGTGGAGCGGGGAGAGAGAGAGAAGCCCCAAATTCCCATAGCGCTCATTTGCCCCATCTGTGGTGGCAGCTTCAGCGCTGCTCCTCCTCCTCCTCCTCCACTTTCTCTGAGACACTGTAACACTGCGCACAGACAAACAAGTCACCGTCCTTCCACCCCCGCCCCCCCCGCCCAGCCCAGCACAGCCGACAGGGAAGTGGCCGTTCTGCTTCAGAGGGAGACCGGCTGCAGGCGCCGAGAGCTGAAGCCGATCGAGCGCAGTGATTTGGCAGGACCACCCCCTCTACCTCTTCCCCCCGCCCCCCTCCCGGGCTGCTGGAAGCCGCTGGAGAGGCGGCGTGGCCCCCGCTCAGGGAGGAAGCTGCTGCTCATCGGGCTCGGTCATCGGGGCTCGGCTCGGCTACAAGGACGCGCAAGGTATGTCTCCCGCGGCGCTGCTGCTCGCCGGCTTTCTGCCGGTCGCCCTCGGCGCCATATTTAACACTTATTTAAAATCATTTATCCTCTCTCTCTCTCTCTCTCTTCCCCCCTCCCCGCAACCTTTGTCCTGTCAGTTTTCTATTTTAGTCAGCAGGATGTGCAGTTAGTAGCGACCCTGAGCTGCACAGTGTAAGTGGCGGGCTCGGAATCTGTTTACTGTCTCCATGTCTTCCATCTGGCGCTCGCTCTCTCTCTCTCTCTCTCACAGTGGGAGAGTGCAAGGCTCGAGGGTACTTTATTCGCTGCTGAATTTAACACGGCAAACAAAATACATAAGAGATTTCCTGGTTTCCCGAAGGGAGCAGAGTAGTGTCGAATCGCACTGTGTAGGAGCCACTTTTATTGCCGCCGTTCGGATGTGTGGTGTTTGCGAATCTGAGAAGCCGATGGCTGAAACGCTGCGATAGAATAAGGCTTTGAAAAGGCATATTTGAAATAGGATGTATAAATATGCAACATTGTGTGTTTGGTTTCGTCAGAAGGGCAATTCTAAGGGCGTGGGGGTTCGCGTGCTTTGTCAATTATTTTTCCTATATATATATATATATATAAAATATATATGTATATAATACGTTGAATAACATTTTGTGCCTGACTGCAGATATGTGTACTTGTTACTGTACGAAAAGAGGGAGAACCTTGCGTGATTCATTTCTTTGGGTCAGTAAGATGAGTTGCAGCTTTGATTGTTTCCCCATTGCCAGCAGTTCTGCAATGCGGTGGGTGTGGTGTGGAGTAAATGGCAGTTGTAGTCCGCTGCAGTGACAGCACTCTCCGGGATCTAAGGTGAATGAGAAAATCTGCTGCCGACTCTGCCACCTTATCTCACTTTATTCTCGCACCAGGTAGGGGAAGGTTGACTTTCACTTCTCTCTTCCTCTCACTGGTAAGTTAGTGGTTTGTGGCAACATATGGCTGCCATCAAGGGAAACCTTTTAAAGTGGCCATGGAATCCATCTTTGGAAACTTGCTTCACAGTTGATGTATTTCAACTTTTGCATGTTCCATATTTTCCAAACAAGATGATCTTAAATGTTCTTATAGTCATTAAGCATGTTAATTTTTTGCTTTCTTTTAAAATATTCTGGAGCACTTGTACTTGATAATGCACCAAAGAAGTGATTCATCCAGGTCTGCTAAAGATGTTTGCTCCAAGTCATTCTGCTAAATGTAACTAACTGTATCTTGCACATTGCTTTAAATATACCTAGGTACTTTTAAAACATGGAATGTTGAATCTGCACAATCATTTAAGTATTTGTTGGTATCTCTGATTTGATGATTGAGATACTAAAATTTACACAAATTGCATTTGTCTTCATTAATGCTGCCACCTTTTGTTGAACTTAAGTAAAACCCCTGGAAATCAAAGCTTGATTTTTTTTTAAAAAATGGCCCTGTTAAGTCTGTAGATAATTATTTAGCCAAAGCACCAATTGAAACGATCTGGCGATGAAATTATTGACAGAATACCAACTTTGAATTTATTCACATACTTAATTCCAAAGTAAGGTCTTCAGGAGTTAATTTGTGCTTTCTTCACTTAGGGGAGAAAGTGCAGTTGTTTAGTCAGTAGAGCATTCTTTTTGTGTGTGCTTTCTGTGTGAACAATTACTAGAGTGGTTGGTATGGAAGCATTGTTTGCAGATGTAATTTTACACAAATTGACTTGACCTTGAAATTTCTGTTCTAAGGGCGATGCATCCACAGCAGCAACATCAGCTTGTTGAGTATTCATTTAGATCAAAGTCACTTGGAACATTTTCTGTTTTCATGTGGTTTGTCTCAGCAAATAATTGTGTATATTACCCTGCCGCAATGCAATAAAAAGTAAAGGAGCTGCCATGGGTATACTGCTAGATCACCAGAGGCCACAATGCTTCTGACATGATGCCTTGCTTTGACCTGATTACTCATTGTTCTGTAAGATATTACATCTGACTTACATATTCATAGACTGAAGCATTTCATTGTGGTAGTTGCTGTATATTGTTCATAGGTGCATTGCTTATTTAATATAAATGTCAACCACTGCTCCTTACACATTTCATTGCCTGGTTTCTGTTATGTGTAATAGAAATGTAGTGAAGGTTGGGTTATATTTACATAGGTCAAATCAATTTAACTGCAGAGGTGTTTAAAGCAATAAGACTAGTGGTAGCCTTATACTGTAATTAATTTAGAATCTTTCATGTGGCCAATACTGAAATAATTTTTGAAATGTATAATATTGGAAGTGGTGGTATAGGAAGTACCATGACACAAAAAAGATACATGTTTAGTACTATGAGTGGATTTTTGTTGCTTCAGAATTTAGTTTCCTTACCATGTAACATTTCTGAAGATAATTACCATATAACGATTATTGAAATGAGGTTAGAGGCTTTTCCTTGTCGAACTGGGGTGAATAAATAAAAATATTTAATTCACACTTCTGCCTCAAAGTAGTCATTTTGCTTTCCAGTATAAAATTATTCTTTGCACACATTGATGAATGTCATCAGGAATTGGTTTTCATGGACAAAATTCAAATATATTTCCAGCAGATATTCTAACATAGATTCTTCTGATTTTTCACAGTAATTTTTGGGTGTGCATAATTTGAATGTAATGTGCCATAAATTTACAGTCGTGTCTGTTCAAGGCTAGGTAGAATTTGCTTTTTGAAAGTGTTTTGCCTTTTTATTTGAGACAAGAATTTTTTATCTCTTTTTGGACACAGCTGTTCAGTTTTCAGCATCAAGTGACATTCCCTCCAGCAGCAGCCTATCAATTTGCAGCCCGAACTCAGACTCAATACCCTTAACAGATTTGTTCAGCAGATTAAAGTATTTAAGTGTGCAATGATTGGTTGTTGCTGAGATCTAAGTCTTGAACAGATGTTGAAGGAGCAGAGTTACTCTTTTTCGGGGAAATGTCAATCTGCCCCATGGAAACCAAGCCCAGGTGGGGGAGGGTGCAGTTAAAATAAATATACTGAGGCAGCCCCTGGGATCTCGCTACCTTCCTGTGGGATTGGATTTTAACCTGTTTTCTGCTGGAATGTGGGCCATCCACCAGAAAGCAATGGGGTCATGCTTTTTTTAAGTGTGCAGATCTGGCCAGACGTCTGCAATTTCAACCTGATGCCTGAGTGAGTGGATAGTGGCACCTTCCCTGATCAAACCAAGAGAGCCAAGAGCTGCAATGAGGGTCAGATGAGGCCCAGTGATGTAAGATGCATTTAAATTTCCTCCAGGCCCCAGCAGGAAACCTTGAGCCTCCTCAGCCCTGGATTTCCTCACCAAACCCCCCCGTTCTGAAACCCTGATTGCCTGCTGACCTTTCAATCAACGCAGCTTCTTGCCAGGATTGTTTCTGCAGGTACTCGACAATGGTGCTCGCCACATCGTGGATTTGGGTGGGTGACTGGCAAGCTCCATACAAATGAGGCCTTTATAATCATCTGGATGGGGGTATGTCATAAAAAGAAATCAAAAGCAGATTTTACACTGCCTGATATTTCAGTGGTGAAGATTCTTGGATTAATATTGACTTTTCTATTTTTGTGTTGAGCACTTGTAATCTGTTCCTCACCAGAATCAAATGCAACAGAGAACATATACAAATTTTACAAAAAGAAGCCAAATGGGGAAATAAAAGCGACTAGTTACATTTGGAAATGAATAAGGAGGTGGGGGTATAAATAAAGCAAGTGCTTCTGGCAGCTGTCTGGAATATGGCAGGAATGGAATCATTGTATCAGAAATGTTGCTAAAAGTGCTTGACATGAGGCTGCCAAAGCACTATTAATTTAATCTTGTAAATTTACTTTGATGCTATTAATTATTCTTCACTTGTATTTCAGTTTGATTAGTTTGTTTCTTTACTGACCTACAGAGTGTCATCAATGGAAACTGGAATTTAAAGTCTATTCTACAAGTGCCAGTAAAATTTCAGCTGAAGGTCTTATTGTAGATGATATAAACTGCATACCATCTTATCCCAAAGGCAGTGATCTAGTATGTAAGAGGGAGAAAATTATAAGAGGGTAATCTTGACCATGTATGATGGTGTATAACGGGAGGGGGATGGGTGGGGGGCGGTAGCAAGCGGGCAAGCCCGTTTTACACCTTTCTCAATTCTCAGTGAAGTCATCGAAAATAAAAATCGATGAGAAGTAAAAAGGGGCTGCCGACTCACTATCTCAAAGTTCAAAATTAACTCCCAGTTTTATTCATATCCATGTGAAATGGTTTTTGGCCAAGAATTTCCACTTTGAGCACAATTGGTAAATGGAGCCACAATTGGGCACAAATTGTGCTAGCTTTCAGAAATTATTTTATTGCTCAAGTTTCTGTTCAAGCTCATTTGCATATTAACACGTAAAATCTACCATAAATCCGTGCAATCGGGCAGCATTTTAGAACACTTTTGAGAGAAATTACTTTCAAAGTAGACCTTAATATAGTTAAGAGTGGTAACCTGTTAGTTTCATTAATACAGCAGAAAATAGGTTTATCACAAAAGTTGAGCATTTTTAATCCAAATGTGAGTAAATATCTGATTTTAAAATACCTGATTTTGTATATCTGAAAATGTCTTTAACAAAAAGAAACTATACAGAACCATTTACTAGTTAACATTAGTGTAGAGTAGTCAGTTTCTCAGTAAATTAGATACTTTGAAATGGTGTCTAATTAGCATCCTCGTGGCAAAAAAAATTCAAGGGCCTTCCCAAAGACCCACAAATGGGCCAAGTTAGTGGAAACTTGGAATGGTAATTAATTCAGCCTGTGGGCCACGCCAGTTTTGTGGATAGAGCCACAATTTGCAGATATTATTTTTCTGCTGGATGTAACTTGCATTAGCATTCCTCAATTATTTGTGCTGGTTTGGCTGATTCCAGGTGAATTGCACTGAGGAAAAACCAATGCATCCCAGTGTAAACCTTGGGCCCTTTTGTGAAACAAGCCTGTCTATATGTTATGGGCCATGGGGAAAGTCACTTGAGGAGAAAATGTGATAGAAACCAACATGCTGAATAAGTTTTAATGGTTAACCCTGACTAGTGGTGAATAGCTTAACGTTGATTCATATATTTAGGCTTGACATCAAGAGTCTCCTTGATTTCTTTAAGTCTTTTAATTGAAGTTACAAAATTAAATATGAGCTGACAGAGATCCTGACATTATTAAAGTTCTTCTTTCTCCTCCTCTACACTCAATTTTCTCTCCTTTTTGGCTGCAATCATGACTCAGGCACTCATGTGGTTGCACAAGGTTACTAATAATTTCTCACAAGGACATGTCGTCTTCATTTTTATGTGTAATTCTGTGATTCATCGTTGGCCTGTTCCCCGTGCCTCTTTCAGTAGTCTTGTTACATTCTATTGGGGAGGTTGCAAAAATTGGGGAAGTTGCAGAAATTGGGGAGAAATGCAGTTTCCCAACAAATGGGCATGAGGGAAAACAAAAAAGTAAAAAAGAGATGCAGAAAAAAAACTGAATAGAATGACAAAAAGAAATAAGGGCGGAGAGAAGATTTGGGCATATGATGTCTCTAGAGCCCCAAGTCTGGATCCAGTATACTTGTGCTTAGGACTTCATTACAGAATAAACTTTCAACAATTATTTAGTCCAGCAGCAGTTCAGTTGGGTGGAAGGGGGTCAGAGTGAGACAAATGCTTTTGTGTGGGAAGGAGACCATGTTGAGGGGTTTGTAATAAGGAAAGAAAGGGGCTCTCTGAGAGGAAGGGAGCGAGCCGTTGTTAAAGGCTGGGGATATGAAAGGGATAAAGACCCCTTCGGGGTCTGGTTTCGAGAAGAAGGAATGTGAGATGTATCCTTTTGAAGTGGTGGGAGAAGGAAAGTATAATAGGCCCTACTTGAAACAGCAGAAGGCAGAGACCCCAAGGAGAAGACTGTTAAAGGGTCATGAGGACTTGAAACGTCAACTCTTTTCTTCTCCGCCAATGCTGCCAGACCTGAGTTTGTCCAGGTAATTCTGTTTTTGTTTTGTACTCTATTACTCTATTGTGTGTAAAACACAGACAAAGGGAGTTCATCATCAGTGTAGGAGAAGTGATCCAGTGGTCAGGGACCAGAAAAGTTTGTCTCATTGAAACCTGGACCTAGTGCCTGACCAGTATTCACCTGCATTTTGAAACAAAAACAGAAAATGCTGGAAAAACTCAGCAGGTCTAACAGCATCTGTGGAGAAAAAAGAGTTAACGTTTCGAGTCTGTATGATTCTTCTTCAGTATGATTTTCGAGTCGTATGGACTTAAAATGTTAACTCTGGTTTTTTTTTTCTCCACAGATGCTGTTAGACCTGCTAAGTTTTTCCAGCATTTTCTGTTTTTGTTTCAGATTTCCAGCATCCACAGTATTTTGCTTTCACCTGCATTTTGTTGGCTGCTGATATCTTTGTTCTGATACCTTGAGATTTGGGGGGGTGGAGTGGGGAGGTGGCTGAAGAGGAATAATTTGGAGATGAGTGCCACCCTGTTGAACAAAGCAAGGAAGGTGGTGGAAAAGAGGGAAACCTGTTACATACAGTTGGGCTTTTTAGCTCTGCTGGAAACGGAAGGAATGGTCGTCATCCACATTAATACACAATGCATCCTCCAACACACTGAGCAAGCACTGCTGTCAGAATGAGTTCTTGCATGGAAGTGGGGGTTTAGGTGCATGTCCAAAGGGAGGAAGGTAGTGTGCATAGCCCTTTATCACATGCCTAATAGAATAGTGAAGTGACAGAAAGCTAGTAATAGTCTTCCCTAAAGTAAAAGTCCAGGGAGGGAGGGAGAAATATATCCACAAACAAAAATTAGCTGTTGTGATTGAAATTATGGAAAGAATAGATGAGAAGCTTGTGTAGAAAACTGGGCAATTGATACTTTCTTAGTTGCAATCATTTTCATTTCTACTGCTAACTCTGTTCATTTGAAACAACAGTATATTAGAAATTAATTGATATGAGTGTATGACTTCTAGGACTGTCAAATACTGAAAAAATGAGTTTATTGCTATGCGGTTTAATGGCTGATATACTTTTAATTTTTACATTTTATTTATGGCTTATATTTGTGATACTTCATGAAATGCACATATATTCTTTTTGCATATTTTAATATACAACTGGAAGAGCAGGAAGAGTGGCACAATTTGATATGGTCACCCACTGTTAAGTAATAATTTGACATGTGGATGAACTAATTATAAATTGTGGTATTTTAATACTTTAAAACAACATTACTTAGATATGTTAAAGATACAGAAGTCTTTCAATATTTATATATATTTGAATATTATCAATCCCTATATTTCAAAATCTTGTAATGCATACTCTGTTCTTTGTGTTGTGATGTACAGTGGATAATGACCCTGTAAATCTGTAGTAGATAGCATTCCTTAGTGCAAACGCATACTGAGGGAAGGACATTTCATCAAGGTCTCATGTAGACCTCCTAAACATAGCTTTTTTTTTTGAAGTAATGTCATAGTGAAGCAGCATTGCCAAGCTGTAGTTCTGAATATTAATTGCTTTAGTTCCAAGGTCATGAAAATGTATGATTACATTTTAGATGTCTACTAAATAATAGACAATTACCTTTAGAGTAGAATGAACTCTGGCAATTCAGTACATTTTTGCTTTTAGTGCAGAAAGCCTGTGGCTACAGAAAAGGATGTAATGTTACAGTAGTCCCATTAGTGAGTCTGTGACAGCTGGAACTTGAAATTATAGGTTGCCTGGCTTCTCTGGGATTACTAAATGCAATAAAGTGCACAAGGAAGAGTATAACTGACAGCTGTTGGCTTTTCAGCAAAGAAGGGTGTATGATAAGGCTACATCAAGCCAAAAGGAGAAAAGGCCCTTATTTTAAGAAGAATTTATATACATTGCAGCTTGTTTGCAGGTCACAATTGAGAAGCCTTAATTCTTCACCTATGATGACCATATTTTAAATAAAAATGATTATTTTTCTGTAGGCAAATAAGATATGCACATTGTATTTACATTTGGAAATGCCTTTGGCATGAGCTACAATTGCTTGGGCATATAGTTTTTTAAAAAAAATAATTCTGGCATGTAGGTGACCCATGCAATGCTGTCATTTATTGTTATTCCTTAGTAGTGCTTGATATGGTGGTGGTGAACCTTTAATTTTAAAGCATTGTGGTGAAGGTACTCCCACTGTTAGGTGAGGAGTTTCAGGACTTTGACCCTTGTAATGATGAAGGAATGGAGTTATATGGCCAAGTAGTGTGTTGTATTGCGTGGAATGGAACGTAGTGTTCCCATGCATCTGCTGCTTCTAGGTATTAGAGGTTGTAATTTCAGGAGATGTTGAAGAAGTGTTAGGTTGCAGCAGTGCACCCTGTAGAAAAATGCACACTGTTGCTATGGTATGCTGCTGGTGGAAGGTGTGCATGCTTAAACACACACTTTACTTGCCCCTTAGCAATCCAAACCGATGTTGTTCAGTTGTTACTGCAAGCATGGAGTGCTTCATTTTCTGTTGAATTGTTAATGGCACTGAATGTTGTGTAATTGTCAGCAAACAGCAGCGCTATTTCTTATGGAGGGCAGTTGGTCGATGGTGCAGTTGGAGATAACTAAGCTTCATATGCCGTCCTGAGGAATTCTTTCAGCGATATCCTGGCCAACAACCATGACTATCTTCCTTTGTGCTAGGATGACTCCAGATATTGGAGAATGTTTCCTTTAATCGCCATTCACTTCGGTTTTAATCGGCCTCCTTAATGCCACACTCGATCAAATGCTACCTTGATGTTAAGGGCCGTAACTCTCACCTTGGGTCTGGAGTTTTATCCATTGTAATGAGGCCTATAGCCATGTGGTCCTGTCGGAACCAAAATTGAGCATTGGTGAGCATGTGCTACTTGATAGAACTGTAGACATCTCTCTTAATTACTTTGCTTGGGATTAGTTTGGGAGTAAGTTGATGGGGCAGTGATAGGTTGGGTGGAATTTGTCCTTTTTGTGGACAGGATATATCCAGGCAGTTTTTCACTTTGTCAGCCAAATGTCAGTTGTGCTGAAACAGCTTAGCTAAGGGCTAAACTTGCCTAAAATGGTATTTAGAATAATATTGCATCTGCCTTTGGGAGAGGGGTAATACTGAATGCCTTAAGGGTCCAGAAGAAAATCTTTTGTTTCACTAAATGTGAAATGTTTGTTTCTTCTATTGATTTTGTATCTGCCTTACTACACGCTTGCATTTGAATGTCAGAAGAGAAGCATTAGCCATATCCAGGTTCTAACTTGTTGTTAAAGCTCTAGTTGAAATTGAATTTCAAGTTGATCAGTGTTTATGGTATTTGCAGCTACATGTACTCCAGTTTCAGGTGACATGACCCATGTTAATGAATTGATTGCCTAGGGGGTTGAATGGCATGATGAGTTGGCCTAATGATGGGACGGTAGCATGTGGGTTCACATCAGTAGTTTTTTCACACTTTTTTTTCCCCAATGAATTCATTAGAATCCTCCAGAAGGATGCAGCGAGGACTACATTTCCTCACCGTGTAGAAGGAATTTCTTAGTGACATTGGATTGCAGTGGCTTGTCTTCATAGCTACCAAATGATATATATTTTTGGGAATCTAAAATGGGGGAATTAAGAAAGAAAATGATTTTTGCTGAATTAATTTTTTCATTGTGGGGAAATAGGAGATTTACGTGTAATTTTTACAGAACCATTGAAAAACCGCTGATGCAAACCAGTATTCATATTTACTGTCCAGATCTGGGACCTTTTGATTCTGGATTGCAACTGCCATCAATAACACTACAGCAGTTACATTGGGTGGCTTTAATAAAGAACTCATTCATATTGTTAACAAACTTGATTTGTGACCATATATATTGCTAACAGGTAACTGAGGCACCTTGATGGGAGCACATCTAGTCCTATGAATAATAGTCTGATCAGATGATATTCCTAAATTCAGCAATTTAACTTGACTGGCCAGTTGCAATTCCTTCAGGTTGCTAAGATCCAAAGCTGTAAACCTATTTGCTTAAAGTTCCCTGGTACCCAGACAGACACTTGTCCAACATAATCAGCATTCTGGTTGTCATGTATGCACCTTGGCATTTTCCTGGTTGGTGGGAAGTGTGTGTCAGTTTAGCAGTGGCTGCCCAATTGGATCAGCTGAAAACTTGGAAAAGCTAATTTGTAACATGCAGGTTGGAGTGTTGATCACCAGGGCCAGGAATTCTGCTAATACGAAATTCCAACATTTTTTTGGTTTAAAACACGTGTGATTTAAAACATGTGTAATGTTATAGTAATCAGAGATGATGTATTGTCTTCAAGAGTTTCTTTTGAAAGAAGGCTGCACCCAAAGGTCTTGTGGTTGGTGATTTCCCAGAACCCCATAAATTCATTGCGTAAATGGAGTTTTTTGCATTGCTTTGACGGTTACGACAGTGGAGTGGATCAGCATCACATTTATCAACAATTGTAGTCTATAAAATATTTTTATCAGAACTTGTAAAAATCAGGATTGAATATTTGAATCACTTGTATAGTTTTGGTTATAAACTCTGTAACAGTACAGCACAAAATAATCATATGGATTATATAAATACTGAACCTATTTTACTTATCAAATTACTTGACAAAGAAAATAAAGTATAGTTGTAGTTTACAGTGCCCGTCATATTTTCAGGGCACCCTAAAGTGCTTCATAGCTAATGCATTATGCATGGAAATGAGGCAGCCAAAAATACGGTGAGAAAATGCTCAGTTAGTCTGTTATTAGGAATATTGATTGAGGGATAAATGTTGGCCAGGACAATGGTAGAATTCCCCTGCTGCTCTTTGAATAGAGCTCCAGGGTCTTTGATATTCAACTGAAAAACAGTTCTAACATCTCACCTGAATGATGGCATCTCTGCTAGCAATGCACTGAAAAGTGTTATCCTAGATTATATTATCAAATCCTGGAATGAGTCTTGGATCTATGAGCTGTAGACTGAGGTGTGACTGAGCCAAAGCTAATACATTTAACGTTTAATTGGGCTGTCCTACTAGATTGTTTGCAATAAATTTAAATGCTGCTTTCAGATATCTGCTGTATCTCAAATGGACCAGTTTTATATTGGATGCTTTGCTAGCAAAATTAAGGCTCATAACCGGTTATTCTGCTTGGGGTAATATTTTCCATCCTTATGCCTCCATGTTGGATTAGTTTAGTCCTTCCTTCTAATAACTCCTAAGGAGTTCCACGGTCTTCATTATCTTCCCTCCCATTACCTCGAGTACTTTAGTGATAGTATTTCTGGTCACAGAATTACAGCCCCCACCTCTTTACCATCTCCACTGATCCTGGACAGCTGTCTATTTTGGGAAAATAGCACTAACCATTTGTCATCATGATTGGCTTACAGAGGCACCGCTTAAAGCCTGTTCAGCATAGCAACTATTTCAGGCAGCTCAAGCAGATGTTTGCATCTCATTAAAGTAGTTTTTAAGTATTTGTCATTAAGCCCTGTTACAATTTCTGTGGCTTAGATCAGGTAGGCACTTAAATTATCTTCAATCAACCCTGTGGTCTCTTGGAACTCCTACAACTGCTGCAGACCCTTCTAGTCAGCTTGGTGGACTCTTTATTGTTGTGGATGGAAGGCTGCAAGTGGTGGGATGATGTGTGACTTTTTGTTATTACCCCAGTTCCAGGTTGTCGAGGACAGCTGTAAGTGCAATTTTCTTAATTTGGGGAATTGTTGATTACATAAACTAGGTATTTCTATTTGTACGGTTTGTTCATGTATTTATTTTGCCCCAATTTTTGAGTTACATTGGCCACTATGTGAAGCAGGCAAATCGTGTTGACATCAATGTGCCTGCTATAAGTGGTGGGAACTGTGCCTGGTAATCAGCTTCAATTTATTTCTTTCTAACTTTGCAGTTAATATTGCAGTGTGAGTGCCATCAATGGGATGAAGTTCATACGCCACAGTCTCCTTGCAGGTAGCACAAAAGAGGACAGGTAACATTCAGTAAAGTGGAACTAAATATGCTCCTGATCCCATCAAGGGGGTCAGATGATTGCTACAAATTAAGCCCCTTGATTACTTGACTGCTTTGTAAATATTCCCAGATATATAATGTTATCTATATAATGACCTCCTGTTTATATAAAGTCAATTAACATTATCAACTTTGGCATACAAACCATGAAAAAAGTAATCATTCAAGCAGAGGTGCCAAGCTCAGTTTACTTGGTGGGCTTGATCCACCATCAGAGAACTTTAATCAAATGTTATTTGGATCTACTAGGTAATAATTTGCTGTGCTTTTCATTTTTTGGTACCCATTTCATACCCAATGTATGCTGATTTGTAGGTGCAAGGCCCTGCACCTAATCTTCACTAGCCGTGTGGTTGTCACCATATTGATCCCCTCTGTTTTAAGGGTACCTTGCAGCCACCTGAATTCGGATTGAATCAACCTAAAGATGTAACGAAGGATCCAATGCCTATTTTGGGCTCCTTTTGCAAATGCGTGGAAAAACGAGGTTGAACAGAAATTGTTCTGCAGGCTGCTTCCAGACCATTGGTCATACTTTAACGCAGGAGTGTTAAAATGTATGCATTTAAAATGAAAACCAGCTTTCTGTTATGTCAGTTTATTAAGCATTGCAGAAGCTTGAATACTCATCCTTGGAATGTGGATATCATTGGCCAGACTGACATTATTGTACACCCATAATTGTCATTGATGGTGGGCTGTATTATGCCTGAACTGTGACAATGTGTGGCAAAGGGCTTCCTCATAATGTTGGATAAGAGTTCCAGGGTATCCATCCAGGGGCAGTGAAGGAATGGCAATATATGTCTAAGTCAGGATGGTGTGCAACTTGCAGGGGAACTTGGAGGTAATGGTGCTTGCGTGCAGCTGCTGTCTTTGTCCTTCATAAGAAAGTCATGGGCCTGGGACATGTTAATGAAGTTTTTGAATTGCTGCAGAGAGAGAGTTTTTTTTTATTTGTTCTTGGAATGTGGGTGTCACATGGCTGGCAAGGTCAGCATTTATTGCCCATTCGTAATTGCTCTTGAGGGTTGGTGATGAGCCACCTTCTTGAGCCCATATGGTGTAGGTACACCCACAGTGCTGTTAGGAAGGGCATTCTGGGAGATTGACCCAGTGACAGTGAAGGAACAGCAATATAATTCCAAGTCAAGAGGGTATGTGACTTGGCGGGGAACTTGCAGGTGGTGATATTCCTGAATTTGTGCTGCCGTTATCCTCCTAGGTCATAGGGTCTGTGGGTTTGGAAGGTGTTTTTGAAGGAGGCTTGGCAAGTTGCTGCGGGTGCATCTTGTAGGTGGTGCACTCTGCCACCACTGTGCACTGGTGGTGGAGGGAGTGTATGTTTAAGTTGATGGATGGGATGCTGATCAAATAGGCAGCTTTGTCCTGGATGGTGTTGAGCCTCTTGAGTGGTGGAACTGCACTCAACCAGGTAAGTGCGGAGCATTCCGTCACAATTGTGACTTTTGTCTTTTAGATGGTGGAAAGACTTTGCAGAGTCAGGAGGTAAGCCACTCACCACAGAATACCTAATCTCCCGTAGCCAAAGTATTTATGTGGCTGGACTAATTTCTGGTCACTGAACCCCAGATAGTTGACCGCGGCAATGCCATTGAATGTGAAGAGGTGGTGGTTAGGTGCTCTCTTGTTGGGGAGATGGTCATTGCCCAGCACTTGCGTCACACAAATGTTACTTGTCACTTTTCAGCCCAAGGCTGAAATTTTTCCAGGTCTTCCTGCTCGCCAGATTGGACTGCTCATTATTTGAGAAATTGCTAATGTAACTGAGAACTGTGACTCATCAGTGAGCAGCCCCACTTCTGACATTATGATGGAAGGAACATCATTGAAGCATGGTGATGGTTAGGCTTCGTACGCTACCCTAAAGTTCTGCAGAAATGTTCTAGGGCTGAGATGATTGGCCTCTAATAATCACCATGATATTCCTTTGTAACATGTATGACTCTAGCCCAATGGAGAGAATTTTCCTTGATTTCCATTTTATTAAGCACCTTGGTGCCGCAGTCGGTCAAAGGCTGTATTAATGACGAATAAGTTTTCACTTCGCCTCTAGAATTCAACTCTTGTGTTCATGTTTGGACCAAGACTGTAATAGGATTTGGAGCTGAGTTATCCTGGCAGCACCCAAATTGAGCAACAGTGAGTAAGTGTTGCTTGACAATGCTGACTGTTCGGTAGCTGATAGGCTGCTAATTGATCAGTTGAATTTGTCCCGTACTCTATAGTGAAGACATGCCTGGTCAATTTTTCATTTGACCTGCCTAGTTCTAGAATACATTACTACAGTTGGGGAAGTTGTTGGAGTCCAGAGCCTTTGCTGTGTCTTACAATCTGTAACAAGTATAAATAGACTGTCATTCGACTTTATTTACAGGAGTATTTAAAAAATCAATTACTGGTTATCAGCATGACCCAGAATGATTTGGAAGCTGAAACACAGATGCAGGAATAGTGCTGCTGACTGAGCCTTGCTGTGGGTTACTAACAGCTGAAGGCTGATCTTGCATGTGGAATAGAGTAGTTGGGAGGGTATGTTGCTCGTAGTGAGATTTCATACACATTTTTAAAGTTCAAATGGTCCACTGGACCATATCAGAACTCTATACTGTGGAGGGAACATTTCCTCTAGTTAGATATGGGCCATATTTCATTGTCACGCCCATTTGACCAAAAACTGTTCAGCATCAATGTGAAGATGAAATATTATTGCATATTTAAGAATACTTAATGGGAATAAAGTTGAATTTGTGGCATACTATCTTTCCACAACTACTGCCACTCACCAAGCAGCTCTTTGTTTCAGTACAGAAAATATATACCACCGTGTACTTCAAACCCAAGCTAATGAAATTCAAAGTCCAGAAATGTGGTGAAAAAGGTAGAAGAATAGATTTTCATAGTGCTGCTGTGATGTCATACTACAGCATAATATTGCGGAAGCAACATAAGGAAAAGGACCAGAGAAAAATAGACTTGATTAATAATTGGGCTATGGAAGGGGTATTTAAAAATTAAAGGGCCATCAAATGTCAAGGTACTGGCATTTTCATGTGAAGACTTTAGTTTACTGCTCCTCATTACAGTTTTCACAGACTCTGCCCTGCTCTTTTTGATTTTCATTCAATTTCAGCTCCCAACTTCAGGAGAATTAAGTTTTTTAAATGTCTTTCTGCTTAATTTGGCCCCCTGTGGTGTGGAACCATCTTGGCCATGTTTCTCTGAATCCTTCCAATTGCAGCTATATCCTATTTGTACTAAGGTGCCAAAACTGGACATGGCAGCTGTCGGTTGGTTCATAAATACTCTGTCATTGTGCAACTGGATTGGATCATTAACCAAAACTGATATTAAAGACATCCATGAAAGTTGGACAGATGATACCCATTACATGTTTTCATTAAAACTGTCAGGAATTTATAATTGCAAATTGTAAGTTCTGTCTAGGCCATGGTATATATCTGTATATCCATTCTTCAGATGTCTCATGTACAAGGTGTTGGTGGTATTTTAATACATTGACTAGTATTACAATTTATTCATCCTTTGCTTTATTGAAACTGTAACAATACTAACTTATAATCAATCAGTCAGCATGTGAAAGGAAAGGATAAATTTATATTTCAGGTGGGATTTTTTATATAAGAAACATGGCAAATCATTTGGAGAATTTTTTGGTGTCTCTCTTCCATATTTTTCTAACCTCCTCCATCCCCATTACCATCTGTGATATCTGTACTCCTCTAATTCTGGCCTCTTGAGAATCACCAATTTTAAAAGTTCCACCATTGTGTCTTCAGGTGGAAAGGCCCAAGCTTTAGACTTCCTTCTTAAAATTACTTTACCTGTTTTTCTTCCTTTTATCTTCCTTTTAAGATGCTTCTTAAAACCTGTCTCTTTGACGGAAGTTTTGGTGATCAGCCCTAAGACCTCCTTAGATCTACAGTGTCAAATTTTGCTTTATAAAGCTCCTATGAAGCGTTTTGGGAGGTTTTATTATGTTTAAGGCACCATATAGATACAAGTTGTTGTTATTTATTGTTAAACCCATCTTTTATGTTTGACTATGGATCTCATTGAATCAGCTGTTACATATGTTTACTGTACAATAATGTTCAGTTCAATGAATAGACCTTGTGGCGTGTCTGACTGGCTGTATGTCTCTTAACAACTCTGGAAAGAACTTAGCCATATTTTCCTAATTAACTAAAACTTCTATTATTGAACACATGGTTCTAAGCGTATGTTTAAGAAAATAATAGGCAAATGCTCTACAAAATCAGTGGACTTGGAATGTCTAACCCAGATTCGGGATTATGTTTTAGTTCTTACGTGAACTTTTTGCGTATGGAGGAAAAGCAATTTGATTACTTGAGAACCATGCCACTGTTAAATTTCTTAAAGAACTTGCATGATTTTTCACTGGCGGCCTTTGACAAAGCGAAAGCTTTGCAGCATTTATTTAAAATAACTGAATTAACTTGAATAAAGCAACATGTATTTTTCAAATAGGTTATCTTTTTTTTCAATTCATATCCTGGTTACAACATTTAAAAAATTAAGATAAAAGCAAAAAACTGCAGATGCTGGAAATCCAAAATAAAAATACCTGGAAAGACTCAGCAGGTCTGGCAGCATCTGCGGAGAGGAACACAGTTAACTTTTCGAGTCCATATATTTAAAAAATTAATTTTATTTAATGAAATATTGACAAATTTGAGTATGTTCTCACTGGAAAAAGGAAGGTTGTGAGGTGATATGATTGCAGTGCTTTGGGTTCTAAAACAAATAAATAATGTAAACCAGGACAAGCTATTTTACCTTGTCGAGAACAGAAGAACCAGAAGACAGAACCTGTCCTTAAACGGGGGGTGAATTCAAAACTAATCTATGAAACAGTATTTCAGTGAGTAATTGATCAATCTCTGGAACAGGTTCCCCAGGGGCTCAGTGGAAGCAGTTAGTATTAATAAATTCACATGCAAGTTAGATAAATTTTGGGACATATTGAGTAATTTGAACCATGACATGTGGTAAGTATAGCATGCCTGGGAAGAACAGATGATTTTGGACCTTGAGTTCCCAAAATTCTCCACACTGGGGTTTTCTTTGTCGTGTCTGGATCTGTTGTAGGCTAACTGATGGAGATTGACTGCTATGATTAGTTAAACACCATTAACGTTGTTTCATGTGAACACCAGCATGAAAAAAGGTGAACTAGATGAACCTTTGTCTTTTGTCATCTAGCAATTTCAATGTTCCTAACGAATGGTATATCCAGGAATCATAGTTTTTTAAAATTTAAAATATAAAGTTCTTTCCTCTCGCAAGAAGATAAGAATTGCATAAACCCGAGTGGAATTATTTTTAGTGCTCAGGTTCTGTGCAGAGTTCAAAAACAAAACTGCAGGTTGTCACCCTGTGGTACAAAATACAGAATACTGATTTATTAGTGGATTCTCAAGCAGTCATTTGCTCTATTCTAATTAGGACCTATTTTGCAATGATTTTTGGATGTCTTCATGTGTCGTGACATTACATTTTCATAGGTGGCGAAGCTGCTGTTTTCTGACCTTTTTTAATGAACAGTTGTGACTTTTAGGTTTTGGAAAAGTACAGTGATATGACTATTGGTTGGCTGGCTTTGTGACCAATGTGAAATGCAGTGCATGTGTGTTATAACAGTAGAGATGGCAACTGCTGCTTTTGTGATAATTCCAGAGAAACTTAGTAGATAAGATGGAATAATTTCTAACCTTTTGTCCACCCCCAGAACTCACTACAGAAAAACTATAATTTCCATTTAACATGAATAGCTTTTTACTAAAGCTCAGTCCTAATATCCAGCACTGAAGCTGATACTTTTAATAATCTTGCAGAACCGATTAGGCAAGTGGGCACTCAGTATATCTAGTTTTTGTTTTTCAGCATCTAATGTTGCAAGATTTACAAGTCTCCTCTTTTCACAAGTCAACACCTGAATGGTTTCTCTTCCCCATTACTCTGATCTTTTTTTTGTTGGGGTTCTAATCCTTGAACGTGTTCTTACGAAGAGTATAGTAAAGTCTGCTGTTAGTATCGCACAGAAAATGTCAAGTAATAAGAATCTACAAAGTCAACAACATTAGTTCTGTAACAACGGCACTTTCCAAAATCAAATAATTTATAGATGATTTTGAATGGTGCTCAGGCTGAATTCACAGAATCGCATAATTGTTAGAGCACAGAAGGAGGCCATTTGGCCTGTCATGTCTGTGCCTGGCTCTCCCTGGGAACAATTTATCTAGTGCCACTCCCTGGCTATCTCCCTGTCGTTCTGCACATTCTTCCTTTTCACACAACAATCCAATTCCTCTTGAATAGGGTGTGCCTCCCGCCACACTTTCGGGCAGCGCATTCCAGATACCAACTGCTTGCTGCGTGAGAAGGTTTTTTCCTCATGTTGCCGTTGTTTCTTGGCAATTTTTTAAAAAGCAAGTGACATATATACAATTTTTACTTTTACTATTTGATCGGATTTCCTAAATTGTTTGGTATAATGATAACTGTGAAATTGCAATGTGCAATACTAATGTATGAATCTCAAATTCCTTTTTCTACTATTTTGGAGGAGGAATTAATACATTTATTTAAACAGCAACATGTTTCCACTAAAATAGTACTGAGAAATCGCAGACAAACGTATCCCATGGCATAATTTTGGGTTGAAAATACAATCTTTTGATCTTGAAGCACACCTAAGGTGTAATTTAGAAGGGTTTTTAACTTCATAGGAATGAATGGGAACAAATAGGGGAGGTGGTGGCATACTAGATTAGTATTCCAGAAACCCAGGGTAATGCTCTGGGGGCCCGGATTTGAATACTACCACGGCAGATGGTGAAATTTGAAGTCAGGAAAAATCTGGAATTTAGATGATAACCATGAAACCATTGCTGATTGTCATAAAAACCTATCTGGTTCACTAATGCCCTTTAGGGAAGGAAATCTGCTGTCCTTAACTGGACTGGCTCACATGTGACTCCAGACCCACAGCAATGTGGTTGACTTTTAAATGCCCTCTGAATAAGGGCGATTAAGGATGGGTAATAAATGCTGGTCTAGCCACTGACACCCACATCCCATGAATGAATAAAAAATAATGTCTTTGGAGATCTAGTCAAGTGCTTGAAATCAGTGCTGATCCCCTGGCCCAGTTTAGCAGTAGGCTAGTGACTGGAGTGTGATTGGCTCTCCTCCAACATGCTCACTGAACTGTTCTGCCATATCCAGACTTTTTAATGAGTGCTTTTTGCAACCTACTTTCAACAGATGCCTGTGTAGAAAGGTGCAGACCTATGCTGTAATGTTTTAACAGGCAAAAGACTTCAGTCCTTTGCTAGCCTTACAGTCCTGTAGTTAACTTTAAATTCAAGTTCTTGACTTGATAGGTCTATAGGTGGTGTGGATTGTGCTCCAGATACTGGTTTGTCTTTCTGTAGAGGCGACAATGAATTTCTTCATCCAGTGTAGAAATGTTTTTCCTGTTCTTAGATCTGGCAGTAATTCAGTCAAGTTTGAATAAATGCATAAATGTGATTGGTATAATATCTCAAAGATAAGTTGAATCATATTGTACAGAGTTTTTAATTCCTTCATGGGGTGTGGGTGCCGCTGGCTAGGCTAGCATTTGTTGTCCATCTCTAGTTGCCTTGAGAATGCGGTGGCGAGTCGCTGCCTTGGACTGCTGCAGTCCATCTGGTGCAGGTAAACCCACAGTGCTGTTAGGAAAGGAGTTCCAGGATTTTGATCCAGCAACAGTGAAGGAATGTTGATATAGTTCCAAGTCAGGATGGTATGAAGCTTGAAGGGGAACTTGTGGTGGTGGTGTTCCCATGCATCTGCTGTCCTGGTCTTTCTAGGTGGTCGTGGTCGCGGGTGTTTGAAAGGTGCTGTCGTTTGAGGCTTGGCGAGTTGCTGCAGTGCATCTTGTGTACACAGCTTCCACTGTGCATTCGTGGTAGAGGGAGTGAAAATTTTAAGGTGATGGATGGGGTGCCGATCAACTGGCCTGCCTTGTCCTGGATGGTGTCGAGCTTCTTGAGTGTTCTTGGAGCTGCACTTATCCAGGCATGTGGACAGTCTATATTGCTAGTTATTTATGCTAGATGAGAACAAAGACACTTAATCATTATTTTTATCACTGTTTATTTCATCTATGGCATTGTTTCATGGATGGTTGAGTAATAGCCAACAACTCAGCATAACTCATCCTATGCCTTATTCTGGCATGAACTATGTGAATGATATTGAGAGTGTGGCATTGCTACAAGGTAATGACATTTGGTGTTAAATCTGGAGGTTATTGAATTATTTTATGTTGTAAATCTTGGGAATGTAGCCTTTTTTGTCTGGGAGGATTAAAATGTATGAGGTGGAATGCGGTATTGGTTTATGATTGCTTATTACAAGCATTTTGCTAATTGCTTCTCACAGACCTCCTGTATCAAAAGACAGTGTGTATCACTGTTCATCCAGATCTATGAAGTGATACTTGAACAGAGTGCAATATTTTGTGACAAAGTACAATATAAACTTTTTGAAGAGAGAAATTCTGTGCTTTTAAAAAAAAACTAAGCTTTGCAAGTTTAATTTCCAGTTTGTATTCAAGATGAGTACTACCAGCATTGCTTTAAATGTACAAGCCCATGACAGTGATTTAGATTTGAGACAAAGTTGTTGTAGATGTCTATGTGCCTCAGGACATAAGTGATGCTGCATTATCTTTAAACTAGCCATGGGGACGTCTGCTAATCACCTCTGGTGAACTTCAATTAATACTGATGTTTTCTAACTGAACTGTGGGGCATTTGGAAGATTTGGACTGTGAACTGCCTTGTAAGGATATAGGAACTTGAGACAGGAATTTGTTGCAAAAGTATTTTTGATGACCGTGTTTATTTCCTGCACTCTTGTGATATCATGAAACTAAGACTTAGTTCCTGTTAGCAAATTTGTACTATCAAGCACTTTTTGTGCAGTGTCATTTGCTGAACATGGCAATGTGCAGTTTCTTTTTAAAATCCATGTCCGCCAACCCTTCAAAGATGATTTTTCCAATCCACTTCATTTGAGAATACAGTACTAACTGTTCATATAACATGTTTCAACTCCATTCTCAAAAGATCGCACATATGAGCTCCCATTTGATGGGCAGGCTTCTAAGTCGGTGGAAACCTTTTCCTTTTAGAGTTTGCTTTGATGGGCATCCATAAGTTCCAGTGGTAAATTCAATTTAAATTTGTGAAGTGAAAATCAATAAAGCTTTATTGATTATCAGTGTATATTATGAATGTACCCTGTGAAGCCATGAAAAATAAGTTTGTTTATTTTGAAAGATTAATTACTGGGTGAAAGTGAATCCAAGGGTATTGTGATCACACGGTTCCTTTTCTGACTTTTAAATTTAGTCTTTACTGCCCCCTCTCCTGAAAGGGGAAGGAGAGGATTTCAGTTTTACTCCTCCAGGGAAGAACAGAGCTAGTCCCATCACACGTTTACAAGATTTTACTTGCAATTCTTATGCCTGACTTTGTCATCCTGAGGAAAAAAGCAATCAGGATTTGGGCGTCAGCCTTGATTCAGTGGGTAGCATCCCTGCCTCTGAGTCAAATGCTGTAGCTTCAAGTCCCACTAGACTTGAGCACGCAATCTAGGTTGGTGGTGCTTCAGTGCAGCACTGATGGAATGCTGCATCATCAAAATTATCATATTTTGGAGGAGATGTTGAACTGAGCCACTGCCTTCTAAGTGTGTCTATACACACTATTTTGAAGAGCGGAGGAATTTGACTGTTGTTTCCCAACATTATAATAGTAATTAGACTTCAGTGTGCTTCATTGCCTTTAAAGTGTTTTTGGATACCCTGGATTAAATACCCTGGTACTATATAAATGCATGTTCTTTTGTTTCTTTTTAGGAATGGAATAATAATTGCATTAATTGGAAACCAGGAAAAAGGTTGATCTATATAGCAACTTTAAAAAAAAAACTGGAGGGAATACATTTAGATTACTGTCTCACATGATTGGAATATTTGGGAACTTGGACCCATACTTAGGAAGGGGGGGGAAGAATAGATAATATAGGGAAGAATAGATATGGGGAGCTAATGACATAGTGGTAATGTTACTGGACTAGTAAGCAGAGGCCCAGGGTAATGTTCTGACATGGGTTCAAATCCCACCATGGCAGCTGGTGGAATTTAAATTCAATTAATGAATCTGGAATTGAAAGCTAGCCATTAGTAATGGCAACCATGAAACTATCATCGATTGTCATAAAAACCCATCTGGTTCACTACTGTCCTTAGTAGAGAAACACAAGGATGTATTGGAGGAAATGGTACTTCCAGAAATCGCAGGGTAGAATCACAAAAATTCCATTCTTCTGCCTAAGCTTCATTAGCTAGATAACTAGGCACAATATAAATGCCAGTGACTCACATGAGCGTGGAGATTTATCTAGATTCTAACGGCAGAGAATTATTTGGTAAATGCTAGTTGATTTTATCTGGGAAATATAAAGACAGATTCACTGAGGCTGCATGGAACATCAGTAGGTGGGAGCACAAGTGAGAGGATCAAAGCAAATTTCTAGCCTCCTTCCCCAACTAGCAAGACTCGGCACTGGGAGTCTAGTTTTTCCCATATAAAATCTAGATTAATCTCTATGCTTTTACTATTTACTGGTATTTAATTGTGCAACATTAGCTGGCTAGTGAAGGTTATTGATGCTTAGAGGAGTGCATTTTCTGCATTTTACTGACTTTTTTCCATTCAGCAGAGTTTTGGTGTGAAACATCATTCGTTAGAAAGATTTAAGTGTATCAGCTTGGCTCCGTCTACAGCACTCATTGCTATGATAAAACTCTTCCCCTCTTTGAGTTTGTAGGTTGAGACCTCACTTTCGGACAAATACGTACACAGAATCTAGACTAGCACTGCAGTGCAGTACTGAAAGTATACTGCATTGTTGGAGATGCTGTCCTTTGCTTGAGAAATTAAAATTAATCTCCATTAGGTGTACATTTAAAGAAGAGCAGGGAGTTCACTGTGTCCTGGCCTACGTTTACCTGATAGCTATCACCATATTTAAAAAACTTAATTCATTTCTTTGCTGCTTGTGGGATCCTGCTGTGTGCAAAATGGGTGCCCTATCTGCCTAAATAACATTGAGTTAAATTGGAAACAGGTAATTGTATGTGACTGCTTCTGAGCCATGGTAAGATAATATGTAAGTTCATGTCATGTTTTCAAATGTCCTCATTTATGTAGTTACCTGAACACATTTTGAATATATGTATATCCTTATGAAAAACTTCTGCTAGCATGGGAACAGGATTGAAGGCAAGGCAATGAGACTCAGAGAGCACTGTATCTCTACCAGAAAAGCTTTGTTTCCCTTTTTCAATTTTTCCAGGGTCCACACAACTCCCTTTTGGCAAAGCTGTCTTACACTCTCCAGCATCTTTTGTTGCTTAGTAACACTATGGTGCTGTCTTATCTAACAAAGGGAAGCACACTTCTGCAGTTGATGGATTTAGTTTCATTATGTTGTCTTGCACGTGACTGGTTAGGAATCTTTGGTGTTTGAGAACCTCTGTATGTTTTCACTTTAGGGAAGTTTCCAAACTATGTTTTGGTTAGTTCAGCAGATGAGTCACTGTGTCTGCTGTTCTGAGCAGATCACATTTTGCCAAACATTCTTATTTAGATGAAGTAACTCCACTTTTAACAAGATTGGAAGATATTGGATTTAGCTGAAATCAAATCATATATGTTATTATTATTTGATCCATTTCTCGGAACCATTTGCTTTGAACAAAAAGAACCTTCATTTATATAGTGCCTTTCACGACCTCCGGATGCCCCAAAATACCTGGCAACTAGTAACATACTCTTTGAAGTGTAGGCGCTATTGTAGGAAACACAAGAGCCAATTTACGCATAACAAAGTGAACTCATGACCTCTGGATTCATATTCCAGTGCTTTAATTGCAACACTAGCTGAAATCTGCATTCGGTTTATGGGTTCCTAAACATGGTGATGGATTTTTGTGCCTGTCAGATTTGCAACCAAAATAAATCTGCTATAACCTTGGATCACAATTTGCATTTTGACTAAAAACTCTTCACTTAGGGTGTTGGTAACACCCTTTCTTGAATCACAATACAAAACGTTTCCATTTGTCAACTCAGAATTACGGTTTTGCTGAAAAAGATTTTTTTTTTTTGTTGAAACTTTTCATCTTGCACTCATCAGGACACTTCGCAAGAATACCAAATGTAAAGGGAACAACAATGTATACTGTATGAGAGGAGAGTGTTGATTGGTTAGCAAGTGGACTCAATCAATCAATTAGCACTCTTCACATACAGTATACATTGTTGTTCCCTGTACATTTGATTTTCTTGCGAATTGTCCTGATGAGTGCAAGATGAAAAGTTTTGACAAAAAAAGTATCTTTCAACAATACTCAAGTCTGTACTACCCAATGACTAATTACAATTTTGTAGTTCCCCTCCATACTATTCACCACCAAGTTTTAAATGATCTATCCTTGATCCAAAATATATTCTAACTACCTCCAAATTCCTATTCACAATACTTGAGTTTTGGTCATATAGCTCAAAATATATGACTTTATAAAGGAAAAAAGGGTTTGCATTTATATGGTGCCATTCAGAACCCACAGGGCATAAAAGAGCACTTTACAGATATTTTAGCTGTAGTCATTGCCGCAGTGTTTGGAGCATGACAACCATCTTGTACCCAGTAAGATTTTGCAAACAGCACTGAAATAATGATCTTTTTTGTGATATTGATTGTGGCATAAGTATTAGTCAAGAAACCGGCAAGAATGCCCCTCCTTGCCTTCAAAATAGCGTCAAGGGGCCTTTTGCATTGACCTGAGAAGGCAGACAGGGCCTTGGTTTAACTTCTCATCCAAAAAATAGCAGGACTGACGCTGTAGCCTTTCCCCCCTCGTGCGCAAGTTCCTAGGGTGGGATCGGAAACCCCAACTTTCTGATAGAGTTGAAACTGCTACCACTGAACCCAAGTACTGGCAGATACTCTGAAAGTTCAATTTAATGGGTTTCATTGAAATATAACAAATACCAACTGTTGCGGGGGTTTCAGTAAAATATAGTGGCTGTGAGTTTTTTGATGTTTCCACTCCAGCTGTGAAAGTTGTACACACTGCTTCATTCTTTCAATATTGGGTTGTTCCTGAAGACACCATTTTGAACTAAATTACACTAAAGCAGTGTTAGGTATTACTTATTGTGGCTTCATTGAATGCAATTTCAATTGAAGAATGAAGTATATTGCAAGAAAATTGCTGCTTAACATTAAAACATTTTGGCTTTTAAGTGTAACTTTCATTAATGCCATTAGACTAGTTTTGACATCAGACTGAACTTATAGGCATTTGCATGATTCCCCATACAATGACATGGATGTCATTCCTATGATTTTCTAAGTAGTAAGGTAAATGTTGTCAACGTGCCATTGGAGGGAGAATACAAAGTTGTTCCATTATCCTGCACTGAAGGAAAGTCCCAAACCAATCCATTAAATCACAAAGCAACGCAGAGAGACAGTTTTCAACCTTCCTTTAGAAACCAGAAAGGATAAATAACATCTAAAGATCTACAGATGAGAAGTATTAATCAATTTGATAAAGAAACACAAATTTAAGTAGGATTCCATAGGAAATACAGCACAGAAACAGGCCATTTGGCCCAGCCAGTCCGTGCCTATGGCTATGCTCGAATCGAGCCAATTCTCTATTCCGTTCTCTCTTTTTAAAAAATATTCGTTCATGGAATGTGGGCGTCGCTGGCTAGGCCAGCATTTATTGTCCATTCCTAATTGCTGTTGAGAAGGTGGTGTTGAGCTGCCGTCTTCAACCACTGCAGTCCATGTGCTTTAGGAACACCCACAGTGCTGTTATGAAGGTAGTTCTAGGATTTTGACCCAGCGACAATGAAGGAACTTGTGCATGTTTAACTTCCCCTTAAATGTGTCTATATCGTGTTTCAACCACTCCCTGTGGTAGCGAGTTCCACATGCTCACCACTCTAGGTAAAGAAGTTTCTTCTGAATTTCCTATTGAATTTCTTAGGCTTTACGTTCTGACAGGTAGTAACTAAAGGACTGTTCTACTGGCTTCATGGCCCTGGGTGCAATTTCTAAACTGGGGTTGTTCCCAATTTAAATGACATCGTTAAATAATTAAGACTCCCATATGCTATGTTGATGTACAAAGGCATTGTAAAGATGCATTGATGTGGTGTCAAGTTATGACTTTAATTTGCATCTGAACTCCATTTAGTATGTGCTGTAGATGGAACTTCAGTGCAATAGAATTGAATAACTCAACAGTAGACTAGTGTGTTGGGCATTCATTTCATGCTTCTGACCTTTTACCATTTAAGAAATGGCAAACTCTTTCAAAATAACTGGTAGAATTATTTCATTGTCGTTGAAAGGGAGACTGGAATGACCATTAATTTAAAAAGTCATGCCACATAATGTCGAACCAGATTCATGCATTTCTCAATTGTGTTCCCCATGTGATGTCAGTTTCCGTATTATAGGAAAACCCAATTCACAAATATGTATTGATCAGACCTTATTTCTTTTTTGAAAGGTAAACATCTCTTAATCAAAGATTGCATTTGTATAATAGTTCAGTTCTGATTTTTCCTAGTACTTTTGGAGTTTTATTGAATTACAGTTACCATAGGGTTGAATCATTGCTATGTGTGTGTGTGAGAGAGAGAAAGTGCTATAAATTTGAAAAGAGTAGATATAGAGTCATGATCTGAGATGGTCAAAATTTCCTTTAGTCTAATCTCCATGAATAATTTATTACACAATAACATTAATAGCGGGTTATATGGAGATGGGAGAATAATACTGTTGCAGTGTTGGCATTAGCATAGACTTATCACTTCAGTAACTTTAAATGCTTCATTGGATAGTTTTCCACTAAATATTCAAGTTCTTCAGATGTGACTTCTGGCCGTCAAGTGATGTATGCTTTCACTTAATGAACACTCTTGAGAATCATCCTTAGTTTAGTCATACATCTTTTCATCCGGATGTGTCAACTTGATGGCTTGAAACAATTCTTGTGCTTGATTTCATCAGACGTTATGGGATTTTCTCAGCGATCTTGTGTTTCCTTTTGAAAATCATCCACGCCTCACTGCCCAATTTCAAAAATGGGCTTCCAGGAAATCTGAGTATCTGGTTTCCTTTTTAATAGTGATCCCATGTGGCGGACAGTTTGTGCATGTAGCAATAATGCTCAAGTTACCAAGCAGAAATGAAAAAGGTTAGTGCATTAAAATTGTATGAGGTGAATATGTGGAAATGCTGTAGACTTCTCATTGCAGAAGATCAAAATGGCTCGCATTGTTACTGTAAACTATTAAAGTGTAAACTTTTTGTTTTTATTGAGGCCAGAAAAATTATCCTGTGCTGTTTGAAATTATGTTGGATGACCACTCGCTGTTTCATTGATTAGCCAGCTGGATATTTTTAATTTCCATTTCATGGCATTGGTGGACAACAGAGAACTCTCTGATGTCCTGTTTGTCCCCTCACTTAGGAAGATGTAAAGGAAAAAGTGCACCAGTATTATTTCATGCATTCAATGTTGTTTGCTCCTTGGATTTCAGACCGCAAACTCCACTCACCGGCTGCCCCAACTAAGAGAAACTGGTGAGCAGAGGCTAGGTTCCTATCTTATGGGAGAGGGGTGAAGTTAGTAGTAGACTAGTCAATGTAATCTCCTAACATAGAGCAAAGGCTGCTACAAACGTACCTGCAGGGACAATTACTCAGCAGCCACACGTTTTTAGCAATGAGCTGCAGCATCAATCCAAAGTTGACAAATGATGCCTTGCATAGTTGTCACTGCTCTTGTCTATGATATGTTAAGGTGTAAATTAATAGAAGTTGTGCAAGATATTTGATATTAACAAATATAATAATGTAATGAAAATGCTGTCAAAACTGTTTTTGAAGGCCTTTTCCTGTTAATTCATATTGTGAAGGAAAGCCATAGGCATTGATTTAATTAATAGCTAGCCACATATGATGATCAAACATTTTTCATTACAACCAACATGCACATTTATTTTTGGAATTTGGTTTCGGTCTGTCAGCGTACCTATAGCTTGCTCCATTTCTTTCAGACTGTTCTTGAACTAATAGTACATAAAATGGGTAACCAATCTAATATATCAGCGGTTGGCTGTGCCATTTCAGAATGGACCCTCTTAGGATAATATGGGCCAAATACATATTAATTAGTTGAAAGAATGACTTCCATTGACATAGCGCCTTTCACAACCACCGGACATGTCAAAGTGCTTTACTGTCTATGAAGTACTTTTGTAGTGCAGATCCTGATATAACTTAGGAATCATGGCAGACAATTTGTGCACAATAAGCCCCCAAAAGCAGCAATGTGATAATGACCAGATAATCTGTTTTTGAAATATTGTTTGAGGGATAAACATTGGCCAGGACACCAGGGATAAATCCCTTGCTGCTCTTAGACACTTGGGAACTATTTCTTGCATGCCCATCTGAAAGGACAGAGGGGCCTTGGTTTAACATCTTTCCTTAGTTGAAAAAAGCTTTATAAAAACTGGTAAATGAGGTACATAATGAGTTTAATTGGGCAAAAACATTGGGCACCTTTTGCCCATTAAAAAAGGCGGCTGTGGTGCTTGCTGTCTCAATTTTGAAAGGCTTTTTTTTTTGCATTGTGTAATTTTATAAATGTTGTTTTCTGCTTTGTGAAGAATGGTAAGCATTAAGTACAGTTTGAATTGTGGTGGTTTATATGTGCTGGTTTTGCGCACAGGAAATAAAAAAAAAAGCAAGATTTTTCAGCTTTGAGGAAGAGTTCCCTGCACTGCGCAGTGAAATCATAAATCTCATCATAAATCCTCCCATGTGCAGAAACTGTATGTGCTCCTTGTATAGACTACTCCAGCTTTGTACTTTGTAGTCACTGTAATCTGGTGATGTTGTTTATCAGCCATGGCTCAGTTTGTATCACTCTTGCCTCTGAGTCAAAAGGTTATGGATTCAAATCCCACACCAGGGCTTGAAGACAAAAATCAAGGCTGACAATTCTGTCCAGTCCTGAAAAAGATGCAGTCTTTCAGACGAGATATTAAGAGGTCCTGTCTGTTCTCTCAGGTGGAGATAAAATTTTGCATGACACTATTTCGAAGAAGAGCAGGGAAGTTATCCCTGGTGTCTGGGCCAATATTTATCTCTCAGCGTCACTAAAGAGTTTAGCGGGCCATTATTAACCTGCTGTTTGTGGCAGCTTGCTCTGTGCAAATTACTGCTGTGGTTTTTTTTCTGTTTATTCATTCATGGGATGTGGGTGTCACTGGCTAGGCCAGCATTTATTGCCCATCCCTCATTTCTCTTGAAAAGGTGGTGGTGAGCTGCCTCCTTGAACCGCTGCAGTCTATGTGGTGTAGGTACACCCACAGTGCTGTTAGGGAGGGAGTTCCAGGATTTTGACCCAGTGGCAGTGAAGGGTCGGTAATATACTTCCACGTCAGGGTGGTATATGCCTTGAAGGGGAGCTTTGAGGTAGTGGTCCCATGCATCTGCTGCCCCCTGTTCTTCTAGATGGTAGCAGTCATGGGTTTGGAAGGTGCTGTCTAAGGAGGCTTGGTGAGTTGCTGCAGTGCATCTTGTAGATGGTACACACTGTTGCCACTGTGCATCGGTGGTGGAGTAAGTGAATGTTTGTGGATGGGGTGCCAATCAAGCGGGCTGCTTTGTCCTGGATGGTGTCAAATTTCTAGTGTTGTTGGAGCTTCACTCATCCAGGCAAGTAGAGTATTCCATCAAACTCCTGACTTGTGCAAACAAGATGGTCATTGCCTGGCACTTGTGTGGAGCAAATGTTACTTGCCACGTGTCAGCCCTAGCCTGGATATTGTCGAGGTCTTGCTGCATTTGCACATGGACTGCTTTAGTACCTGAGGAGTCGCGAATGGCACTGCACATTATGCAATCATCAGCAAACACCCTCACTTCTGACCTTATGATTGAAGGAAAGTCATTGATGAAGCAGCTGAAGATGGTTGGGCCGAGGACACTACCCTGAGGAACTCCTGCAGTGATGTCCTGGAACTGAGATGACTGGCCTCCAACGACCATAACCATCTTCCTTTGTGCTAGGTATGACTCCAACCAGTGGAGAATTTTCTTCCTGATTCCCACTGACTCCAGTTTTGCTAGGGCTCCATGATGTCAAGGGCAGTCTCCTTCACCACCTCACCTATGGAGTTTTAGCTCTTTTGTCCATATTTGAACCAATGCTGTAGTGAGGTCCAGAGCTGAGTGTTCCTAGCGGAACCCAAACTGAGCGTCAGTGAGCAGGTTATTTCTAAGCAAGTGTTGTTTGATAGCACTGTTGATAACCCCTTCCATTACCTTACTGATGATCGAGAGTAGAATGATGGGGCGGTAATTGACTGGGTTGGATTTGTCCTGCTTTTTGTGTACAGGGCATACCTGAGCACTTTTCGACATTGCTGAGTAGATACCAGTGTTGTATCTGTACTGGAACAACTTGGCTAAGGGCAGAGCAGGTTCTGGAGCACAAGCCCTCAATACTATTGCTGGAATATTGTCAGGGCCCATAGCCTTTGCAGTATCCAGTGCCTTCAGCCATTTCTTGATATGTGGAGTGAATCGAAATAGCTGAAGACTGGCATTTGTGATGCTTGGGTCCGCTGGAGGAGGCCAAGATGGATCATCCACTCATTCTGACGTTACAGCACTGAATACACTTGAAGTACTTCATTGGCTGTTGTAGCATTTTGGAGCACCTGAGATTGTGAAAGGCATGATTAAATGCTCGTCTTTTTTTCATTTTTTGTATTTAACCATTTTGTAGTATCCATATCACTGTTGAAGATGGTCAGTCATTAAATATATCACAATGGTAGTGTATACATTACAAAACTAAATGAACAACATTTGAAATAAAATAACTCTCAGAATTTCTTTCCTGTTGAAATGCATCACTCTGTCATCATGATGAAAGTAACTCCATCTTAAAGAAAAAGAAGTTTAGACATTTCATGAAGCTGGTGCCTCTTTAAGATGTCATATAAATGCCACATTCTTTTTATTTGAGCAGGAGTTGGCCATTTGGCCCCTCAAGCCTGCTCTTCCTTTCAATGAAATCACGGCTGATCTGAATGTGGCCTTTATTCCACTTTCCTGCCTGCCAACCCCCTCTCCCCCCCTGCATAACCTTTGACCCCCTTGTCAGTCAAAACTCTGTCAAGCTTGGCCTAGAATATGTTCAATGACCCAGCCTTCATTGCTCACTGGGGAAGAGAATTCCAAATAATAACGGCCCTCATAGAAGAAATCCCTCCTCATCTCTGTCTTAAATGGGAGACCCCTTATTTTTGAACTATGCCCCCTAATTCTAGATTTCCTCCACGACATCTACCCTGTCAAGACCCCTCAGAATCTTATGTTTCAATAAGATCACCCCTCATTCTTCTAAACTTCAATGAGTGTAGGCCCCAACCTGCTCTGCTCATCCTCACAAGACAGCCCCCCGTCCCAGGAATCAGCCTAATGAGTATTTTCTGAACTGCTTCCAATGCAATTATGTTGCTTCTTAAATAAGGAGACTAAAACATTACTCTAGGCGTTGTCTCACCAATGCCCTGTATAGTTGTAGCAATAGTTGCCCACTAAAAATACTCCATCACCCGTGCAATAAAGGCCAACATTCCATTTGCTTTCCCAATTACTTGCTATACCTGTATGCTGACTTTTGTGATTGATGTGCAAGGACACCCAGATCCTTCTGTATTTCAGCATTCTGTAATTTCTCTCCATTTAAATACCCAATTTTTTTCTAAGTAGATACTAATTGTTTGGGGGGGTGTCTTCAATCATTGGTGAAGATGCATCCCATTCCAATTACTTGCCCTGTATTTAGCTATTAATCACTCATTGGAATTCGATTTATTTTAATTTTTGATGTATATATGTATAAGCACAGATGAGGGATATTGGATGAAGTAACATATTTGCAGGGTTAGTAAATGCAATGTTCCTACAGTGCAGTTTACTTACGCTAGTAAAACCAGGGTGCTGGGGAACATCCTTTCAGTGTGGAAAGAATGTGGTGTTGTTCATTCAGTCATAATTGTTGAATGTTTCAGTACTGCTCCCTTTGCCTTCCTGTCAACTGAGATATAAGTATATTTGTGAATAGTTCTTTCGAGAAGTACTAGCAGTTTATAATTGAGATACAGGATTTCACAAATGCCATTGCGAGTTAAGCAAGACTTTGCCACAATATGGGCATTATGCTACAGTAGGGAAAACCAATACTGGTTGTTACAGACTATTGCCTGTAACTTGTTGGCAGTATTACCTACATGCAAGTGCTGCTACATTCTAGGGACCCGAACACTTTAGATGTTACTTTTTAGCCTTATATCGTTACCAGCATAAATAGTGACAAATTCTTTGAAATAGGCAGTAACCTATTTTCTGAGCAAGGAACCACAATGTATATAAATAATATAATATCAAAAATAAATGGATGAATACTTATTGAATGCTGCCGATTTGCAGTTTTTGCAGTAACCTTTCTGCAGTTGGGATCATCAGTAAATGTTATAATTTTCACAAATATTAAAATGCACAATGGAAATCAGATTCTTGTGTATAAATCAGAATTTAGTTTAACTCTATTTTTGGAGTAGGGTAAGGAAAAGAACTTACTCGAAGATAACTGTAAGCTTTGATTAGCCTTTCTCCATTTTTGCTTTACCATCTGTAAGAAAAAGGCATAGGGTTGGATTTAGTCATTGTGGCAGGGGTCCCACCGATCGGCCCGAAAGCGAGAGAGGAAGGTGGCAGCAGGTTGCCGAGGGGCAGATGCTGTTGCCACAGGTTTGGCCATTGCTGCCGGGACTGGGGAACCAGAGTGTGCCTGACTAGGAGCCCTGCTCATGAGCCCCATGGAGGCCGCCAGGGTTTACTTGGCAGTCTCCCAACAAAATGGAGGGAATCCTGCCGCTTGTAAAATTCCAGCAGAGTATTCCAACATTGCAGGAAGAGGCTCCTAATTGGCCACTTAAGTGACTCAATTGACCTCTGGGTGGGAGGGTCATCTGCCACTGGCAAATTGCATGATGGCGGACAAGCCACCCCCACCACCACCCTCTCCCCAAACCAACCTCCTTCCCAAGCCAATTTAAGTAGAATAGGAAGATTCTTAGAGTAGTGGGGACCTGTAAATTCACTGTTTCTTCCACCTTTGGAAGCACTATGGAATTTAACTGGGCATTAGAGCCCTGTGATACTTAGTAAGCTCTTGTTTGCTTAATGCTAGGGTTGTTTTAGTAGAATCTGAGTGTTTCAGACTTTTAAATTATTCAGAATGACAGTTGACATCTCTTGCTGCCTTAATCTTCACCAGATGAAAGAATATTTGCACTGAGATAATAAATTAAACCCACTTTATTGTGCTACACCTGCTCAATTTGTGTATACTAAGAAATTTCAGCCTACTGCTTCCTACAGGTCGTGATGCATGCTTTACATACTTCCAAGTTCCCAGTGGAAGAACAAAGTGAGAAGGCTGATTGCTGTGTGTTAGTGGGAATCTTCTGGGTTGTCACCTGCTTCCTTATGATTCGTGTGATGTATCTGAGGCTACTCGCATCTTGTTTGATGCTTCTGTGGCTGTCTTGCCTTGTTTACTTTCTGACCCATCTTCTATTATGGGGAGAAGGTGAGGGACAGGTAGAGTGGCAGGGCTGTAAGAAGCATCAACCACATCTGTGTTGATTCCAGGCATTTTTCTACTGTAGGGCACTCCCTCAGTATAACCTGTGATATGCATAGAGCAAATAATTGGGCAGCAATGAGGACATTGAAACTTGCACAAGCGCTTACTCCAATTGCCGAGCACGTCAAAACAGAAAAAGATAACATTGAGGGAGATTGGAACTGAAAGCCCATAGTTGCAGCCTGAACATTCAGAAGAGGTTATCCAACTTGGCTTTGGTCCAATGCTGTTGCATTTCAGATGGCTAAGATTTGGCCATGCTTCCTGGTTCACTGCAGTTCTGCTAAATTATCATTCTTCATTGCACAGACACAAGTGATGGACTTTTCCACGTACATTTGCAGGAAGCATGTGCACTCTTATGCCCACAGAAATGTTGCTGATAAAATAGTATTTTCTTTTCAAATGCTGAGTTTGTAATGTCCAAATTCCAGGATGCAGACATACTCCTCCACTGCCACCATCTTCTACTCACTGCTATGTTGTGCATCACCTAGTGCACCCACTCCAATCTGCTGCACAGACGTGCCTATGCTGACACTTGTGATGGGTGAAATGAGCAACACAGATGCTGGGTGAAATGAGCAACACAGATGCTGGGTGCTGAGAGCTGCAACTCCTTGTGAGGCATCTGTAGGAAGCAAAGAGAAACGATTTGTGAGAATATCAGCTACACGACACTCATTAAAATATATGGGAGAACTGTGAGGCAGTTGGTTTGTGGAACATGTGGGCTGACTGCCTGGGAGGGTGCAGCAATTGCACTTGTGCAATTTTAATCGTTGGGTCCCATTTACCTGGAGCCAGTAAGCTGTCCACCCAAAATGGACATCCATTGGCAGATTGCCGGGTTCAGACAGGTGCTACATCGGTGCAACAGGGTAAGTCATTGGGGTGTGGGGTTGAGTGTGTTTGGGGAATGCAGGAAGTGGGGGGTGGCGGTGATCACAGGTTTGCTGCAGTTCAAAGCATTATTTATGTTGTCTCTCAAAGCACTTCTGGAATGCTTGGCTCACAAAAGTAAGTTGTCTTTAATTTTGCTTACTTTGGAAGGCCTCTGCTTCTGGCCTGAAAGCTTGTACTGAATGGAGCATCCATGGTGGACCATAAAAATGGCTGTAGGCATCCTATCAAATCAAATTGGGCTCTCATTAGCCTCGATTGGTGTGATTCCTATCTGACTCAGACTTATACATTTCCTTTTGGAGACCCTTGTATTAATACTCAAGTTTACACTGTGGCATTTGAAGTGAATCATATGGGTGGGGGTTAATCTTAATCTAAATTGTCTTGCAGGAAACCCTGGGGATGACTTGGAATGCCTGTTATACACCCTGCATATATTACTCATTAACTTTTGACAGGTTAGGTAAAATTACCGCTATGGTGCTTCGTCAGAATGAGCAGGACTTCAAAACCTCATTTTGTTATGTATAATTTTGCCAAAGTTTGCATACATGTCTAAGTTGAGACAATAAGCAATACATCCAAATATACATTTTGAAGGATGAGGGCCTGACTGGCGCAAAGCTTCCAAGAACAATCAAAGTGTAAACAAGGCTTACTAACTGAAAGATGAAAACATCACCTTTTCCAAACATCTAAAGCTTGTTGCAAAATGTCCACTGGTGAGCTGTGATATTTAAACTTGGCTGGGCAGCTCTTCAGAGATGTTTCCACTGTGCTGCCTTTGTTTTGCGTGTAAATGAGGTAAGTCTGTAAATCTTTGCTGCATTTCTGGCAAAGTAATGCCACCCAAGTGAGGGCAACCTTGATATTGAATCTTAACACTCATTTCTTTTTCTAAGAAAAAAAGCTGTGATATGCAAATAGCTCTTCTTGGGGATTGAATATAGAGCTAAGTGAAGAGGTGTGTCAATATAATGTCTGAATTTGTGGTTAGGAAAATATTATTGGCAAAGAAACTCAAAAGGATATAAGCTTTTCCCAAGTTAGATTTACAGTTCTTGCTTTCTAAGTAACGTTACAAAATACATGAAGGTTTCCTTGTGTTATACAATTCTCATATACTTAATGTGGCCTTCTGAAATCTCAACTTAGATGGTTAGCATCCCAGGTCTATTAAAATATCTCTTATTTCAAGCTCCAGTTAACAAAGAAAGGTGATTTGTTTGCTTATAACAAAAAATAAATTTACTATTTATATTTTTAAAAATATTTGAGGTTTAGAATGCATCACTCATGGAACATTTTTTTAACTAAACCCTCAGAACATCTACTTATTTTTGTTCACTATATTTGTGAAAGTAAATGTTTTAATTATCTCTCTTGCTTAAATGCTTTTTTTCTGCTGGCTTAACATTGGTAATGTGCTTTGGTTTCATACTTTGGTAGATTATGAATAATAACTTGAACAAGTTAATGATCTAATATTTACAGAAGGAATTAAATGTTTTGATTAGCATGATGCTGTTCATTTACACAAAGATTAGCACATCTAAGAACACAAGAATATGGTCTCAATGCCTCGAGCAAGCTGAAATTTTGAATGCTTCTTATTGGCCTTGATTTTGAGGTCAGCAGTGAGGCAATGATGCTTGCTGCTGATCTCTAAGAAAGCTGTACACCCAGATTTAGTGATACATGTGGTGTAGACTTTCTCTTTCCCAATGGCAGTCTCATGACAAGGTGAATCTCCAGGCAGCAGCAGTGATGTCAGCAAACAGGATAAGCAGCCAATCACATTGAACTATTCTTAGAGAGCAAGCCAGGAAGCTTGAAGGACACTTAATTTTCACACAGTGCAATAAATGATTGATTTAGCTAGTTTGTTTGCATTGTCATTTTAGCTTCCATATGGAAATTTTACATCACAATGGAGAAATTTCACATTCTAGAAATATAAAGTTAGCTTTTCGGGATTAATGAGGGTGTTTAGAGGTAATTATGAAGTTAGTATGCTATTTAAAAACCTAATTACACTTCTTTCAACATTGCACTTTTTTCAACGCAAATAACAGCATCAGAGTGAGAGCGCTTGTCAATTCATAGATTTCCCATTGGTAGCAATCTGCAAGAACTTCAACATTGCACCCTCTGGAAAAGTGTGGAATGACTGACAAACTTCTGGATTTCTGCGCTATCCTGCAGATGTGCAGACTCCCAAAGTTACTGTCAGTTTCGGTGGAGTAATGCCAGTGAATGCCGACAGTTTTGTTGTCATCGCCACTGCAAAATCCATGCCCTCATTTAATCAATTTTGCTTTTTATTTTCGAGCTGCATGGTATGTGCCCTAACTAGCCTCTTGTCTTTACTTAGACTTCACATTTGAAATACAAATGGCTAAGCCAGGGAAATGCATTCATTGGCCTTTGGGGGCAAATAAAATGCTTTTCTCTATCATGCAGATATATAGTGAATAGAATGGGCTTATAGAATTGGATGCTTACAGTTGAGTTCTGTTAGTACAGTGGGAATTAATTTTTGTAGTATGGTAAATTACCCTAAGATTTAAAAAAACAAACCCTAAGAATTTTTAACGAACATTTTATATGATGGACTCTCCTGTCACTTCGGATGAGCAGAACAAAAAATGGTTTACAGTCTATTTTGATGTCTCATGCATGATTTTGGACCACATCTCAATTTGTATTACTAATTGCAAATACTGCTTATGAAGTCAGTGTTGGAAAGAAGCATTGGCTTTGCGCTGCACTCACTTGTCCTGAAGGCACTTAACTCTGTTATCCTCAAATATCAAAATCACTTGATGACAGAAACATCTCCATTTGGGTCTGTCCAAGGTTGATTTTTTTTTTGCCATATATTGGGATCCCGCTTGCAAGCTCTGTGGTTGCCTTTCAGTTCATCTTTATATCTAAGTTTTGGATGTCCTGTGGTACGGGTTCCCATGCTCAGATAGCTGTAGAGTGCTGCCTTTGGTTTGCGGGAATCCTCCATGTGAACCTCATGACTGACCCCACCAAGGCTGAGCTCTGAGCCTGCTCTCAATGCCAGGTGTGCAGCACTTTGTAAGAACCTCAGTGTTGGGGACTTTGTCCTGCCACCTGATGTTGCAAAAAGATCTCAAACAGTGAAGATGGAATGCTTCTCGTTGCTATGTGATGCTGGTAGGTTGTCTAAGCCCTGCACTCATAAAGAAATGATGCAAGAACCACAGCTTGATAGACTTTGATCTTTGTTCTGAGACAAACACCATGCTCTTTCCAAAGTCTGAGTTATCATGCCAAATAGTGAGCTTGGTTTTGCCAAGCGATGATTGATTTTGTCATCCAGTTGAGTGTTATTGGAGAGGATACTCCCAAAATAACAGAACACTGAATGAAGGGGTGTGTTGTTGATATTGACTGTAGGGTCTTGGGAGTATGTGGCAAAGGACGGATTGATGCACGATCTGACGTCTTCAGACTTATTGTCAGGCCAAAGTGCTCTGATGCTAGGGCAAAGTGATAAACAGTTGAATGTCCTCCAGACTACGTGCCGAGAGCGCTCAACCGTCCGCAAACACAATTTCACTTGAGCTGTTCAGTAACCTTTGTGCAAGCCTTAAACCTTTGCAAGTTGAAGAGGTTGCAGTCTGTCCTGAATTGAATGTGTACTGCTGTGTCAAGATATTTGGGGGTGTACTGCAGAATGGCTGAGAGGTATATGGCAAACCGAGTTGGAGCCAATACACTTGCTGCCTTGGTGCCACTGGTGACAGGAAAGGCATCTGATGACACATCACTCTGCATCGAGCTGGCCATCCCATCATGCCATTGTGAAATGAGTGAAATGATTTATAGAACAAACTAAGAATTTTTAACAAACATTTTAATATACATCTATTAAAATGTTGTATTCCTACAATGCTTGTCATATACAGAAAGAGGTCTTAGTGGAGGTTAAAACTAGACACTAAAAAGGAGAGGGGGAAAAGTGAAAGTTTATGTATGAAAGCTTAGCCAGAGGTCTTTTGAAAGTATTAAAGGAGGGGAAGAGGTACTGGTGTTTAGATGGGAGTTCCAGAATGCAGGGGCCATAGTGACTGAAACAGTGGCTGTCAGTGCTGGAGCAAGGAGTTGAAAGTCAACAGTAAGCTGCAGTTGGAGGAGTGAGGACCTTACTGGGGTGTTGGGATTTGAAGGCAAGGGCGAAGATTTTGAAAATTAATTTGCTGTGACTTGGGGGCAGGTAGCGGTGAGGTGATGAGAGTAGCGGTGATGGAAGTGCAGAACTTTGTTTTGGAGGAGACATGGGTCTCAGTCTCCTAAGTGAGTTATAGTTTGTGAAAGTGGAGTGGGCAACAAGACAAAAGTTTGAGATGCTAATCTTCAACATGATGATGATTTATATTAGAGTATCAGCAGCAATGGATTGGACAGAGGTAGGTGATGTTTTGCAGGTGGAAAATGAAGTGGTTTCTTTAAGGAGTGAGGTGGGGAGGAGGTTGTGCTCATTTATTCAGAGTTCAGATCAGGACCAGACTTCAGTTTTGGGTTACAAAAACAAAAATGCTGGAAAAACTCAGCAGGTCAGACAGTATCTGTGGAGAGAAAGACGGTTAACGTTTTGAGCCCGTATGACTCTTCTACCCTGAAGAAGAAATGTTAACTCTGTCTTTCTCTCCACAGATGCTGTCAGACCTGCTGAGTTTTTCTAGCATTTTTGTTTTTGTTTCAGATTTCTAGCATCTGCAGTATTTTGCCTTTTGCCTTCAGTTTTGGGTTGGTAGATGTATAATTTGGGGTAACTCATTTTAGGTGAAATCGGGTGAAGATGATGGCGTGCCTGTCACAGAACTTTCCTGATTTTCCTTCCATTATTTTAAATCGAAGGTATGTTATCCAGGCTCTGTTGGGGATGTGCAACTGGATTTTCCCTTTGTTCAGGCAGTACTTCACATCCAGGAGATGAAGACAAAGATCTATCCTGTTGTGTCTTTACCCAAGTGATAGTAAACTGATTTCCTCCAATGGATCTGTCTTCCAGGATTAATTTACAATCATGACAACGGAACCGGGCTCAGACTCTGAATCAAAGCAGGATCAAGAACAGAAGGAAGCCTCTGAAAAGAAAGAAGCAGCAGCTGAACAACAGCAAAGTGACGCGCATCAGGAGGAAGACGGTATCGACAGCCCCCCTGCAGGAATTGTCAATTCTGAGACAAAGGAGCAAGTATGTTACACTTTTATACACCTCCTTTCAATAAGTCACATCAGATGATGAAAATCACTAAATCTTAAAAGTTCTCTATAATAGGAACCATTGCAGTGAATGATTAAGAAATATGCTCAATGTTGATTACTGTTGAATTTAAAACTGAAGTGTCTTGCTGGTGCTATGTTGCTAAAGTTTCCAAGTTTGATGTTGGTCTAGGGCTGTGAGCATTAACATTATATTCTTATTAGCAGTTGGAAGGCTAGTATGATCTCGGGTTGTCAAGTTGGAGAGGTTCTCATTGTGATATAAAACAGAACTTCTGTAATATGGCTTCAGCTGTCCAATGAAGATTTGCAAATATATTGAGCAGATGGAAAACTGGCTGCATTTGCAGCTTGTTGCAGGAGATAGAACCTCCAGAGGGTGGATGAGAATGGATAGAATATAGTGTAAAACTCTCCTTGTTTCATTATCTGTTGTATGTACTCTATGCTACTAGACTGTGTAGATTGCATTATGAAAATTAATTGGTCTCATATCACTTCAATGCCTTTCATTATTATTAAACTTGCATCTAAACAGTGGGTGGGATTATAGATTTCACCCCAGTTTGTAACATTAGTGGCTTGGTTGATTTGCACATCCATCGAAGGGGTAGCTACTTTTCTAGTTGGATGAGAAAATATTAAGGTCAGTAACTGGCTGAAAATCAGTTAAACAACAAGCTGGCAGATTGGAGTGCTTGACTCAGCTGGAATTTAAATTTGGAGACAAAGTGCTTTTTTTTTTTGCTGAGGCAATCTCAAATTTTACCTTCTGAAAAGAAACTAAAGCTTACTTGGCCCAGGTGCTTCCTACTTTTTAAGTTACCTAATTTAAATTTGAATGTAATAAGGTATTCAAGGTATGTCCAAATATTTTAAAACTCCTAGATTTATTCAAACAGTTGTTGTCTCTTCAACTGGTGATTGAGGTTATATGGCAGCTCTAGTCAGAGACTGATAGCTTAAGAGAGTGGTTAGCACCTGGAAAGACCATTTGTTTTATTTTGAGTTGTCCATAGCCACAAATTGCATTTCCACTACTATGAGCGAATGTTTGTGCATTAGTGATTGTATATATGTATTTTTGTATGTACAGAGCTTCCAACATCAACTCCCACCAGAAAACTTGTGTTTGGCGAGTGTGCAATTAAGTAGCTACACTCTCAAATCATTATAACCCAAACAGATTTTGCGTTTAAAGTGCTCAAGTGGCCTGTCAAACAGAGCTCACTCTGTTATTCTCCAGGCAGTGCCAAGCCCAAGGGGGATGAAATAGTTTCTCCAATGGATACTTGCACTCTTGTGGTTATTGAGTTCAGATCTGAATAGAGTTTAGTTTCATCGTGAATTTTGCATCACTGTGAAGCTGAAATGATGACACAAATGTGATAGTACAACCGCATCTTGAATCAACCTTTTATTTCTTTTGGACAGCATCTTGTATTTGCTTTGTGTAATCTCTATACATGTTGTGGCTTAGTTTAGAAATTCCCCTTGTTGTGAACTCGCCACAAATGCACATATTGTTTGTGTTATGTTCTATTTCTGTACAAGTATATCTCAACGTTTTCTAATTAAATATAAAAATGAAAGTTTTTGAAGTGATAGATTAAATGGATAAAGGAAATGCATCCAGCGTGATGCCTGTAAACTTCCAGAGGTGTTCGATGAAGTGTCTCGCAGGCTTGTGAAAACTTAGGCGTATAAGAGAAAATGTAGCAGCATGAATAGAAAGTTGGTTGACAACAGAAAAGGCACAATGTACTGCATTGCTTTGCTTGAATAGGGTTGAAATTAGTCAGCATTGGGTCTCATTTTGTTCTTGAGATATTATTGGACCTGTGACATCAGCGAATTTCAATATCGTACATCCCAAGTTTTTGGCAAACTTTTTTTTGATTTATAAATATGACCATGGAGTTGAAAAATGAAGTGGTACAAACCAATGTTTAGGCCATAGTTAAATTAGTATGAGTAATTTTGAACACCCTATTATAGCACCATTATAGAAGCCTACAGAATGTGCAGCATAGGTATGTCAGGAGAACATCAGGATGAGAAATTGTAGTTGTAAGAAGTGACTTTTGACATTGGAACTATATCCACAGAACAGATTGGGCTAAGAGGATATTTAGAATTGTAGAATGATCCAGCACAGAAGGAGACCATTTCACCCATGAATTTGAATTTCAGCTGCGTCAAATGCTTTCATCTCACTTTACTGATTCTCAGTGTTTCCTTATCCAACTAGAAAACGTTTCCACTGCTTGGTTGGATGTGCACATCAACTGAGCCATAAATGTTAAAACTGGAGTGAAGTCTACAAATCCAACTGATGGTCAGATGATAGTCAGATGATAGTTTAGTGATAAAGGAAGGTGGTGAGGTGGGATACAACACTGATTAATTAATTTTTACTGCAGACCATGTTGTGAGAAGTATCAGTAGTAAACAGAACACACGAATCATAACTATGAAATACAGGTTATATAATGGAAATTTTAAAAATTACAATGAGTTTTATGCAGAGTAGGGAAAGGCTATTTCCTCTTGTTAGGTAACCAGTAACAAGGGGTTATCAATTTAATATTGTCACAAAGCAAGTAGAGACTTTGCATCCTTTAAGGGATAAGTAGATAAGCATTTGTAACAGAGGAAGATAGTGGGCTATGGGGGAAGAGTAGGATGGTAGGAATAATGTTAGATTGCTCTAGCAAAAAGCTGGCACAGGCATGATGGGTCATATCATCTATAGCTGTGCTTACACTATGATTCTGTAAAAACTTTGTAAACTTGGTTTCTAATTTAATAGTATAAAATAGCTTGCCATTGGGATGTCGCATTAATCTTAGTAAATATAGTTTCATTTTTTTTACAGTTAAATATTGAGGATAAAGCTGCATAACGCGATTATTGTTTGTAGTAAACTTTTAACTGTGGAATGGAACTTGTTCTTATAAGACTAATCATTTGAACAAATCATTAGATTGGTGAACGAGAAAAGGAGGCAGACGGAGCTTCTGGTAAAGTTACTGTGGGTCAGCAGGACGACCATCAGACTGAGGACGACAAACTCTCCCAAAAATCCTCTTCCAGCAAGTTATCTAAATCTCCTCTCAAAGTTGTAAAAAAGCCAAAGAACATGCTGTGCAAAGTGACCCTACTGGATGGCTCTGAACACACATGTGAAGTTGAGGTAAGGAGACTGATTGCATGCTCATTATTAACCTATTTTGAATCCTCCATTTTTTTGAGTACATACTGCCCTAAAAGCTACAAATGAAAATGATTTACATTTGCTGCTGTGGCTCAGTTAATCCATTTCAGGCTACAAATCGTACATTTTTCTCCAGAAATCCCCTGGTGCAACATCCAGAAGTTATATTCTGAAACTCATTGGCTACTTCTAATAAGCAATTTTAAAGCCTGGCAAAAAGGGTGACTGAAACATGCTGGTAAATGTACAGAGAATGTACAAGTGCTTTAAAGGTTTACTTAGGGATACTAATGTGCTGCTTGGAATAATTTGCTGTGCTAGGTTGGTGACAGCTGGCGCTTCAAGGGGTGCTATGTGAAAATAGTAAGTCTCTTGCCAAATATATATGTATAAGCAATCAGTGGATTTTTTAATGACCTTCTACGATATTTACAAATGTGCTGAAAATTGTTCAGAATAAGAAATCTACAGGAGACTATTTAAGATGTGTAAATGGCTCCCTGTGATATAAATGAAGCGTTCTCATTAGTGATGAAGAATTTTACTTGATGTAACATCGCTGGTAAAAAGAGCAATATTTTATAAAATGTCAGCTTACACTTCTCTTTAAATGTGCAAGTTATGTAAAACAGTGTCAAGATATGATTGTAGTTGATTAAGCCTGTGGGCACGTTTTGTAATGTTAAAGAATACAGCTTTTAACTGTGCTGTAGGAAGAAAAGTGTTTCAAATCTTTTTTTGATACTTCAAATTAATTGCATTTTTTCCCACTATTCCCTCGCTGTAATGCTGCTGCCTTCTCTTTGCACACTCCCCATGATAGTTTGAAATGACAGAATCACAGATTTTTAAAAGCACAAAAGGAGGGCATTCAGCCCAGCTTGCCTGCAAAAGCTCTCAGAATAAGAGGGAGAATGTAAAATTCTGTCCACAACTGGCACCTTCTCCCCCAAAAAGAAATGCCTTGCACCTTTATGGCTCTGCTCCTGGTAAAGAGTTTATTCATTCTGTAGATGATGCTAACAAGGACAGCATTTAGTAACCCTGAGAAGGTGGTAATGACATTCTCAAATGAGTCAATGTGGGTGAAGGCAGCTCTGGATCCAAACTCTCAACATCCTGACAACCAGGGAAATGGCTGCAGTGCTCAGCCCTCCAGCCAAGTCTTTAGCAAGTTGGCAGAGATTCAAAGTTTGTGTTATGTCCAATTGAACGAGCCATGTCAGCTTTCCAGATCAAAAATTGAACCTTTCTAAATGTTAAGGTACTTCATATATTTTTACACTGTGTGCTCGAATTTATATAGTGCCTTTCATGGCCTTTGAATATCTCAAATATTAAACAATATAGTCACTGCTGTAATGTAGGGAAATACAGTGGCCAATTTGCACACAACAAGGTTTCACAAACTTCAGTGAGATGAATGAAAAATAATCTGTTTTGTTGCTTAAAGATTAAATTTGGCCAAGAAATCAGGAGAACTGTCCTGCTTGTCCCCAAATAGTGCAGTGGGACCTTTTTTGCATTCATCAGAGGGCAGTTGGAATCTGTTTAACTTCTGATTCAAAATATGGCATCTCAGACAATACAATACTCCCTTAGGCTAGGTTAGGCATTCAAGGTGTCTTGCGTGAGGCTTGAGTCCTGACTTTCTGACTCAGATGTATGTGCACTGATATTGAACCAAAGCTGATTCAATATTCTAACCCCTTTATATAGAAAATTGAATATAATTTGGCTCTGGTAGGTTATCAAGTGGTCTTCAAAAAATATTTTGCGCGATTTTGGTCTTCTAAGTTGTTTACTTTTGATAAATAAAAAGAAAACTTCAGCAGTGAATGATGCAATTCATTTTCTAAATCTGTTTGAAAGCCATTTCACATAGCCCATGAGAGAAAATAGACGAGAGTTCTGTATTATTCATTTAATGTTGGTGCGATGCACCATTACACTTATAAAGGTTGAATGGATAAAGATTGTTGTATGATAGGATTTTTGAAAGCACCTGAGTACAATTACCAGGAGGAAGCTCCAACTTTAAGATTAGATGCAAATTATATATTAATTTACCTTTTTAATACATATTTCATTTTGTTTAGATGAAAGCCTTACAGTCCTAATTAAAGCCAGTCCATTAATTTCTAATGGAAAAGTTGCAACGTTTCATTGGCTGGATTTACTGCTTGTTGATATTTATCTTGCAAGTTTTAAAAATTAGTCCGAGTAGAGTAGGATTTGCCTTGTGTGGTAGAGGCTCTGGTATTTGTTGAAATGGCCAATCTATATCTCATTTTAGAACGCTGAGCTGTTACATGCAATAATGCTTTAGGACATAAGGGCTTTTGTAGTGAAAATTACTTTCCTTACTTGAAATAAATTCTGATGTTTCAAGGCACTACTATAATTGGTAGCTTTCTTCCAATTTCTTTTTAAACTAGTAAAAGCTTTGATTGGATTCAGTGGGATTTTGTTGAAAAGCTTTGTTATTCCCTTAAGGAATTCAGAATGTGTTGCACAGCACATGTGAGAGCTCACTCTGACTTAGGAGTTCTATTAGAAGCCAATTCAAAACAGTCAACCTTTATTATTTCAAGAAGATAACCATAGATGTGTGTCACAGGACCATCCTTTACTCTGTAACCAAACATAATCTTGACCGCACAGTGTATTTGAATTCTGTACTGTTGCTGTCTGAATGAGTTACTTACAACTTGCTCTGTGTAAAAGAGGGTGAGAATGTAATTGGAGGAAGATGAATGGCCAGCTGGAGTTGAGTAAAACAATAAACAACCCCTCACCAAGCCTAGTTTTTCAATATACCCATCAAAACGAATGAATGATTTCAGCACCAGATGAGCAAAAATTACATATGGTGATAACGTGGCAGCTTTGGTACTGAATTTGCAACTCGGAGGTTGAATTTTAGTTCCACCATAAAGTTGTGAAATTAAATTCAGCAAATAAGTAATTTATAGACTGCATCGGGAAAATCTTATCATGAAAGTAACTCCACTAATGCCCTTTAAGCTAATGAAGGTGGGGTGGGATGATTTCAGGAAAAGGTAAATTCAAAAACAATGCGAAGTGACAGGGCTACAGAGCAGAGTAGTGATTTTGGTAAAAATAAGCGGAATGGGTCTGGAAGAGCTTAAAAGTAATGGGCATAATGGCATCAAGGAAAAATAAAACTGAAGGCTCTAATTTTGAATACAGGAAGCATTCACAGTGAAATAGATAAATTAATAGCACAGATAGAAATTAATTGGGGTGATCTAATAGCCATTATAGAGAGGTGGTTGCAGAGTAACCAAGGTTGGGAGTTGAATATTCCAAGGCACTTGACTTTTAGAAGAGTGGCATCACAAGAAGGGCAAAATGGAAAAGGATGGAATAAAAACAGTAGAGAGAAAGGATCTCAGCTTGGAAAATCAAGATGTAGAAACATTTTGGATGGAGCTGAGAAACAAATAAGGGGCAGAAAATGTGTTATGATATGGCAGGTGGTAATTACTGGGCTGACCAAATCCCAAAGGAAAACTTGGTTAACAGTTCGCATTTTTAAATATTAAATTAAAACATTTATTAGCAAAAGAAAACTTAAACACACAAGATTATAGCTATGCAGTTAAATTTAGTCTTAACATTTCCCACAAGATTTCTACTTAGCTCGACTCCCAAATAAATGTTCTTTTCCAGGCAACCTTTCTGAGATTCTTAATCTATAAAAATCCAGTAATATTACCGCGAGGCACCCACTGTTGCTATAGGGGGGAGGTGTTTCACAGGCGTGACTCTCCCTCTCACTCGACAATGGAAATCCAAGTCTTGTAACAAAACCTTGCTTTCTGGAACAAACCAACACTTCTCATGGGTGGCTGGAGGTTGCGTACTTCACCGGCCTGTCCTCTCACAGCATACTCTCAAGATCGCAAGGCCATACCTCTCATACAGCTTTCAGTCTTTCCTTTAAATATATTTTTCTTTTTTATCTTTAAACCCACTATTCTTAACTTTCTTTGGAAGTTACTTTTCCCAGAATATAAAAAATCTTTCATGTTGTATTTATGGCCACTATTTTTGGGGAAAAATAAAACTAATAACTTGCTATATTCATTTATGATCTTCACCAGTTGTAGAACTTTATTTTATTTCCCTTTGAAATTCAACAGCTAAATAGTCAACTCCTTATTTATCTCCTAATGCAAATTTCTATTTATGTTATATTTACTTGCATCCCATCTTAGCTTGTTCATCTCCACTTCAAACGTGCCTGCTTTTACACCTAACCCATTGATGACATAAACCTTGCAGCCTGACTGTCTTCAGTTTAATTGAACTAATTTCTCATGCACACACCACACAAACACACCACAGTATCACTGGGAAAAAAATGATATTTTCTTTACACTGGTGCAATTAATTTATGGGCTCCTTAGCAGTATCAGGCAGAGTGTAAGTCAGGAAATTAGAGGTACGTATAACGAGAGTAATGCAGTAATTAAGGGTTACTTTAAATTTAATAAAGACTGGGCAAACTAAATTTTTAGCAATAGTGTAGAGGACAAGTTAATGGAGTGTATTCAAGCTAGTGTTCTAGATCGTTAGGTCAGAGACCAATAGGAGATCCTGCTATTTTAGATTAAGTATTGCGCAATGAGACAGGGTTAATTAACCTTGACATAAAGAAGCCTCTGGGGATGAGTGACCCTACTATGATAATTTTTTTTAAAAATAGAATAACTGATAGAATTCTATATTGAGAGTTTTAGAATGAATGAATTTATTAACTGCCTTGCATTTTACAAAGAAAAAGGCACAGACTTCAACCTGTTGTTTCTTCTGGGGCAATGGCATGAGTTTCTGTCAGCAATAAATGTGCCCAGTTGTTCTTTATGCATTCTCTGTTTTTATTTCAAGTTTCTAACACCCACAGTTTTTTAATTTTTGTTTTGTATTTGCATTGCTGCTATTAATGGCCACAGTCTATTGTGCCGGTACCTAACCTGCCAACCCACCCACTCAACCCCAACCACCACAATGTTTTTTTGGCCGTATTTTGTGCAAGAAATGCTGATGGTGTCTGGGAGAGGAGAGGAGGGTTTGAAATATTCCGTCCTTAACTTATGGGTTGTAAGGACTTGATCATTTTTGCAATTTACTCTGAAGGCCTTAATCACTGGGCTCGGGTCCTGCCTCATGGAAGCCCAAACTAGTAACTCATTGCCACCAGCACAAACACCAGTGATGAAGCGGATTTGCCTAACAATCACTATTACTGTCAGAAGACACTTAATAGTTAATAAGGAAGGTAAAATTGTAAAATAAGACATTGGTTTGAATAAATTTGACACAATGTTAGTGTTTCAGTAACTTGTGGCTTCCCACAGTGGTAGGACATGGATTCACATTCCACATATAATTCAGACTGTCAAATGTGCACCAGGTGAAGGTAAGGAACTTGCTCCACAGGGAGGAAATAAATTAAAGTAAATTAGCAGACAAGTCTGGCTGACCTTGTACCAGACTGAACACCTGGATCAACAGCATAACTTTTAGAGAGAGAGCAGCAAAATGTTTGCCTGTTTTCAGGGAATGTATATTCACTCAAAAGGGGACTTTTAACTCCCCTGCTTTGTATAAACTGGTCAGGGTGGGTAGGGGCAATTACCCCCTTTATTGTGTTCCATGGAGATTTTAATGCTTATACCTTTGGCAGCAGATGAACTCTCTGCTTACATCAGGTAGGAGTATTATTCATACATGCATATTACGTCAGTAGATGCCAATGGCCTTTTAATCGCTGGATGCCCATCATAGCTGCCCCATTGAGTAATATCTGCTCTGTAGGCTGAAGAAACTGTGACAGATAAGTGTTCAAAAATAAATTGAGTAGTCTATAAATTGTTCATACATATTAGGATATTCCTTGATGTGACTCAGGTACAGCAGGGTATATTGAGGTTACCTCTCCCTTAGAACCTTGTATTTTTCAGTTGTAAGCAGTTACTCTAAATAAATGGCTATGGGTGTGTCTGCTTTAAAAGCTATGGATGCCCTATCGTTGGTACTGTAAGTGGAATTGTTGTTGGCTCAAAATTTAAATCCTGTTTTATTTCAAATTATTGTATGACTAGCAGCTACTTTTTAAAAAAAACATAAATCATTACTGAATCTATATTAAGTGGAAAATGATGGGAGGTTTTGGAAATATCTTAAGATGAGCTTTAGTTTGCTGTTTGGTTCGCTGTCATTCTGGCTTGGGTGGAATTTTTAAGAAGATCTTATTTTGTGATCTTGTTTCTGATCTAGACCAGCTCTGTCATCATTTGGGGGAAAAAAATCTTTCACCAGTGTCGCGATTTTGTTGAGGCTAAGTTAGATCCAGGTTCTACCATATGTAGAAAGGATTCTGGAATTTTTATCGATTTTCTTTTTGGGGTGGAAGGCATTCCATGGTTTTGCCTGTTTATCGTTAGACTCATTGGTTTATGGCAATTGAATAAAGCAAATTCTGTTTTGAATTATAGGAGATTATGTAATTTTCCACAATTTTTTACTGGTGTTTGAGGAACTGTGTTCTGCAAACCTCTCCATGTTTTCTATAAACTGCAAAGCAGCTACATTTGTTTCTATCCAATAAAGACATTGCAGAAATACTTTTTTTCCAGCTACTGTTAGACATTTCCTTTGCTTGGATTCATATTTAATTAGCGTAACCTAAGAAAGGAAAGCAAACTTCTTTGGAATTTTTTCAGGTTTTGCTTCTTGTTGATCTAGCGGCAGCTGTGAATTGTTTAATCACAGATGAAGAATTTTTCTGTCTTGGTTGATAGGATAGATAATGTTTACTTTTGGCTGGCAGCCCCTGAGGTCCGTATAGAAATTGAAAGCTTACATCTTTGCAGAAGGATGTGGCAAACAACAACTGGACTATTTAATTTGGTACTCAAATGTCCTGTGTCTGATAAATATCTATTACATAAGCTTCCTTGTAATCTTCAGCAATAAAAGCTCAAACAATTCAGCTATTCTGCAAGCACCCCATTACACTGTCAGCTATTGTAACTTTCATTAGAACATTTTTTTCAGCTGCTTTTGTTTCATTCAATCTTTTTTAAAATCATTGTTGCCAGCCATCAACTTAAAATGGCATCACAATCTTTGTTTTTATTCAGCCACACCCTGATGACTGACTTGAGTCAGGGTACTAGCTGGTACTTACAACTCATTTTAACTAGTCTCTTCAGATATTAGGACAAATATCAACAGTTACTGTCATTAACCCAGGTTACTTTAATAGTCATGTAACTGCAGTTACTCATGTTAATTTGGGAACAGGAATCCTTGTTTTTTTTTTGTCTGTGTTCAATCTTTAACTTGCATTTTATATTGTTAGAAACATCATGGGAAAGGTATTGACTTAAGGTTCCATATAATATATTTTTCAAGGGAAAAGATCTTGCGTTCAAACACCAGATTGACTTTGTAAACAATGATTAGTGTTGCAAAAATACAACAGGAAATCTAAGGTACTGATTAGTTTAGAAGGCAACAGGTTATAGCAAGGCAGGCATCATATGCTCTTGTTTAAGGGTGATGATATACATTTAATTTGGTTGAAGGAAATGTAATCTTTGAATTTCAAAGGGATTTGGATTACATTTCCATGGGGAGCTGGCTTACCTTACAACTTCTCTTTTAAGCACCTGCTTACCAGTCAATATTAATGTTTTGTGTTTAGCATTGTGCCAGCCAATAGAGAAACTAGGTTGGATTAGAAACTGCATATTGCATAGTATAACAAGTGAGTTATGGTTTTAAATGATGTGGATAGAGAGAAAGTGAGTGGCACGTTTATGGCTTTGCATATGGTGTTAACCCTGTTTCTTTCTCCATAGATGCTACCAGACCTCCTGAGTTTTTCCAACATTTTCTGTTTTTATTTCAGATTTCCAGCAGCTGCAGTATTTTGCTTTCATCATCGTGGTGTATGGTTCACTGTTGATACTGTATACTGCTTATTTAACTGCTCTTATTTAAATCTGATTTAGAGTCTGACTCTCGGTTTGATAATGTATATTCAGTTTGACTTTGGAAGAGAGGGGAGTTGTGTGGTGGCACATGGTACATTCCATAAATTGATACACAGAGTAAGGTTTTCTGTTGCAATCTGTGGGTTTTGCTATTCTTCTAATTATTGGTTGAAGAAGGGTGTATTTAGGATAATTGTGAGTTCCACTTATAGGAGTGACCAGCAACTCTGAACCCAAACAAATTTCTAGTCTAAACATGATGGTCCTTTAGACAAATTACATGATATCATCAACAAAAAAAAAGAAAATCTTAATCAGCTGCTACAACAATAACATCTCGTATTTATGTAGCACCTTTAGCATAATGAAAGGCTCAAGGCACACCATAAAACAAAATTTAACAGTGAACTGTGGTATTAGGACAGATGACCAAAAACTTGATCAAAGAGGTAGGTGTTAAGGACGGTGTTAAAGGAAGAGAGAGAGAGACAGAGGTTTAAGGGGTGAATTCCAGAGCAAGGAGCCCAGGTAACTGAAAACATGGCCATCAACGGTGGAGTAATTAAAATCGGGAATGCTCATGAGGCCACAATTGGAGGAGCGCAGATACTTTGGAGGGTTGTAGACTGGAGGAGCTTAGAGGATAGGAAAGGGTAAGGCCATGGAGCGATTTGGAAACTAGGATGAGAATTTTAAAATACAGCTGTTGCTTAACCAGGAGCCAATGTAGGTCAGTGAGCACAGGTTGACTTGGTGCGAGTTAAGACACTGAGTTTTGTGTGACCTCAAGTTTACGAAAGATGGAAGATTGGCCAGGAGAACATTGGAATAGTCAAGTCCAGAGATAACGAAAGCTATGGATTAGGGTTTCAGCAGCAGATGAGCTGAGGAAGGGGTGTAGTCGGATGATATTGGGGACGTGGAAATATGCAGTTTCATTGATGCGGATGTGTGACTGCTGTTGGTGAGACTTAAATAAGTCACTTTGAAATCATGTTGCCAATGCCGATTTAACACTTTTTTTTGCAATTTTTAGAACATGCTCATAAAATAGACACAATAAATAGTGAAATAATAATCATTTGTTGTGTTTTCTTAATTGAAACTGATGGGGAATACCTTAAATTTTAGTTCTAAGAAGATTGTGTAAAGCCTGAACATTTCTCTCATTGATTTTTGATCTCTTTGGAAACGGTTACTATTTACAGGGGAATTCTGTCAACCACTGAAATGTGGTATTTACATTCAGTAGCAGTCGAATGACTGCAGTGGGACCAAACCTTAGCTGCTATGCACAGCTGCTTGGATGCTTAAAGGCTACATGAAAATAGCACCATAATCAAATGCCGCACTGGTAACAGTCAATATAATGTGTTTCCATTTGAAATTTATTTAACACAGAATATTCCAGTCCATCGTATATGTAGTAGTATCTCAAAAGTGAAGATAAGTTATAAATACATATCATAAGTTTCCTGTATGTAGAAAAGCTGGTGCTACAATTGCACTAGCTACAGTGATCTCTGTGCCCTTTCACTACATCTCCCCAGCTCATGCATGCACAAAGCATGTTATCGTTTTTAATGTAAAAACAAAAATTACTGGAAATATTCAGCAGGTGAGGCAGCATCTATAAAGAGACAGAGTTTATGCTTCATCTCTCCACAGATGCTGCCTGACCTGCTGAGTATTTCCAGGATTTTCTGATTTTATTTTCCAATTTCCAGCACTTGCATTATTTTGCTTTTACATTTTAAGGGTTTTTGTTCAATTTGTAAACTTGAGATATGCTGTTTTTGCTTAATAGTAGACTTTTTGTTAAGTAATTGCAAAATCAATCTCCTTCACTTGGTCTCCAAGTCAACTGCATAATAGGCAAAAACACTCGCTACCTTGGAAACCAGGCCACACCACAGATAGGTGAAATGTTCCTAATGGTGCACGCAACAACAGTATATTGAAAGATGTTAGACTTGGAATGAAAGTGGGAGTTCTTTTCCTTTTCTAATTAAATACATGCATAATAAAGGATACTAGTTGAAGGTAGTAATCTCATTAGGGCCTGAATTATGATTCTGTTGATAACAACAAAACCTGAAATTGGCTGATATATTGAAATCAGTCTTGTGCATCCTTTAATTGTGTTGTAATCCTTTACTTATGCGTTCCCAGTCAACGACAGGGTATGCTGATGTCTGCAGCACATCACTGAATAGCTCGTAAGTACTCCACTACTAATTAGAACAAAATCATACTTTATACATCAACCCTGGTACATAAGCTACATGTGTGAAGCTGTTTTAAACTGTACTTTTAATTTGGACTCCAGGAGCCTGCTCCCAGATACAAACTAAAACAGGAGTATAAAGGCAGCTTTAAAGTAGTTGAGATACAAAATTGGGTCAATCATTACGCAAGGTTATACACAATGACAAACTCCAAGCCATTGATCATGGCTACTTAGTGTTTAGCTTGATTTATTAGATAAGATGACAAATTGTGTACTCCCAAGTTCCATATGAAACCTTGGTGCAGGTATCTTAATTGAAGGTGGAAGTTACTGTACAATATGCCTATTCCAAATCAACTGTGTATTTAGTAGCCAAATGTGCTTTAAAGTTTTAGGTAATTTAAATGAAATTCATTGCACAATTAGAAACTTGGGCATGTCCTCCAGAAGAATAACTTACTAGTCCTTTCAAAACACTTTATACTTTATGGAAAGCAGGCACAAAGGAGCTGTTGTCAAACTCTTGAGCAGTTTGGTCATGTGGGCAGTCTGGCAATTGGGGAATGATGAAGGTCTGCACCCCTCTCCAATTCATTTCCCATTATTTACCATATGGGCAAACATGCTTCTCATTTTACAGAGAGTAATCAGAAGATATAAGGGATGTGGTATGCAATATGCAATTTAATAAAAGAATGTCATTTCAAAGGGAATTCCATTTACTGTTATTAACCTTCTGACTTTGCCAGCAAATTCCAATGGCTTGTTGAACTTTTTCTAGAAGGAATTGTCTAGGTCACTTCAATGTACATGGCAAAGTCTCTTAAATCATTTCCTTTGGCTTATCAAGTTGAATGTGAAAGCACTAAAGTCATTAATTATTTGATGTGAATTGTCTGGTTGTGAAGCCCTTTGTATGAAACATTGAAGACTCTGTTGGAATCCATTTGGCTATGAGCCATACCACAAAGCTGATGATGTTCTTGCCAAGTTTTACTTTTCTTAATGAAGTCTGTCCTCTGCACTTGAAGCTTCAAAGCCAAAGCCAGCCTACGGATTTTTAAAATGTTATAATATCCTTCTTTACCCCAATTATTAGCTGTCTGAAGTATTTAGAAGTGTCAATTTGTCAACTTTTTCACATTAAAACATTAGAGATTTGGAGACATAATATAACCCTACACTGCAACATTAATTCAGATGGCATGGATTTAATGACAAGATATTTGGTTTATGCTCTTAATGCATGTGCTGTCTCCTCAGTTTTTATGTACTTAGAGGTGCAAGTTATCTTGAAACTGGTTGGTTGAGAGACTGATATTTCAGAATTCCTAGAAGGTGATATCATAGTTTACCTAAAAGGTGCTTTTTACAAAAGGTTGGCAACATTTATGATCTTATGATCATAGCCCTATTCATTCGCTTGTGCTTTCTTGATCTGGCCTCAGTTGTGCACTATTTTGACAAAATTGTTAAACTGTTTAAAATGTTTTCCCTGAAAATATAAATTAGTTATATCTAATACTAATACCTCTGAACAAAATTTCAAGGTAGTTGTCCCCTTTAGCACTTGAGCAGTTTAAAGTTCCTTTCCTAGTGTTACAGTGTGCAATTATATTTATTTTTCGAAAACCTATTCTGAAAGTCACTTTTTAAAAAAAAAGTCCTCGGACTAAGTTTAAAGACTGTTCCTAAAATGGCTCCAGGCTAACAGACAAAACTATGGATTTCAATTATCTTTCTCTTACCTCCCAGGGAGACCAGGATGCATTCCTCAGACATGTGCATTTAAAATTCAATGAGTGTTCCAAAAGTGTAAACAGAAACTCTGATTTGATAGCTTTTCATCCAAAACACAAAGACACTAACTGATAAGCCACTGTAAGGTGTGAACAACCTCAACCCTTTTGATCACTACAGGAGGTAAGGAGACTTAGGATAACTGTAATGGAATTACCACTTGCCTTATATGGAAAGTGACTCCGCATTGTTGTTACAGGTCACATGATGATGGTGGCCGCCTTGCCTCACTTGTAAAAAAAAAATGCAATGAGAAGGGCAGGGAAAAGGCAAATCCACAAAACCATCTTGAAAGAGCTTCAACCCAGGAAGTGATAGGGAAAGACATATTAAAACAGTTACTGGTCTGTTGTAAAGTAATCAGGCAGCTGAAAGTGTCATGTCTACACAACAGAAGTAAGAAATCTTCTCGCCTCCTTGTAAACCCTGATTCCATCTACTAAGCAACCTCTGTTAGTTCAACAGTGAAAGCCATGGCAGCTGCAGAGACAACCCTACAACTCCAAAACTTTCACTTCAGACAACTTTAGAAACTACCAGGCATGCATCAAACAATACAAATTGAACCTGATTCAAGTTTAGTAGTAACATTTTTCTTCAGCTGTAACTAATCTTCGTGTGTGTATACGTGTTAATAACTTCCAGAGCAATAGTGTGAAATAAACTAGCCTTTTTTAAAAAAAAAATTTAAAAAAATATTTTGCTGCTGGGTTATTTCAAATTGAATTTCTCACTCCATGAATAAGAAAATACACACATGAATACATTGTTCATGGGTGACTTTGGGGAAACGCCTTTTAAAGCATCAGTGACATTAGGGATAAAGAGCACTGCAAATTTGATGGCCCTGGGCAAAATCTTCCTGTGTGTGCTGTCGCTGTAAGAGATTATTGGATGAAATTGATCTTCTGTGGCACAAAACAAATGTTAACAAATGGCAATCCATTTTACACACCATTTGCTTTTCTGTTCACTATTGTTTGTTTTTACACTACCACTGAAAGCTAATTTCACCCCTTGTATGCTCATTCATTGTTTGTTGATAACCCCTCCAGTGCTTTATTTTCTATTTACTTATGTCTGCTGGGGAACATTCTCATTTTAAAAAAAACCTTCCAAATCACGCACCACCATGGACATATATTGTAGTCATTCCATTATCACGGTGTGAAAATACCCCAATTCCCTATTTAATGCCATGGTAGCAGTTGAAGATGGCAGCCCATCATTACTGCTATGTCAGTATAATTAAGGATGGGCAATTGAGAACAAAGAAAAAACAAGGTATGCCTGCTATATGAATGGTCCCTGGTTACCTTGGATTGTTTCCTTTGCCAATTTTTATGTTCTGTTCATTCAAGCTCTGCATGATAGCTAGCCCTTATCTGAAATTGTTGAAATAGAAAATTAAGGTAAATATAGACTAAATCTAGCTTTATTTTAACAATTTTCCCCTTTCTGGATTTTGGTTATTTTGGAGAACTTGCTATGGAAAGTATAGATTTCAATGTATTTACTTGCACAAAGATGTCAGTTTAATAATTTAATCCATCAATTGAAAATAGGTTGGGGACTTATTTCAAGAATTTTTAGACTGAATTGTAGTTATTACAACTCAGCATGTTAAGTGATTATAATAACTAACCTCGGATTGTACCATATCATCATGTTCCAGACAAATTTTGGATTGTTAGAGGTTGACGAATGATGAGCCTTATGATAATACATTTTAAGTTCTTTAGCATTTACATTACTTGAGGTCTGTTCTTAAAATGCTTATTTTTATTTTAAAGTACTTATTCATGGACTGAGAATTCTAACTTGTTTGAAAAGCTAATATTCTATATTGGAAGACACGTGGATGTAACTGATAATTTGTGGTTTGATTTGTAGTCAGTTTTGAATGGAAATATGACTTTGTTATAAGGGCAACTAAGACAAGGTCACTGGTGCAAAAGAATAGGAGAGAAGCTGAATTGAAAGTAGTTAGGCTTTTGTTTTAAAAGCATATAGATGTGTGATTAGGCTTTAGGGAGGTCCAGGGAATGATTCCATTGGAGATCATTCAGTAACTTTTATTTTCAATATGTTGAGAATGCAAGCAGGAAGAAGAGCATTGGTGGAAAATGTAGAGGAATTGTGTTGTAGTATTGATCTGAGAGAGATGAAGAAGACTGCGTATAAAGTTGGCTGTAAGCTAGCAATGAGAGAAGAATTGTCCATTAGATAACTAACTGCTCCTCAAATTCTGTCCAAGTGAGAGAGAGGTGCTGGAAGAGTGCCTCCGGGCATAAAGCAGTGTTAAACACTTGACTTGTTGAGCTTTGCAGACTGCTGGGTGTTGGTGGAGTTTGTTGGTAAGCTGTTAAATGTTTTGGCATATCATAAAGCTGAGTTGCTGCTTTTCCCAATATAATTCAAGGAATGTAGCATCACCTAATCTGTGGTTACTGTTTCTTTAATACTTACAGAATGAGTACAGGTAAGAGCCCTGAAATTCCAGCAGTGCCATTGTGACACTGAAAGTGATATGGGTGGGGCTTCTGCCTGACATGATGTTCCAATCTTAACCCCTTTCCTTAAAAGTATAGGGCCAGATAATTAGCATTTGCAGCCTACAATGACCAAATACTTGGTAGAGGAGGGAGGGCAGGAAATTGCAATGGTGAGAATTGGGCTCTCGAAGGACTCTGGCTGGAAAGAGGTGGGGGGCAGTGAAGGAAGCCTCTTGCAGCGCCAAGATATAAAACCTGCTTATGTTTAAAGGACCAGTGTACTATTTGTACATCTTTGAAAGATACTTTGAATTAACTTAAACTTTGAAAGGTATTTTAAAGCATTTTATCAAGATTTGACCAATATGGTGGTATGTGAGATTTTAATAAGATAGATGGGATATAATATTACTTTCCCCTTTTCCCTCACCTCTTGGTTGTCCGCAGCAAGATGTATATTTTTTTTAGAGAGTTTTTAAATCCCTTTTGGGTGTTGTGATTTTTTTTACTAATAGACAGGAGTAACAGGCTTTCTTGGTAAGTTTGAATCAGAAGAAAAGATAAACGTTTATTCACGAAATATAAACTCAATGAAAATACTCATTCCCTCAAACACACAGACATAGACACATATGTAAAGATCAGTTCTAGAGATGAAGAATGCACTTAGGTTATTAACAGAATAACAAGAAGCAAATCACATGTTTAAATTAGTAATTTAAGATGCAAGTGTTCCCGGCCTGATGGGTTTTCACTGGTTCTTTTGAAGTTAAAAATGGAGGAAGTTTCTAGGCTCAGTATGGAGTTGTGGCCATAGAGACGAATCTTTGCAGATGCAGACAAATTAGCTCCTCTCTCACTGCCTGGGTTGATTGGTTGTATTAGGCAGGGTTCCTTTCTTCATGGAGAATGATTCTTCTTGTGTCCTGTTAGTCTTCAGACTGACTTGCTCCTGGCAGGTCCTTGAAATAATAAGATATGTTATCAGAAGTCTGTTTCCATTGGGTGCCCACATGATCAATACTTCTGTGATCCAAATGTATGATACGATGTTAGAAGCCATTGCTACACAATGGAGGACGAATAGTGGCTGTTCACGCCTGCTTGTGATAAACTAGTTCCTTCATACCTCTCTTAAGTTTTTAGTTCAGAATTTGAGGGTGGCGCGGGCGGGGAACTATTATTATTGTACATACCCAGACAATGGGGCTGTAAACTCCGCAAGTGGTCTTACACTTTGAATGTCTTTTCAAGGGAGGATTTTCCACCCATGGGCATTTACATTTTAATAACTTTCCAGAAGCATGTTCAGACAAGTTAACCCTTTTCTGTCTGGAAACCACAAACAGTTGTCACCTGACTTTCAGGCAGCCATTTTGGGAAAGTACAGTGTCCATTATTCCATGTTTCACCCTTTTTAAAAAGTAGAAAGTCCACTTTTAATAGAATTTGCATCTTATAAGTTATGATTATTAGTGAAGCTCAACGCAAACTGGAGGAACAGCACCTCATCTTCCGACTAGGCACTTTATAGCCTTCCGGGCTGAATATTGAGTTCAACAATTTTAGATCATGAACTCTCTCCTCCATCCCCACCCCCTTTCCGATCCCCCTTTTTTCCGATAATTTATATAGATTTTTCTTTTCCCACCTATTTCCATTATTTTTAAATGTATTTCCATCCATTGTTTTATCTCTACCTTTTAGCCTATTTCGATCCCTTCCCCCCACCGGGCTATCTGTACTTTGCTCGTCCTACTTTCTACCCTTAATGCCACCTATTAGCACATTCCTTAGATAATATCATCACCTTCAACAGCTCTTTGTCCTTTTTGCCTATGACATCTTTTGACTATCTCCACCTATCACTGGTCCTCTATCCAGCTCTACTTGTCCCACCCCCCTTAAACCAGCTTATATTTCACCTCTCTTCTATTTTTCCTTAGTTCTGTTGAAGAGTCATACGGACTCGAAACATTAACTCTGTTTCTCTCCGCAGATGCTGTCAGACCTGCTGAGCTTTTCCAGGTATTTTTATTTTTGTTTTGGATTTCCAGCATCCGCAGTTTTTTGCTTTTATGATTATTCTTTTGCTGTGTGTTTGGGATCCAGATGGGGGTTTTGGGATTGTCTATTCTCCTAAAGTATGCTGCTCAAATCTGTAGTTTCTCAAAACCATTACACTTTATTTGCAGCAAGTATTTACACATTTGGATGTCTACATGAGCTTGGAGCTTCTCCTCCTCCCAGATCTCTCTCACTTCTCAGTCATGCGATCTGACATTATTACATCAGCATCATGTATGTTCCTGATGTTTACCCTTTACTTTACATCTCCCCCTCCCCCAGCCAAAGTCTCAGACTTCACAGGGTCAGCCTCTGAGATGCCTTGATCAACCTCCCTGATCTCATTCTGACCTCCTTTTTGAGGTCAGTGATATTCTGTACTGTCCCTTCTGTTGGTGTGAGTGTTCTTCTCCGGGGTGGCTGTAGAGTTTGTAGTAGGTCGGTCATCGTCTTCTGGATCTGAGTAGTAAGCCCAAGTTTCTGTTCGCTTTCTCTCGAGATATTAAGGCACTGTGGCTTCACCTCATACCCTGGTCTGTCTCAATCCTGTACGATCTTTGTTGTGGGCCTTTTTCAATGATTATGCCTTCCTTCTGTCCCAGACCTATACTCGCTCCCTAGGCTTTAGCACTGATAACTCAGAGGCTGTATGTTTGTGATTAAATTTCAGAGCCTGGTTGCTTCTCCTTTCTACCTCATGCAGTTTTACCCCCTTGTGACCGTTGGTGGGGATATTGGGTTTGAGTCTTTGTGCTCGGCTGCTTACAGCACAAGTAAGATAGTTAGAAATAATTTCTCCTATAGAGCATGCAATGCCTGGCCATCAGACTGATAGCTGTGCTCCCATGAACAATGTTTTGCTAGTCTTAGGTGACATTGGTGAAGCCTTTGAAGAATATCAAGCCAAAGTGCTCTCTGTATTTTTTTAAAATATTTTTTCATGGGGTGTTGGTGCCGCAGGCAAAGCCAGCATTTGTTGCCTATCCCTAACTACCCCTTAAACTGAGCGGTTTGTTCGGCCATTTCAGAGGGCAATTAAGTGTCAGCCACATCGCTGTGGATCTGGAGTCACATGACTGTCCTCTTGCACTGTTCTTGTTCTCTCTTAGCCTCAATGATTTCTCTTGTTGAAGACTAGTAATTTGTCGATGACTTTGAGGTGCTTGCACTGTTCAGAGTACTGCCATAGTACCAGATTAGTGGGGATATGTTCGGGACCTCTTTCCAGATGATATTCTCGGACTAGGGGACATTATCCATCTTGTTTCAGGACTTGTTTTATTTCCTGCAACGTTTTTTGCAGTATCCTGTAAGTGCTGAGTGATTTAAGGGTGTATATGCTTCATCCTCCTCAATGAAGAGTAAATCAGTTTCCTTCTGATGGTATTCGTGATGGTGTCTCTGCTGCTGTTTGATACTTGCTTTGTATGTACTCTGTGATGGAGTCTTATGTCATCCATCTTGAGCTGAACTGCTGGATTCTGGGCAGCTCTTGGCAATTTCTTAATGTTCAAAAGGGTGGCTATTGACTTCTGATCTGTTTTTATTTTGAATTGCAATCCCACAGCAGTGTGAAAGATTATCACATATCCACATTGCTGCCAATGCTGCTTTTTCTGTTGTGGCATATTGTTGTTCTGTTTCTTTTAGTGATCTAGAGGCATAGTAGACTGGTCAATGCTTGTGGTATCTCTGCATTTGAAATAATACTGCCCCCAGACCTGTGGCTGATGCATCTGGGTTGTAATATGCCATGGTTTCTGAAGAGATTAAAAGTTGTTTAACCCTTTTGACAGCATTTTGCTGGTCCACATTCCAGCACCACTGTTGACCCTGTCTCAACAGCTGTCTCAAGGACTCATTGACCTCTGCTAATTTTGGAAGGAATTTGCCTACTTGGTTGACCATCCCAAGGAATCCTTGAAGCTCAGTTATGTTCTAGGATTGTGGAGATTCTCTGATTACTTCTGTTTATTTTGTGGACCAACTGTGATTCCAGTGACTTGTAGTATGTGACCTAGAAACTTGATCATAGATTTGGTGAGCTCACGTTTTTCATTCTTAGACCTGCATCCTATAAGAGTCAGTACTGATCTGACTCTGCGGTCATGCTCTTCTTTCGTGGAGCCATGTATAAGTATGTCATCGATATGGTATGGAAGGAGTAATGTGTCTTCTAGAGTGAGAGACACTGTTCTCTGGAAAATTTCTGGAGTGGGCACTATTCCAAAGGGCAATCAATTGAAACAATAATGACTGAAAAGAGTTATAAATGTGGTCAGCAAACTGGCTTTTATGTCCAGAGGCAACTGTCAAAATGCACTCTTTGCATTCAATTTGATAAAGAAAGTACTCTTGGCTAGTTCAGCAAGGCTGTCATCTATCTGATGGCCACGGTGGATCTCACATTCCACTGATTTGTTTAATTGAGTTAGATCCAAGCAGATTCTTTTAGAGCTGTTTGGCTTTGGGACAGTAACCATTCCTGTCCACACCAATTTTGTTGGCATGGTGACCAGTGAGAATAACTCCTTGCTGCGATTCATTTCATCCTTGAATTTGTCCAAGAGTGGGTGTCACGAAAGTATAATAATTCTCGTATTAATATTATTGGGATTTATTGTAAAAGTAGGTTAATAGTAGGGTTTGGATAGTATCTCGTGTGTGTGAATCAGAGTAGTTTGAATTTCAAAGCGATGGTAGGATGTTGCACCTAGCCAGAGGAGCTAGGCCAAGCAGTGTGTTTATTTTTCCCTAAGGTTACTGATAATATTAGCACCATGAAAATGATTTATATTATGAGAAAGGTAAAGTTCCAAAGACATATGGGAACAATGGGATTTACATTAAAAGGGAGAAACATGTATAAAGGAGAATGAGGCATCAGGGAAAGCATTGAAAGATTTAACAGAAGTGTGAAAAGCCTCCAATATGTGTGCATTAAGCCTGCTGTCTACAGAAACTGAAGCGGGGAAAAGTCACTTTGAATTCTACTGTCCAGGATATTGTGTTGACTTGCTGGCAGCTGTTTAAAATTTTTAAAAACGTTTTTTTTTCCATTGTCTTAACAGGGTTGTAACTGGAAGCCAAATTAATTAGGGGCTTTGGAAGTTATTATAGTCGCAATTTGTAGACCTATGTATGTGCTTGAAATCTTTTCCTTTGTTAACAAATGTTTAATTTAGTTTTGTAAAAAATCTTGAGTCTTGATGGACTTATTACTTCTGAATTCAGGGCACTCATCTTGAAATAAAATACAAATTGCAAAACCATTGTGACTATGTGATGAAGTTTCCCTCATGGATTTGATCCACCTGGCGCACACTATCTGCCGCTTCATAACAGTGGGTGAGGGACTTTTCTTGGTGTAAAGACGAAAAATGGTTTAGCATCAGCTCACAGGGCTACTCGGTCTTTAGAAAGCCCTAGCCCTGTTAAACAATTTTGGAAATTTAAAAATGTCCTGTGTAGTTCTCATCAGCAATTTCACCCACTTTATAGATTAATTTCAGTGTTAGGCATGCCTTTCTGCTTAGTGGAGTGCACTCTTGATTTTGAAAGACAGAGAAAGGTTCAAAGGTTTCTTTATTTTTGTATTTAAGTTTTTCACTTTTGAAGTTGCCCCACCAGGACCCTCTAATTTGATAGATGAGGTTTGCATTGTCATCTGTTTAAGCCATTTGATTTCATCTGGTGAAAGACATCTCTGCTTCTGTGTCTACTTTTAAACTCTGTGAGGTATCCATCCACTTTGAGTTTAACACTCCATTCTTTCCAGTATCATTTACCTCCCCCAGGAAGGTTTGTTTCCATGCTTGTGGTTCAGTTTGAAAAGGGCACAGAGAGCAGGAGAAACTTCAGACTGAAAAGGATGCGAAGAGCAGGAGAGATTTCAGTTTGAGAAGGGCGTGGAGAGCAGCGGGAACTTCAGTTGTAAAAGGGCGCAGTCAGGGGAAAAAAGAAAAAAAGCAACTGTGACATCACAGGAAGCTAGTAAGCTAATTGGCCAGTAAGTGCGCAGTCTAAGGGACAGTGTGTGCGAAACCAGCTGAGGACAGGTGAGTTAAGATAGATCTATAAATAAAAACAACTAAAACTTGAAAATAATAAATCAAAATTTGAAAACTTTAAAATTAAAATCAAACTACAAAGATTTAAAAAAGCAATAAAATAAAGTAAATTAAACAAACATCTAAAACACACACTTTGTAGTTAAGAAGCATATAACCTTTAGCTGTCAGTGGTGCTAGCATTCAATAAACACAGTAAATTGTAGCATACGTAGGAAGGAAGTAATTAAAGTAAATTAACTAAATAACATAACACCTGTCTCACCATTCTAACTTTTATGTTGCAGCTGTGAGATGTGGGAGCTTTTGGCGATCCATGATAAATACGTCTGCAGGAAGTGTAAGCAGCTTTAGGAATTCCAGATCAGGATTATTGATCTGGAAGCCAAAATGCAGACACTGCGCAACATAAGGGAGGGGGAGAAATACCTGGATACTTTGTTCCAGGGGACAGTCACACCTCTTAGAGGGTCATCTGTTTTGGTCAGCAGTGAGGAACAGGAGGATGTGACTGTCACTGAGGCAGGTAATGGGACAGAGCACACAGTAGGGGAGGAGCCTCAGGCTTTGCAATTGTCAAACAGGTTTGAGGTGCTCACAACCTGTGTGGATGAAAGCGAAGTCTGCAAGATGGATAAGCTGGCTGGCCATGGCACTGTGGTACAGGAAGCTGTTCAAGTAGAGGGGAGCAAAAAGGAATGTAGTGGCAGTAGGGGATAGTATAATGAGGGGGATAGTATAATGAGGGGGATTGACACTCTTCTCTGCAACAAAGAGCGAGAGTCCAGACTGCTATGTTACCTGCCCGGTGCCAGGGTTCGGGACATCCTGCTTAGGGCTGGAGAGAAACTTACAGTGGGAGGGAGAGGATCCAGTTGTCATGATCCATGTAGGTAGAACTAGGAAAGAGCTTTGCAAAGTCACTTCGAAGAGCTAGGTACCAAATTAAGAGGCAGAACCTCAAAGAACCTCAAAAAAATAATCTCTGGATTATTACCTGAGCCACATGCAAATTGGCTAAGGGCAAATAAGATTAGAGAGACAAATGCATGGCTTAAAGACTGGTGTGGGAGAGGTGGGTTCTGGTGTGTTGGGCACTGGGGAAAGTGGGGGCTGTACCATTGGGATAGTTTATACCTGAACAGTTCTGGGACAAGTGTCCTCACAAATTACATAACTAGGGAAGTAGAGAGGGCCTTAAACTAAACAAGAGCGGTGAGGGATCAAGCTTGGGTAGAGGTAGCAATTCAAGGTGTAGAGTCAAGATGGGAGCAAAATTGTAATATGAAAAATGAGGGTCAGAGAATTGCAGGAGGGGACAGAAAAAAAACCTAAAGAATACATCAACAGTCAAGGCTAGATGTTACTAAGGTAACAGACAAAACTGAAGGGGTCTATTTGAACGCACGTAGCGTTCATAACAAAATAAATGAATTGATGGCTCACATTGAAATAAATAAATATGATCTGATAGCTATTACAGAGACGTGGCTATAGGACAACAATGATTGGGATCTTAATATTGACGGGTACATGACATTCCAGAAGAGTAGGAAGCTAGGTAAAGTTGGAGGGGTAGCACTGTTAATGGAAGAGGGCTTTGGTGCAATAGTTAGAGATGACCTTGGTTCAGGCGATCATGATGTAACATTGCTTTGGGTGGAGATGAGGAATAGTAGGGGGAAAAAAGTCATTAGTGGGAGTGGTCTACAGGCCCCCTAACAATAGTAGCCACAGTATAGGACCAAGTATTCAAGAGAAAATATTATGTACTTGTGATGAAGGGATGGCAATAAACATGGGTGATTTTAATCTACATACAAACTGGAAAAATCAGATTGGCAGTAGTAGCCTGAATGAGGAGTTCTTAGAATGCTTTCAAGATAGGTCTCTCATAGCAGCATGATCTGGAACCAACCGAGAGCAGGTTATATTAGATTTGGTATTGAATAAAGTGATAGGATTAATTAATGACCTCTAAGCAAAGGCACCCCTAGGTAGTAGCAACCACAATATGATTGAATTTTACATCTAGTTTGAAAAGGAGAAAAATGGATCTAAGATAGTATCTTAAACTTAAGTAAGGGCAACTATGTGGGGATGAAAGTTGAGCTAGCTGAAGTGAACTGGGAAACTAGGCTAGAGGCTAGATCAATAGAGAAGCAATGGCAGACATTTAAGGGGATATTTTAGAATATTCAGAATAAGTACATTCCTTCTATAAAGAAAAATTCTAAGGGGAGGATCCATCATCCATGGTTAACTAGAGATGTTAAAGAAAGCATCAAACTTAAGGAAAAAGCATACAACTCTGCAAAGATGAGTGGCAGGACAGATGTTTGGACTGAATATAAAGAATGGCAGAGAATGACTAAAAGGTGAATCAGGAGAAAGAAATTAGTATGGAAAAAAAACTGGCCAGAAATGTAAAAATGGATAGCAAGAGATTCTCCAGGACTTAAAAAGGAAAAGAGTAAGTAAAGTGAGTGTTAGTCTTCTAGAGAGTGACAGTGGGGAGTTAATAGTAGATAATAAGGAAATGGCGGAAGAAATGAACAAATGTTTTGCTTTTGTGCTCACTATAGATGATACAAAAAACATTCCAGTAATGTGGATGGTGGAAAGATTCCATCAGATTGGAAAGTAGCAAATATAACCCCTATATTCAAGAAGGGAGGGAGGCAGGAAACTATAGGCCAGTTAGCTTAATGCCTGTAGTGGGCAAGTTATTAGAATCGATCAATAAGGAGGTTATAGCTGAGCACTCAGAGCCAAGGCAATTGGGAAGAGTCAGCATAGTTTTGTGAAAGGAAAGTCATGTTTAACCAATTTATTGGAGTTTTTTGAAGGAGCAACATGTGCAGTGGATAGGAACCTGTAGATGTACTGTACTTGGATTTCCATAAAGCATTTGATAAGTTGCCATATCAAAGATTATTATGGAAAATAAAAGTGCATGGTGTAGTGGACATGGATAGAAGATTGGCTAGCTGGCTGGCAGAAAGCAGAGTATGCATAAGTGGGTCTTTTTCTGATTGGCAGGACGTGATGAGTGGTGTCCCACAGGTCTCTACTGGGGCATCAACTATTTATGATCTACATCAATGACTTAGATGAGGGGAGTGAAGACATGGTAGCTAAATTTGCGGGTGACACAAAGATAAGTAGGAAAGTATGTTGTGAAGAGGACATGAGGTTGTAGATGGATGTAGATATGTTGAGTGAGTGGACAAAGATCTGGCAAATGGAGTATAATGTGGGAAAATGTGAAGTTCACTTTGGCAGGAAGAACATAAAAGCAGAGTATCACTTAAATGGAGAATGGCTGCATACTTAGGTGCGGATGGATCTAGGTGCTCTAGTACATGAGTCACAAAAAGTTAGTATGCAGGTGCAGCAAGTAATTAAGAAGGCTAATGGAATGCTATCATTTATTACGAGAGGAATTGAACATAAAAGTAAAAATGTTATGCTTCTGTTATACAGGGCATTGGTGAGACTACACCTCGATTACTGTGTGCAGCTTTGGTCTCCTTATTTAAGGAAGAATGTAAATGCATTGGAGGTGGTTCAAAGGAGGTTTACTAGATTGATACTTGGAATGAGTGGGTTGTCTTAAGAGGAAAGGTTGGACAGACTGGGCTTGTTTGGAGTTTAGAGGAGTGAGGGGTGATTTGATTGAAGTATACAAGATCCTGAACAGCCTTGACGAGGTGGACATCGAAAGGATGTTTCCTCTTGTGGGTGAGTTCAGAACTATGGGCCACTGTTTTAAAGTTAGGGGTTGCCCTTTTGGGACAGAGATGAGGAGAATTTTTTTCTGAGGGTTGCGCGACTCTGGATTCTCTGCCTCAGAAGATGGTGGAGGAGGCGGGATCATCGAATATTAAAGGCAGAGATAGGCAGATTCTTGTTCGGCAAGGGAATCTCAGGTTATCGGGGTTAGATGGGAATGTGGAATTCGAAACACAAGATGATCAGCCACGATCTTATTGAATGGCTGGCTTGAGGGGCCAAATGGTCGTCTCCTGCTCCTATTTCTTATGTTCTTACTTCTTCCACTTCCTGTATGTGGCTGTTTTAAAAATGTTCTTTTTATAGGTGGTCAGTGTTTTCGAACAACAAACAGTTCAAAATGGTGGACTTTTCCATAATTGTGCGCCCCCCCCCCCCCCCCCTTGCTGGCTATTCTTCTCGCTTGTGCGGTTTGTTCTCACCACACCTGAAGACATTTCAAAAAGGTGGTTGGCGTGGTTTTTCCCCATTTTGGCAGCCTTAGGCTTTGGCACACTTTTTTATGACCTACATACTGGTTTCTCAATCAATTGTAAGCATGTGCCCAATTCTGTTTCCTTAGTTCAGTTTACGCTGCTTTGACTAGTGTTAAATCCTTTCTTGTCTGTAAGAGATCTGATAATGCTTCATCTAGGACCCCAACTATGATTCTGTTGTGAATCAGCTCATCCTGTAAGATTTCTATAATTGCAGGTCCCTGCCAGTGCATAGAGATCGTTAATCAATGAATCCATGCATTCGTCTGGTCTATGCTTTTATTAAATTTAGTCCTCTCTATTAAATTCTGATGGATGTTGAAATGAGTCGAAAGCTTGCAGGACTTCTCCAAATCATCATGAAGTCTCATCATGTTGCAATCACATCATCAGCGATGGATCCTACTGCGTAAAGTAATGTACTGCCCTGGTCTTTGAGCTTTTTTCTATAATCCTGAAGTAGTTCTGTATCCTGTGAACCTTTTCCTTCAGTTGTCCCAGTTCTGGGCCTATTGCGAGCCCTCTGCACTCTGAAATGGTTTGGAGTGGTAGTGTGGATTCACTGCTTCTGCAGATCCCTGGAATTGTTCCTGCTTCTGTGCTGCTGCATGCTGCTTCAGGCCTGTGTTCACTTGCTGTCCAGTCTCCAGGTCTGTGTCTCAGCTTGCACCTGTTGCTTCCCCGATGTTCCAATGTCTTGATGAGTCTCTTTTCTCCTCTTTTGTCCTTTTAGGGATAATTTTTCTTGCTAACCCTTTTTAAAGTTCACTGGGTCTTTTACTTGATGCCACCATGTTTCACTTTGTGGTTTGGGGGGGCGGTTTTTTGAGGACTGCCTATTCTTCCAAAATATGCTGTTCAAGTCTATGGTTTCTCAAAACCATTGCTCTTTATTTACAGCACATATTTACACATTTGAGCCTCAACACTTGGTTGGAGCCTCTCTACTTTCCAGAACACACGTATTTCTCAGACATGTGATCTGACATCATTATTACACCAGCATCATGTATGCTTCTGATGTTAACCCTTTACCCTACATATATAACATGCCTTCGCTGAGCATGACCCACCCCCACCCTGCCCCAGTTGGGGGGCGGGGGTGGAGGAGAAATCTTGATTAGATTTTCTTTTCGCATTGTTTTCATGAATCATGAACACCAACACACATTCTGCACTCATTCCGACATCAATCTTGCAACCCTTACAGATGGTATTGTCTGCACAAGCCATTTTTTTTTTCTGTTTTCAAGTTTAAGTTTCTCATAACCATTTTTGGATGAGGTATAATTATAATTGAATTTCTTCAGGGCGGTGAAGTTTGGCTCTGGGGAGACTTCTGTTAAGGAACCTAATGCCTACTATCCTTTTCCCACTTTCAAATCCCTGTTTGTTTAAGTATCTACTGGTTCCTTGTCTCTATTGCAACAGGCTTGTCTGTCCAAGGAGCCCTTATTGGGCTAGCCATCATTACCCAAGATTAATTATCTCACTAGATTTGTTTCTATGGCAACAAAACCTTGAACAGTTTCCAGTAAAATGAAGCTTACAGCACTAACCTATTTACGTAATTCTGACCTATATATAATATGTATATATACGTATATCACCAGTGACAGGACTGAAAGCCACTGAGGAGGAGGGGTAAGGAAGAGGTCCCCAACCAGCCACATCCTCACCATGCTGTGATTTTTCTCTTTTCTCTATTACTCAGCAGCCCAGAGAAATTTGCAAACAGTTCCAATCAGATATTTTAACTTGATGAGACATAACAGGAGAGTTCAGAAGGAGTCATAGATAAGTGGAATTGAAAGTTGGGAAGTAAAGGCTCTGCAGAATTCAACCCATTGCTTCATGGCCTGCTGACTGAGCTCTTTAAAAGAAAATGCTTTATGAGCATCATGCTCAAGGGAAGACACTGAGCACCAATCTTGGAGGAATTGAGGTAGATGGCATGATTCACAATGGAGTCCAGTGTCTTCTCCCATGTCAGTTTCTGCTAAGGTTTCTAGATATGCAACCTTACCTGGAATGAAAGGCAGCTCCGGGAATGTTTATATTAATCCCACCTGATGAAGATGTTAACACCCGTGACCGCATCCAACTGGCAGCTTTGACCATTGACATTCAGGCTGCGGTTATAGCTTAGAGAAAATGATAGCAACTGGATTCTTAGAGTTTAAGGACTCTAAATTTTTTTGTGTCAGCAGTGTCTTAACTGATACCAGCAGGTATGTCCTCATAAGTGGGTGTTCCAATCCAGAATCCAGCACAAATGGCATGGCTGAATGCACTTCATGGTGCCATCCTCTTATGTTTGCTTATGTGTCTTTTCCAGCCAGCCCTATCAAATACCTGCTCCTCAGGGAGAGGGGAGCAATGGGGCATGTGGTTGAATGTGGAGCCTGTGGGAGCACTTCTGCTCCTTTTACCATGTTCAGGTAAATATATTTTAAACACTTGTTGAGTGCAGCCTGCAATCATCCCTTTTAAGGCGCACATGTTAGGCTGCATGTATATCTGGTTTCTGAAAGCAGCTGGCACAGTATTACAGAGGGGATCTGAAACAGGCATGGGGTCCCTTATTTGAATGTGAGAAAGTGCCTAACGCCTATTTCAAATGATGCCTGGGATGCTTTTTCTTTTCTGCATCAATATGACAGATGGTGCATTTCAGGCTCATAACAAGTGTGTGCTTCCTGCCTGCCATATTGGAGGTTTAAGCACCTGTTTAGTACCCAAGAAACAGAAATGTGCCATTCAATTTCTAGGCACATATGTTTTCCTTTACTGTCATTGCTGTTTTACTCAGAAGGTTTGACTTTAATCATGCCATCCACCTACTCTTCCACCTTAATATTTTCTAGACTTTTCCAGTTTTATTTTCATTAGCATTCTCCTAGCAACTAACATGCCTGCCAGTACCAAGCTTGTTGATCCATTTAAAAACGGAAAAGAAAGTGTCAGCATTACAATGACATTGGATTGATGTATTCAACGTTTAACATGGCACTTTGTTTTTGTGAATCATTAAAGCAAAAGAGGTGCTTGATTTGGCAGATTTTACAGCACTGTGACTAATGATCATGGTATTAGGATTAACAGATGTCTGTTTGTGCACACCAGATTAGTTTTAGCAGTGTTGTGCAAAAAGGCAAAGTTGAGCTGTAGTACATTTCATTGGCCAACTTTGTTTGCAGGCTTTAAGACTTAGAGTACATTATATTTATTTTGAATTTTCTTGATTGTACAAGCATAACCTGATTTTTTTTTTTCCAAAATCTGTTTAAATTTGCATCCTATTCTTAGAATATTGCTACCATTTGCATTGATTTAAGAAATATGAAATGGAGTAACTGTATGCTTAGAGACTAATATGCACCCAGACTTTCCAGTGGTGGTTTGCTCTTCTCTGCAACTTTGGCAGGAGATAAGTGGAACCTCTAGAGAAATAGCATAAACAGCTATTCTTTACTCCCTAAACTCCCCTACCTTTCCACCTCACTTCCTCTAAGGTCACCTTTAAAACACATTACATTAACCTTTTAGTCACCTTCCTATTAGCTTCTCCTTTGGCCTGACATCCATTTTTGTCAGATTTGTATTCCTCTGAAGTGCATTAGGACATTTTCCTACATTAAAGGCACAACATATCTGCAAATTGTTATTTTTCCCCATGGATTCAGCCAATCTCCTGCTGGAAAGTCACAGTGGAAACTCAAGACTCTTTTTGATGTCCAAAACATTGGACAGGCGACTTGCCCCCAGTTCTGCTGCTGGTCATTTATTGGAGGTGATTACAAAAGTGACTAGCTATATTTCCATTAGTTTACTCCACCTCTCTGCAGAAATGCCTTGGAATCAATCAGTACATCCCCTTTATGTAGCAGTGGAGGAGAAAATTTGAGGGCTAGTATACTGTACCCCACAATGTGAAATATGATAAATAAAAGATGAGGCGAAGCATTTCTAACCAGCTTCAGCCAGAAGTGTCAAGTGGATGATCCATCTCTGTGTCTTCCTGAGGTTCCCACCATTACAGATGCTAGTCTTCAGCCGGTTCAATTCACTCCACATGATCACATGAAATGGCAGAAGGAGCTGAATACAGTGAAGGCTATGGCCCTGACAACATTCTGACTTTAGTACTGAAGATTTGTGCTGCAGAATTAGCTGCATCCCTAGCGAAGCTGTTCCAGTACAGCTACAACTCTGGTATTTCTGACAATTTGGAAGATTGTCCATGAAAAGCTGGACAAATCCAATCTGGCCAATTAGCACCTATCAGTCTACTCTTGATCATCAGCAAAATGCTGGTAAGCCTCATCAACAGTGCTATCAAGAGGAACTTGCTTAGCAATAACCTGCTCGCAGACACTCAGCTTGGGTTCTGCCAGGACTACTCTGCTCCAGACTTCATGACAGCCTTGATCCAAACATGGAAAAAAGAGCTCAATTCCAGAGGCGACAGAGAGACTGTCCTTGACATCAAAGCAACGTTTGACTGAGTGTGCCATCAAAGCACCTTAGTGAAATTGAAGTCAGGGAGAGTCTAGGGGAAAACTCCACTGGCTTGAGTCATACCTAGCACAAAAGGAAAGTGGTTATTGAAGGCGAATCATCTCAGCCTCAGGACATCGCTGCAGGAGTTCCTCAGGGTTACGTCCGAGACCCAACCATCTTCAGCTGCTTCATCAATGATCTTCCTTCCATCATAAGGCTGGAAGTGGGGATGTTTGCTGATGATTGCACAGTGTTAGCACCAATTGCAACTCCTCAGATACTGAAGCAGTTTGTGGCCACATGCAGCAAGACCTGGACAACAGACTTGGCCCGATAAGTGGCAAGTAACATTTGTGCCACACCAGTGCTAACATGAGCGAATCTAGCACTTTTTCCCCATGTCATTCAGTGGTATTAATATTGTTGAATCCCCAATCATCAACGTCCTGGGGTTACCATTGACCAGAAATGTAACCGGACCAGCCACATAAATACTGTGGCTACAAGAACAGGCCAGAAGCTGGGAATTCTGAGGCGAGTAACTCACCATTTGACTCCCCAAAGCTTGTCCACCATCTACAATCTGGATGAGTGCAGCTCCAACAACACTCAAGCTCCATCCAGATCAAAGCAGCCCAGTTGATCAGCACCACCCCCATCCACCAACTTTATACATTCACTTTCTCCAACACCTGCACACAGTGGCAGTGGTATTTACTGTCTACAAGATGCATTACAGTGACACGCCAGAGCTCCTTCCAACAGCACCTTCCAAACTCACGACCTCTACCGCCTAGAATGAGGGCTGCAAACACATGGGAACACCACCATCTGCACCCTCCAAGTCACAAGCCATGCTGATTTGAAACTACATTAGTATTCCTTCACTGCCGCTAGATCAAATCCTGGGACTTACTCCAGAACAACGCTTTGGGTGTACATACACCAGATGGACTGCAGTGGTTCAAGAAGACAGCTCTCCATCAGCTTCTCGAGGGGCTGTAAGGGATGGACAATAAATGTTGGCCTCGCCAGCGAGGCTAATATTGATAGAAACTTTGCACAATAAAAATAAAATGTCGTAGAAAGTTATGGATAACATTGTTTAATCTTGATGTATATATTCCTTGGAGCAGTCTTATCTTAAATTAAATCATAGATGAATATTATAGTAATTGCCACAAGAATGAAATATTGTTTCCATTGTGATTGGGTGACTGTACATTATAGATGAAGTCTGCTAAGATTGGTAATTTAAGTGCATCATTGGTTTTAATGGGATGTTTTGTACTCTTAAATCGAAGCCTACAATATTTTATGTCTGAAGACTGGATTTTTCAGTTTTGTAAATGTTATAAAAATGTATTTGTACAATAACTCCCACTAATGCCTAATGGAATGCAAACGAAGCATTTTGCATAAATCGAATATGGATACAGGGCCCATTGAGTGCAGAACAAGAATTGTGCAAGAAGGATTCTAAGTATTTGATAGCTTTTCAATATGAATTGTTATGTAGATTAAATCAGTCATTCCAAATTACGGTGAATATGATGAACCCTGTGGCTGACATTTTATGAATTACATTAAATCTAATTTGAGAAGCTTGGTGAATTATTCATTTAAAAATAATCAGCAAATAAAGGTCACGTTTGTTAGAGATGTACTAAATTTGAAATTTCTTGTATAGTTATTGAAATTGATGGCTTATACTTCAGATAATCTTTTATGACTCCATGTTGATAATTTTCAAGTTCTTAAATTCTTCCTTCATGTTTTATTGTTGCATTAGCTTCAATTTGTATTTCTTAGCATGATGTACAGGATTCATTTTGGTTTTGTGCTAGATTCAAAGAAATTAGCTGAATACATAGTCTTTTGTCAATATAACTTATGAGTTATAAATACAGGAAAAGGCCAATATGCCCAGCAAACCTGTAAATTTGTTTTTACTGAGCAATCTGCTGACCTGCCTTCTCATCCTATCCCTCCCTACCTTGTCACTCCAGAAAGAGATTTGAAAGATACCACTAAAGGGAGCTGTATAAACCAGTAAGTGTAAAATATTAAAGGATCAGAAAAAAGCCTTGGATTTGTAAACAAAATTACAAAATCGGGCCAGAAAAAAATACATTTCAGTTAAACTCAGCCCCACTCCCTGTCCCTATTCCAGTTATTTGTAGGTGTACACCAAGCAGAGATTCTGTGCATTGAAATTGAATTGAAGCAGAACTACAGAAATACCAGGATCCAGAAATTTGGCTATGTTGTGCCTATTTTTCAGGCAATAAACAGTCTCCTGATCTGCCAAGAGTAGGCAGGAGTTGATGCTTATTATGAGCAGCAAGTGTATTACTTGCCATTTTGGTGAAATCCAAAAAAGTGATATGAGGTGCCCAGATCCGAGTGCATATGCAAATAAGGATCCTGATGCCTGAATGAAGTCCTCATTGCAAGGTTGGTTTCCCCTAAGGCAGACAGTGCTCAAGAAACTTGGGCCATAACCAACAAGGCATTTTTAAAATATAATCGTACTCTTAAATGTAGAATATTTCTTTTCCCATTCCCATGATCTACTGCTGGACACTTCCCAATCTCATGTTTTTTCGTTTCTTCATCTGGTGATTTAGTTTCCTCACGTACATAAGGTTTGCTACAATGCCAGCAGCTTCCTAATCTTCTGTTGTGCTTCGTCGCTGAGCTGCAGTCATGAAAATGAAGCCCGAGGTCCAGTATTGTTTGCACCACAAGCCATCACATTTAGGCACCATGATTGTTCCCTGCAGCCAAAAATGACATACTTGAATTTCTGGTCCCAACTCTTTCAGCTCATCCGTATTGAATGGCAGGACCCAGATAATGGTTGGGCCTGCATCTGGAAATCCTCCAGGCCTGCTAATGATTTGTTGTAGCAAAAACCTGAGCAGATACATTTTCTGTGACACAGTGCCTCTCAGATGTGCTTGCTGGACACCAATAAAGCAAAATGTAGGTCAGTATATCCTCCTTTGCACTGGGGCAAGATGCTCGTGAAGCACAAAAATCTTTATTTTGGGCATAACTTGTAACATAAACTCTGGACCATGCTAAAGAAAGGCTTGCTAATTACCATTAGTGAAAATTTACTCCTCTTTAAACAAAAAATGTAATCTGCTATTTATTAAAGTATCAAATACAATTTAAACATAAAAGCGAATATCCACAGTCAAATAGAGAACTGTGTGTATGTACAGCAGAAAATTCAATAGTTGTGCAATCCATTCTTGGATTTACATCTGCATCGTAATTTGCTCTGCCTGTCTTTCAGCACTGGTGCCTTTCCTCCAGGTTCTTCATCCCTGCTGTTTTCTATTGCAGCCAAATCACTATTGTTGGCGGCAGTGGGAAGGTTTTTTGTTATGTGATATAACTGAGCTCATCATATAAGAGTTTGCAGATAGAGCACAGTTTGCCCATCCCAAGTTTGAACATTAAATATTGGAAAATATTATCGCACTGGCAGTAAGGGCAGAGGGGTTAAAGATGGGTAGAAGCGTCCTTCTACCTCATTGGATCAGGCTGCTCTGTGGGTGTATGCTGAACAATTGTGAAGTCTCAATGTCATTAGCCTCCAATGCTGTGAAATTGGTCTGCCCCAGTACCTGATTCTGGAAAGCTACACCTTCAGGACGGACGTGATGGGAGTGAGAAGGGGTTGGTAGATATAATGCCCCATCGATGCTAACCGTATCCTGGGATCTCCATGGAAAACACTTGCCCGTGAACGTAACTCAAGGGCTGAATAGATCAAGTTGAAAAGTTCGAGAGATTGCATGTAGTAATGATAAATGTGCTCAACTTTTCTCCAAAAGCAAACTACTGTGCGTGGTAGAAATCAGAAACAAAAACAGAAAATACTCAGCAGGTCAGGCAGCATCTCTGGAGAGAGAAACAGACTTGACTTTTCAGGTTGGTATGATCCCCATAGGGAAACCAGAAACCAAAGTAACCAAATTTACTGAATGACCCTCAAATGAAGAAATTGGCAGCAATATTTCACTTGTAACTTTTAACATACAGAAATGATGCAAATTAAACATGAATTAACAGGCAAATGCTACTTTAAAGTGAAATTTATCTTTTTATTTGAAGAGCCAGTACAACAAAGATGCATCAACCACAACCACCCATTTCACTCTCTGCATGTGTGGTACTACATGCAATCTCTCGATCTTTTCAACTCGATCTATTCAGCCCTTGAGTTACGTTCACGGGCAAGTGTTTCCAATGGAGATCCTGGGATACGGTTAGCACTGATGGGGCATTATATCTACCAACCCCTTCTCACTCCCATCACGTCCCTCCTGAAAGTGTAGCTTTCCAGAATTCCTTCGCAATTGACCAACTAGCAGCACCAGGTTCACGATCTAGCCCTCAGATACAAACTCCAAATTTTTCCACATGCTTGAGCTGAACACTCCACTTATTAAGAAAGATTCATTCCTTTTTAGCTTGCACATCGCTTCCCCAAGAGCTGCTGCAATTCTGTTTTTCTTCTTACTGCCAAACAGCAAACTGACCTTTTCATAGAGCTTTGCTGGCTTCTTCTCGCAGAAATTCTGTGTTCCTCTTTCTGTCTCTGTCTGCTTTCTATCTCTCTGCATTTATGTGCTGATTACCCTGGACCTCCCAGCTCTCTCTTGCTTGGAGCTGTAGTTTGTGTCTAACCACAAGCTTCCATATGTTAACTTCCTTACTGTTGGTACTGCTTCTGGATCAAGGGATACCCTATGGACCAATATTCCTTATTCTCTAACAAAATAACCAGTTCATGATCGTCCACTCAGCCCGCCAATGGTGGGCTGCGTTCTCTGCCAACAGATGTCGGGAATCTCATTGTAATACATCAGCATATCATTATTAGGCCTGCCCGCCAGTATTGCGCCCCCCCCCTCACACCAACTGCTTGATCATCCTCTCACGTCAACGGGAAAGCACGCTGGTGTAGAACACAGCTTGATAAGTGTAACCTGCAGAAGTTGGGACTTGCTCACCAGGGTTTTGCTCACATTGCGGGCATCGGGGGAGCAGACGATACTGCAGTCTGACACCAAGGGCACACTGGAGGAATGTCCATGGATGCTGAGTTGATTCTCGTGGACGTGGCTCTGCTGCGAAGCAGCGCACGGAAGTTGGATAGTCATTGTTGATTCTCACGTCAGGTGATGGTCGAGGGGGTGGGTGAGGAAGGGCTAGGATTTGCTGGGAGAGGAAGAGGTGCCCGAGGTGGGGGGTGATGAGATTGGGAGGGGTGGAATGAAGGTGTCAGGATGGGGGGAGGTCAGGAGGGGAGGAATGAAGATGGCAGGTTAGGAGGGGGGATGGAAATGAAGGTGTCGGGGGAAAGGTTGTGGGGGGGGGGAGGGGAGTAAGTGGGAAGAAGACCACCACTGGGGAGGTAGGTGTAAGGGGGTGAGGGTGGTGGAAGGTGCAAGAGAAGGAGTATGAAGAGAGGAAAGGGTGTGGAGAGGGGGGGGAGTAAGGGTTAAGGAAGAAGTGGGAGTGGAGGAAGGAGTCAGGAAGGGGGTAGGAGTAAGGCTGGAGGAAAAATTGAGGCTGGAGGGGGAAGGCACTAAAGGTGGCTGAAGAGGTAAGGATGGAGGAATGGGAAGGGAGTTGGGGGGTGTGGTGGAGTCTGTGGGGGTGAGGGGGGAAGGGATGTGGAAGGTGGGGTGATGTGCTGCTGAACATGCACAGGAGTGGCCTGATGAGTCCATGTTTCCCTCCTGGGGTGGAAACTGAGGGTGGGCTTGTTATGGAGGAAGGGTAAGAATGACCAAGGGCAGAGTCAGGTGGGAGGGTGAGGGTGGTTAGTGGGGACCCGGAGGTAGACACTGACCCTGGGGAGTGGGTAGGAGATGGTCAAGGAGGTTAATGTGGAAGGGGGTGGGATTTTCAGGAAGGAAGGGATCGTGCACGTTCACCTGGACATCCCTGAAGGAAAAGGGTTGCAGCTGGTAGGTCACGAAGGGGAGGTGGAAGGTGATGCCAGGTGGGTCAACTGTGATGGGGTAAAGGAAATGGGTGACTGGGGGAGGGTAAAGGGTGGGGGAGGGTAAAGGGCGGGGGAGTGGAAGTAAAACTGAATTAGCACCGTGCTGTGCAAATCAATAGTGAAATGAGAGTTATGGTGGGTGAGATCAGGTGCTGCGTGGGAATGTGATGAGCGGGTGGATGGCGATGCAGGTCAGCTCAGATGGATAACTGAAAGCGAACCCCAGCAGGCAACATTCAAAACTGCTCAGGACATTGAGATGAGTGTAAAATGTGAAGGATCTGCATGTGTGGGAGAGTGCTTGCACGAGGCTCCGAAAAGCCCTGCCACAGACTTTTTCCTCCCGAATCACTTGTGGGCTGGCTGCTCCCTCTGCAGTGACGGGTCTTCTGGGCTGCTTATTTACAGCTCTTCACTGGAGGCGTCCTCTTGACTGCAGATGAGGACGCGGATGGAACAGAGGGGCTGGCTAGCTGAGCGTGTTGGTCCCTTGGCAGAGCTCCCTGTAAACCAAGGGAGAGGTAAGTAGTGCATGGCAGGAGTGGGAGCACTCACAGTTGTGTTGAGGGAGAGATGGTCTGGTGCAGAATCCTCAGATGGGTGTTTGTCGCTGACCTCACTGTTGCCACAGGCAGGGTTCACATCCTCACCAGTCAGCACGATGCTCTGAGTGACGGCCACTCCACCATTGGTCTGGGACTTCTCCCTGCTAATGTGAGCAGGCTCCCCCTGCATGAAAACAGATGGAAAGTGTGAGCAGGACACATGGTACTGCATAGAATGTTTATGTGCTGTGCAGCTCCGTGGACAGGAATGAGGATGTGAGTTTGAGAGGATATGAGCACGATGGAGATGTGAGGATGCATGTGAGAGCTAGTGGTGGTGTTCCTTGAGGATGAGTGATGGGTTTGTGAGTGTATGAGTTGAGAGTGATAAGAAGAGTGAGTTAACCTGGCAGAACAGATAAAACCATTCATCCTGTGGTGGCACTGGGTGGCTGTCCTCTTTTGCAGTGCATTGGCTCTGACCACCGCCTTGTAAGCCTAGTTGGTAATGCTGCTGCCCATCCTGCAGCCAGAGCAGGGGCAGAGGACATTGCGGTGGGCCTCCACGGTATCCAACCCATTAAACCTGGAGGCTGCAGTCTTTTTGCCTTTCATGACCATCTTACCCCCAGTAGTTGTGGTCTGGAAGCACTGAGGTGTGTGCGTGTGGCTGGAATTTAAATATGGTGTCCGGTGTGATGAAGCGGTGGCATTTGCCCGCCTGCCATGGAAATGGGGTGTTTCCTGGGAATGCATAAATAATGTGGCGGAATTGGGACGATATGGCGTGAAAACCCGCCATCGCGGCCGGTGGGTTAAGTGTCATTTTACCCGCCTGTTACCGCAAATCTGGGACGATTCTGCCCTAAAACTCAACTTGACCTTTTCTTAACACACATACAGAAATACAAATCGAACTTAAACATTAAAGCTAAAACTTAATCGTAACACCCACAAATACCAATATAACTTACTTAAACTAACTCTATTTCTAAACACTTTGAAGTTTTCATCCTTGTTTTTAAAACCCTCCATGGTCTTGCTATCTCCGAAATTTCCTCCATCCCCACAATTTATCTAATTTCGGGCCTCTTCAGCATCCGTCATTATAATCGCTCCTACGTTGACGTGCCTCAGCCCTAAGCACCAACTCGGTGAAACAATGAAAGGGCTGCTTCTGCTTCTCTGAGAACAATGCTGTGATTTTTCTGCTGGCTGCTCGTCTGCTGTCAGATTGAGGGAAGGCGGACTGCGAGGTTGAGGGAGGGCGGACTGCGAGATTGAGGGAGGGCGGACTGCGAGATTGAGGGAGGGCGGACTGCGAGATTGAGGGAGGGCGGACTGCGAGGTTGAGGGAGGGCGGACTGCGAGGTTGAGGGAGGGCGGACTGCGAGGTTGAGGGAGGGCGGACTGCGAGGTTGAGGGAGGGCGGACTGCGAGGTTGAGGGAGGGCGGACTGCGAGGTTGAGGGAGGGCGGACTGCGAGGTTGAGGGAGGGCGGACTGCGAGGTTGAGGGAGGGCGGACTGCGAGGTTGAGGGAGGGCGGACTGCGAGGTTGAGGGAGGGCGGACTGCGAGATTGAGGGAGGGCGGACTGCGAGGTTGAGGGAGGCAGGCTGCGAGGTTGAGGGACGGCGGACAGCGAGGTTGAGGGAAGGCGGCCTGCGACATTGAAGGAAGGTGGACAGCGAGCTGAACCAGCTATGCTTGGTGTGCGTGTTGTGGCTGACATTCAGTTTCTTCCTCCTGGGGCTCTGCATGTTCTTCTGTACCAGCCGAGGAGCCGCCCATGACTGTACGCTTGCACCCGCACATCTTTGGCTTGGAGAGCAGAGCCTCAGGAGGGTGACCAGGAGCCCATGCGGCTTTGACCCCGATCACTACCACTGCATTCTGGATCTCCCAGGGCTCGCTGAAGTGCTCAATGGTTTCCAGCATGATGAAGAATGCTGAAGCCAAAAAGCTGGCCAATATTTGGCCAGACGCCTGCAACCAGGAGATCATCAACATCCTGACCACCATTTCATTCAGAACCAGTGACTTCTACCTTGTTAAGGTATTTAGAATGTGGTCAGCCTATTGTGGCCACCCCCAGGGATGTGACTGGAGCCCAGCTTGGAGTGAGCTCACTGTGAACAGGGTTGTGACCTTGGCTCATTATAGAGCAGTCAGAACAGACAAAGCCTGTTCCCTTTGCAAATAACCATGGTTCTTTGTCACATTGCTGGGAATATAGAAAATTTATTGAAATTGTGTTTTGTTTATTTTTGGCTTATAAATAAGGTGCATTTCATGTTTATGAAAATCTTGGGTTGGGAGCCCATCTCCTGCTATTGCATATATTTAAATGGAAAAATTGCTTCAATTATAGGTAGTCTGGATTGATGTGGTGGTTTCCAGGAACGTATCTATCACTTTGAATGGGATATTCCTCTACTCCAAAATGGGATCTAACCAGTGCTTTACAGGACTGTAATACAGCTTGCACTCCGTTTAGCTCTCTTGAGATGAAGGTTAACGTACTATTAGCCTTTTCATTTTTTTTGGACCTGTCCTTTAGCTTTTAGTGATTTCAGTATATGAACCCTCCTACATATCTCTGATCCTCCCTAGTTCCTAGCTTCTCACTCTTTAGAAAATATTCCAATCTATCTTTCTTGCATCCAAAGTGGATGATTTCACACATTAAATTCCATGCCCACTCATTTAATCCATCAATGACTTTTACAACTTTCTGCTCCCCTCCACACTATTTACTGTGCCACCTAACTTAGTGTTATCTGCAAACCTGGATAATAGTATTCCTTTGTCCAAGTCATTTATAACTATAGTACAGATCCCTGGGGGACAGTACTCGTCACATCCTGCCAATTTTACATACTCATTATCCCTACACTTGTTCCCTACCTCCAAACCAAAGTAGTCTTTTCATAGCAAATTCCCTCCCTATATCAATAGGTTATCTCCAATTTACACATTCTCATTTTAAAGAGTCTATTGTGTGAAACCTTATTGAATACATTCTGGAGGTTCATGCAAAAACGTCCATGGACATTTTCTTATCAACCATTTGAGTTAATCTCAAAAATTCAAGAAGATTCGTGAGGCATGACTTATCCTTTACAGATCCATTTTGGCTCTTTCTGATGGCGCATATTTGTTCAAGTGCTAAGAACAAGGGGAATAATAACAATAGAACTCAGCCAGTTAAAAGTGACATCAGAAAGCAGATTTTTGCACAAAAGATAATGGAAATCTGGATCTTGCCTTCCCTAAAAAGACATGCTGTAGATGCAGGAATAATTAACTTTTTTTTGTGGTTGTTATTGTTAGGTAAAGGCATCAAGAAATTTGGTGGGGGGGCGCGGGGGGCGGGAGTGAGTGAATGGAGCTTTGATGCAGATTAAGCATTATTTAATTGAATGGTGGAACAGACCCAAGGAGCTGAATGACCTACTCCTGTTCTTACGTACTTATACAATTGATCTCTTTGGATGGGAACATGTCGGTCATTGAGACAATACCAAATCTAATTAACTAAAAGGAACATTCACAATGTGATTGTATCATGGTGGAGATGGAGCGGAATTTAATATTCGACAGGAAATTTCTGATGTGTTTGGTGGAATCATTCATGCTCCAGTGAGTGGTTTCCTTTTCAAATGAGCAGCTTCACATACATTTGTGTATATAGTTGAGTGTTTAAAAAAAAAATCTTTTGATCTTATTAATATTGCAACCATTTTGCTATGAAAATAAATTAACTTTGAGGTATGTTTGTTTTTCTGGCTGATTGGTCTTTTTACACTGATAAACCTTTCTTTTGGCAGAAACGTGCAAAGGGACAGGTTCTCTTTGACAAAGTCTGTGGGCAGCTCAATCTTCTGGAAAAAGATTACTTTGGTTTGACATTTCGGGACTCTGAAAATCAGAAGGTAAGTTAGAAAGTTAAATGTTGGGTTGGTTCAGTTATGCCTTTTGTACAGAGAAAATATTTTTTTCCTTGCTGGGGCAATGCCAATACTGACTTTGAATTGTGTTTTCCTCTGTTCACTGATTTTAGTGGAAGATGAATTAAAGCAGGGAGTGCTGCTTTATGCTCGTCTACTTTATTTTTGCAGAAATACAGGCCAGATGATACTTGATATGTAGACCAATTTCATTACACAACTTGAATCAACGTGAAGTGGTTTTGGGTGCAAGTCATTTGGGCCAGATATTGAGAGCACATCAATTAGGTGGCCTCTCGTCACTTCAGCTCCCCATCCACTGCAGTTTAATTACATCCAGGTGAAAAGCAAATTTTAAAACATTCCTAAGTGGTTCTTTGGACTGGTCAAGAACTTAGACTTCACTTTTAATGTTAGCATAGATTTGACCAGTTAGTTGGAAAATAGAGGCCATCTTATAATTAATGAATATAGGAAAGAAGACAAAAAACAGCGAATATTTATGCCAGAGCCTAGGGCCTTTAATGAATACACATGCATGGAATATGTTCCCAAACAAGAACCTGAAGCTTAGTGACCAGCCGATTGAATGAATTCCCTACATACCAGTTTGGATTGGAAATTTTCCCCCCCTCCGTTGTAGGAAAAAGAAGGGTCTATAGTATATGAGTATCTCTGGAAATGGTATACTAATTGTAGTATTGGCAGGAAGTCATCTAATCTTTCAATATTGGTCCAAATGTAGTTGCAGCGTGTATTATTTACTGCAGCCTAAAGAGGTCCCATTGGATTTGGAATCGGAGTAATTAAGCAGATTGTTTAGAGTTCCATCAGAGAGTGTGAGGCAGCCTAGTGGTGGCATGAGAAAAGCTATTTTCGACTAATGTTACAAGATCTTTAGCACATAGAGTTCTGCAGCAATCTTAACATCTGACAGTTGATGATGCACTCATTGCAACCTCTTCTTGAAGAATTTTGGCTTAAGTTTAAGATCAGAAGGTACGAATCCTAACCTACATGCTCTCTGGTATCCAGGGATTTTTGGAAGGAGTGGGAAGTGGTGTGCCACAAAATAAGTTGATATTTTACACTTCATTAGAAATAGCAATTAAATTCCAGCTTAAATATCAGTGTTTGACTTGCACTTCATTGTAACCCAGTCCGCTGCCCCATGCCTCTTTTGAGCTCCTATCTACTGCTGTAAGTCATAGTCACCAGTGCATACAGTGATCACTAATTCTTTGAGTTCATGAGCCTTGGAATGGGCTAAAGCAGAGTTCCAATATAAACTCTGGGTAGGGAAAGAAGATTGATGCCAGCATGAAATTGGAGTGGCAGAAGAGTGGAAGAAAGAAAGATAAAGAATGAGAGCTAAAAATAGGGAGCTACCAGGAGGTTGAGAGCTAGGTAAATTGAGGGTTGAGAAAAGAGTGGCTGCAGAAACCTAGGAGGGTCAGGGAGGGGTGGGGTAGTGCGGGGTGTGCCTCCGAGTGGGTACCGGTTATATGGAGTATAATGTCTTTGCGAGTCTTTGCGAACCTGCCGTAGAGGTGGTTATGTGGCTTTGAACTGGTTGGTGGAAGGGGTAAAAGAGGGCTTTGGTGAGGTAACTTTTTAGGAAAGCTAGGTCTGTTTGGTCCCTTGAAAGCCCAATTGTTATTTGGATTTTTAACCTTTTTTTAAAAGAAAGGAAAAATTCTCATTTGTGAAATGTAGCATTGATTAATGTTAACAGGAATGTAACTACAATTTTTAATCAAAAAATAAAATTCTGCAGCAGGAGCAAGTTTCCTAAAAATGTACCATCAACTGCTGCTGGGTTCAGTATTTAGGAGAACTGTGTACCATTTAAATTGCTGCCTATAGCCTCAGACATTTGTCAGTAAGACTTGGTCAGTTAATGCATCTGTTGCATCTTGTTGGAAAACATTTTACCTGTAAAGAGAAGTAATTTATTTTCAAAATAATAAATGAGTAGTTTCCAAAAGAAATTGAAAAGCAGTTCTTTCCTTTTGATGAATAAAGAATGTAATACCCATCTTCACTGTAATTTCCAGAATATTGCAAAATGCATGAAATAAAGCATCAAAAATCAATTTCTAAAGGAGCATTTTTGGATATGCCTACTACTTAATTTGAGCTGTGCTCCACTTCACTTAGTGTAATTTGTGTTTTCCCATGTGGTAGACTCACATTTAGAGGTTTTGAATTATTAATTTTTGGGTGCATCAGCCTTTGCTGGTTTTTGCGCTTAGCATTGTGAGAAGCACAAATGTTAGCCCAGATTTTCTGGTTAGTGACGAACAAATGTCACTTACCATTCATTGATCTTGCGCTTTTGCACTGCAACTTGAGTTTATTAGAAGGGCAAAGCAGCTTTGTGTCTGCTACAGGGGATTGTGAACAGGAAAAGAACAGGGTCTCTTTTCAACCAATTGGATTGAAAAATCCTTATTGTGACGCATGGGGTCTGAATGAGAGTTAAGATACTTGATCCAATGCCCAATAATGTACAGAAAGTGAAATAGAGAAAGAAAGATGGGATTAAGAGAGATAAGGGACAATGTTTTAATTAAAAAAAACTCATAACAATTCAAATTTGAAGGAATGAGACGTCGCACTTTAATAATTAAATTTTCAATGCCAGAGAGGTTATATGGCAGTAATTAAGACTTATCATACTGTTAAAAGATTCACTTAGACTTGAATGGACAAACCCTAACCTGATCCGTTTAGTGGGTAAGTACTGTACATTCACACCCTATGTGAATGCCAAAATCCCTTGATGAGCGCAATTAGTGCAAAGCTTCTGGAAAAGCAGGGCAACTTGGGCGACAACTTCTTGATTTTGTTGTTTAATAGTGCATGTGTGGATGCCAGAAGTTGATGTCTGCTTCACTCCGTAATGGTAAATGTGAGCCTTACTGTCCTTACTATCACAAAACCTGGGCCAATGGGTTATGGTCACAGGCCAACCACAGTGTCTCTATTTCAACTCCACAGGCTCTAACTTGGAATTAAAGTTAAGTATTTTAATTTCCCATAAATTCAAATCTACTTGCCTTCCTCAGTTATCCCTCCCTTTTAGAACCTACCTGATGGCACCTAAACCTTTCAATATTTAATTACCTAATTTGGTCTACTCTTGTCAGACTCACTCGGCCGCCACAATTTGTCTTGACCTTCAGCATAATTTCTCAATAAAAGAAGTAGTGTTTTCACTAATTGTGACTTGATTTAGGATTTTCACCTTGGGTGTCTGTCATCCTGCATTAAACTGATGTTTCAGTTTGAGATTTTATACTATATTTATAAAATTAAACATATAAAATATTGTATTTCAGAACTGGTTGGACCCAGCCAAGGAAATTAAAAAGCAAATCCGAAGTAAGCACATTTTACTAATGACTTGAAATGTACCTTGTGTGTAATGATGTTTGAAAGATAACACAGAAGTAGCTTTCTATTTATTTTTTACCAGGATATTATTTCCATTCTGATTTTGTTGGCGCTTTCAACAATAAAGCATTTGTTCAGTGGTTTTATATTTTGCCTACTTCATTTTTCCAGTTCATGCTTTTGCTTCTGTAAAGGTTTATAACATTCAAAAGGTAAAAAGCCCAGTATATTTTCTTATCTCTTACAAAATGCACCAGCTTCTGAATGCATGTTCTTCTGCCTGCTATATTGAAATTACGATTGCCATTTAATCCCAAACCTAGTTATTGGGAAACTGTTGAAGCTGAAATGGATGGAATAGTAAATTAACATAATGATCGAGATGCAGCTAAACCCACACAAGCATTACTCAAGTAGGTCTGCAAAGTAATTATGGAAAGCAAGAGAGAATACCTGGGAAATTAAACATGAAAGATATTGTGTATAATCAAAGTTGTGATAATGTTTTTTAATTATAAGTCCTTATTTTTAGTACAAGGAGAATTTTCAGGAAGTAGCATGACAATGACATCAAACAAGATGCCAGACCCTCTCTTGTCCTATTGTGAGATCGTGTATGATTCCTTTTTGCTTTCACTCTTATCCCTGTTGATTGTTTTTTTTGCAATTTCATACCACTCTATCTCTATATTCTTGTCTAAAAGTATTATTTTAATTAACCTTAAACAGATATTCATTCACCGTATCTTATTCATCACTAAGAACTACTGTTTCTACAACCACACTTGCCTTCACCTTAGTCACACTGGTGCTGAAACTTTAATCTATGCCTGTCATCCATAGGTTTAACTTTTTTCAATGCTCTCATTGCAGGCCCCCTCACAAACTCTAACTCATTGAACTGTATACTGCAATAAGTCTTGCTCATTTTTAAATCATGCCTTTAACTGACCTAAACTGATTCCCAGCTCTTCAAAACAAGGATTGCAAAATTCTCATGCTCATCTGCATATCTTTTTGTCAGCATACTCAACTCACCAGTTGCATCCCCATGCCCCAGTTCATATCCTCTCTTCTGACACTGGCCTACTGTGCCTCTCTTTCTGCTGCACCTTTGCATTTGCAAGCCCATTATTACAGCAAGGTCATAGCATTTAGTGCAGTACAATTTTTTATATATAGAAATAAAACTTTTCGATCATGCTTCCATCGTGTTTTAGTGATTAAGAGCACCAGCTGAAGTATTACTGAGTGACAAACACCAGTGAAGCCCCTGGTTTTAATTTTTGCTTCAATCCATGACCTCAGTTGGGACAGTGCTGGGCATGCTACACTTGACCTTTATGAGAGGGGAAAAATCAACCATGGCTCCTACTCCTGATTACTATGCAGTGGTATTGCATATGTTTACATGTTTGTGTGCAGCAATGATAGCCAAAGGTAACCTGCCAGCACAATAATGCCAGCTGTGGTGTCCACACTCGCACATGAAGAATAGCTACTTGGCTGAGTACCAGTGGAATTCTTAAGGAGTAGCTGCATCAAGAAAGGTATTAGCATCTGGCACACCCATAATACGGATAGTGCTGTGGAACATTTATGCATAGACCCTGTTAGCTTTGGGAGGTTTCAAAAGTAGTTTTGTCAACTTCCATGCAATTTTTATACAAGAAAAGCTACATACTCACTAACTGATTGTGGCCACTCCCCTTATAACTTAAAACATGGTCAGCATAGTTACTAGTGAATAGAACTGTAAGCAAATTCTAGACAACACAGATGGGCTTATAGATAGGACAGTGAACTGCCAGACAAAAGTTAACATGGAGGAATGGGAGGTGACAGTTAATGATGGGTAATTGAGATTAAGGAGAGGAAATGTACACTAAATGGTAAAATTCTAAAAAGAGCAGAAGTGGTGTTACTTAAGGGTCCAGACAGACAAATCTTTAAAACTAGGTGTGGGAGAACAGGGTGTCCACCATCCTCTAGACTTCTTGATGAATAGATCAGGCATACAATTTTGTGAGAGTGATATATCACAAATTGAATGATGAAGATTATTTCTTAAAAGAGAGAATTATGGAAGTGTGAAGTGTCCTATCTACTGCTCAATTGATTAATGAACCTTGTATCACAAGGCTTTGTGGAGAAAATTGACTAGATATGTTAAGCCTCTATTCATATTTACTGTAGGGATAGTAAGACGCAAACAGTAACAGCTAACCAATAAGTGTCATTTATTTGTTAGGGCTCTCGTCATTTTAAGATTGATATTTTCGATTAAAAATAATCCTTGACATTTTGCACTGGAATAGTAGTCCTTGGAGAGTTTTTTATTATTTCAAAACACTAAGAAATTTAAATCACTTGGCTTCTGTTTGATGTTGGAATAATGATTTGATTCCATACAGGTGGTTTGTGGCAGTTTGCATTCAATGTAAAGTTTTACCCTCCGGATCCTGCCCAGCTCTCTGAGGACATCACCAGGTGAGTGAAAGACTGTTTCTTTTAGTACTTGCAGGAGAAACTTGTGTGGGCAAAATTTGTTGTTCTGTAAATGCGCTTCTCCAAGACTTCCTCATTCAAAAGAGTAGAGGAGTGTATACTATATCTGTACAAAACTCCTATTTATTATCTCATTGTAGGCTTTTAATTTAAATTAACAGTACTCACCAACGTAAATTGGTTTTGCAGAAACCAATCAGTGCATTATTGTTGGAGTAGCTTTTTTATATGAAAGTAAACTACTCATATGTTTTCAAATGATTCTTTTTTAACAAAGTAATTGCTAATCTTGCACATTTCCTAACCCATGAGAGTGGACAATAACTGGACAACCAATTGCATTTGTATAGTGCATGTTGCACATAAGCGTCTCATGGAGGTAGAAGTGAACATGGAGAGAGGAAAATTGAAAGTGAAGGGAGGAACGATTAATCAACAATAATATGGTTGAAATAGTGGGTTTTAAAATCTGAAGCAAGGGAAAGAGATAACAAAACAAAATAGTATTGGAAAAGAGCTTGAGAGAGCAGGATGCAATGATTGTATGATTTTATTAAATATGCAGTGTATCTGAAGGATTAATTCACAGTATTAGCAATAATCTGCCAGTGCTAAAGTTTACTTTATATAACTCGGGTAATGAGGCAGCCCATGCCTGCATGTAGAAAGATCTGCCATTCAGGCTTGGGCAGGTAAGTGGCGAGAAACATTCATGACACACAAGTTCCAGGACATATCCAACAAGAGAGAGTCTGAGCACCTCCTCTTGACATTCAATGGTATTACTGTAACAAAATTCCCCACCATCAACATCCATTGACTAGAAGCTTAACTGGACCAGCCACAATAATACTGTGGCTATAAGAGCAGGTCAGAGGCTAGGTATTGTGTGTTGAATGGCTTCCCTCCTGATTCCTCAAAGCCTTTCAACCACCTACAAGGCACAAGTCAAGAATGTGATGCAGTTTTCTCCATTTGTCTGGGTGATTGCAGCTCCGTCAACACTCAAAGCTGGACACCATTGGCATCCCATCTGTCACCTTAATCATTCCCACCACTAGCGCACAGTGGCTGTACTGTGTACCATCAAATAAGATGCACTTGAGCAAAGGGACATGGCTGCTTTGACCGCATCTCCCAAATCTGTGACCTCTAACTCTAGAAGGACAAGGGCAGCAGGTGCAGGAACTCCACAACCTGCAGGTTCCCCTTCATGTCACAAACCATCCTGACCTAAAAATATATTGTGTTCCTTTGTCACCATTGGGTCAAAACCCTGGAACTTCCTGCCTAACAGCATTGTGGGTGTACCTTCACCCGCAGACTACAAATGTTGAGAATCACCACCACCTCAAGGGAAAATGGGATGGGCAATAAATGATGACCTTGCCATTGATGGTCCACATCTCACGAATGAATTAAAAACAAAATGATTGCAAATGGAGTCACATACCTGCCACCCTGATGGAGCTACCTTAAGGTGTAACCTGACCCCACTTTCCAGGCATTGAGAGTGAACAGTGCATAGCTTTGATAACTTAACACTTCAGCTGTGGACCATTTATCTGCCCCTCCTTCATGGCTGCCTGACTGAATGCTTCCAGCATGTTCTGTTTATGCGTCAGATTTAGTCTGCCCCATAATATTTCTGAATTTAGTTTTTTGTATATTCATTCCCTTAAAAAAAAAAATTCAACAATAGCACAATTTTCATTGTAGTAGATGACCAGAACATCCTGACAGTTTGTTAATGTCTGTGGAGATGCCTGAGAATGTGTTAATTCTTGCAAGGGCTGTTCCAGCAGAAATGAGTGAGCATTACTCATTTATGTTGTTTGCAGCCATCAGAGCATCTTGTCATTTTACTGCATTGCAGTTGAATTCCACACTGTTCTCAGCGAATACAGATTATTCATTCTGTGCCACTACCTTCCATTTCTAGAGCTTAGAAATAGTGCTGATGTAAGCAGTTTTGGGGAAAAAAAAGAGCTAAAAGAGTATGCATTATTTTCAAAGTTTCTGATTGAGGGAAAAAGGAAGTGGAAAATGCAGTGTTTAAGCTCAGTATATTAAAAAAAATTGGGCCAAAGTAAGTGGTCAGGGATTTGCACCTCTTGTACTTGCCAACTACAATTTTCTGACCTTTCGCCATAATGGGCAGAGAACCATGACTCATGAGCTCGGAAAGAGGAAACTTCACCCAGTATATCGTGAGAGAACTGTGACGCTATTTCTGCACCAAAATACAAAGTTGGTCAGATTTTTTTTTAAAAGGTTCTGTTGAATTTATTTTATAGCTGATTTGGTCCCAAGGATCTGGATGGATTACATTATTTTTGTCTATGATATTGTATACTTCCCTAATTCTACTTTAGAATGCTCATTATGGGAAAAAGCTATCTCCATAGATGTTCTATAAAATACATCGCTTGGCTCACCCCAATGCGTCAACAAATTTATCCAGTGATTAATTGAACCATACATGCAGGAGACTCCAGGTTAAATCCCAGGTCGATGCTGAATTAGCTGATCTCAGCTGGGCAATCAGTGTCACTGCAATTGATCTCGGTTCTCCTGATCCAGAAAATAGGGAAAATTGGGTCATTTTATCCTTTCAGTGATTATCCAACTGATGCCTGTGTGAGGTGCATGCTGTATTGGTCAGGTAAGGAAAAGATCTGCCCCAGTTGTGAGACATCTTCAGCTAAGAAAGCTTGCAGGAGGGAAGAAGAGCTATTGAAGAGACAAAAAAAAACCAGCCTGAATAAGAGAAGATTTTTGTCTTCAAAACCCTCAATTTAATGGGTGGGGGTGGATGGGTTCACAGGGATGATTTTGTACAGATGAGATTAATATTTACAAAATGAGTAAGAGTATCAATTGCTGTTTATTCAACAGAACTGGACTCAATTATCTCCAAACACTAACATTTGTAACAAAACTAAATCCTAAAGCAATTTTAGTGTGGCTTCTGACTGTGGCAAATAGAAGTAATAGCAAGCATAATCGGGAAAATTCAAATCATGGGATCGAAATTGGTATGTGTTGCGCCAGTTACTTGGATGTAAAACGACCATGAAGCTTACCAGTTTATCTGTGCCTCCTCTCAATCTGGGTAGGCATTGGCCCCACTAAAAATCCTGAGTGGATGTCTTAAACAGGTATCAGGCTTGTTGTTTATGTAAATTAGGTAAGGCAGATTGCTCCAATTTAACATCTTCATTCTGAAGGCCTGCCTAGGGATGCATGACCAGTGCTGGCAGCTTGTCCCAAGTATTCAGATGAAGGAACAACTTTAATCAATCCTTGAGCATCCTTGTTTTGGGCACATGCTGCATTCAGTGCCAAGTCTGGGCCAGCAGACCGTCCCAGAATAATTTGTACTCCATGAAATATAGTGTCCATAAACTCTTACATTGCAGGGAGATTCAAGATAGATTTCTGTTTATGAATATTGTTACAAACTAAAAGATTCCTTGCAGTTGTTAAGATGTTTTACTTTGATAAGGTCCGGCCAATGGTGTTCTTACATTGACAATGACACTTTCTAGTATAAAAGCTGATGTGCTCTGGAGACCCCACATTTCCACAAGTCTCACAAACTGGCATTACTTTCCATTCAATGATCTTTTTGACTAACAGTGGCATTATCAAACATATGGGTGAATGCTGCAGCATAGTTGGGGCTCTTTGATCACATCTCCAGGAACCCCATATATTGGCCAATTACTGGAGAAGTACTGCATTTTTGAGTGTACCCTGCTTTATGTGAGATATTAAACAGGCAGACCGACTCTCAGTTCAAGTGGATATTAAGATCAAATGGCTTTATTCAAAGAGGTTTCCTAGCGTCGTGACCAACAATTCTCCTTTTTTTCTTTATTCGTTCGCAGGATGTGGGCTTTGCTGGCTAGGCCAGCGTTTATTGCTCATCCCTAATTGCCCTTGAAGGTGGTGGTGAGCTGCCGCCTTGAACCGCTGCAGTCCTTGTGGTATAAGTACAGCCACAGTGCTGTTAGGGAGGGAGTTCCGGGATTTTGGCCCAGCGACAGTAAAGGAACGGTGATATATTTCCAGGTTAGGATGGTGTGTGGCTTGAAAGGGAACTTGCAGATGGTGGCGTTCCCATGCATCTGCCCTTGTCCTTCAAGGTGGTAGAGGTCACAGGTTTGGAGGGTGCTGTTGAACAATACCACAAAAAAAAAATTTAACAACCTGTCATCAAGCTGCTGTTTGTGGGACGTTAGTATACACAAAATGGCTTCTACACTTACCACATAACAGGAGGAAAAATCTTTCTGGTTGGAAAGCCATGGCAAGTATGCACCTTAATTCCTTATGCAGACCTTGGTGTGCACAATTCTACTGAAGATGGAAGTGTGCAATCACTGGGCTAAAATGTGTGAAGTGCTTTGACTGTGTCTGAGGGACATACTATGTTGCTATTTAAATGCAGAAGCATCTTTTCTTGTTAGATTTAAGAACATTAAGGAGTAGAAATTTGCAGCAAAGTGCTTTACACCCATCATGATGACAGTTGTTCGCTGTCTTAAAACTCTCAAATACTGAGCACTCAAAAGATTCAGAATGACTTATAGAGATGCTTTATTCACTATTTTAAAGCACATTAAACATGATACTCACAAGTGTCAAATCTGTGGTTTATCCACACAAATTGACTCTGCAAATATATATCTGCTAAAATTACTCCAAAGAGGGATGATCTTGATACTTATATTTGATGGCTGAGTCTTTAAGTCCAAATTGCCTGTGACTGACACGCTTCACAGGAACGGAAAGCAAATACACAAGGAGAGGAAAGTGAGTGTGATAATTTGGCTTTTGGAGTAAAGTAATGCTTATACCCTTTGTCAATCCATAAGACCATAAGACATAGGAGCAGAAATTAGGCCATTCGGCCCATCGAGTCTGCTCTGCCATTCAATCATGGCTGATAAGTTTCTCAACCCCATTCTCCCGCCTTCTCCCCGTAACCTTTGATCCCCTTACCAATCAAGAACCTATCTATCTCGGTCTTAAATACACTCAATGACCTGGCCTCCACAGCCTTCTGTGGCAATGAATTCCATAGATTCACCACTCTCTGGCTAAAGAAGTTTCTCCTCATCTCTGTTCTAAAAGGTCTTCCCTTTACTCTGTGGCTGTGCCCTCGGGTTCTAGTCTCTCCTACTAATGGAAACATCTTCCCCACGTCCACTCTATCCAGGCCTTTCAGTATTCTGTAAGTTTCAATCAGATCCCCTCTCATCCTTCTAAACTCCATCGAGTATAGACCCAGAGTCCTCAAACTTCCACCAGCCTTTCATTCCTGGGATTGTTCTCGTGAACCTCCTCTGGACCCTCTTCAGGGCCAGAATATCCTTCCTGAGATACGGGGCCCAAACCATGCTTGTTCCTGGAAGCTTGGTTCTTAATTCTACTTGAAAGCAATGGAGAGGGGAGAAACTGCACAGCAAGATGTATCATTGTACAAATTAAATGCACAGTAGCAAGACAGGCATTTTAACCCAGGTACAAAAGCAGAATACTGCACATGCTGAAAATCTGAAATAAGAACAGAAAATGCTGGAAATACTCAGAGAAGGTCTGGCAACATCTGTAGTGAAAGAAATAAAGTTAACGGGCTGGGTTTTACCATGGTTGTCAGGACCAAATGGGGGTCCCAAGTCCACACTTGCATGCCCACCCAAGGCCCAGGGGAGAGAGATGCACTAGATGTGAAACACTAGAGCCCATGCCCTAGGGGAGCCTGGGGCTCCAGCTCATTTCAAAGATGTGAAATTATTATGTTTTCAAAAAGAAAAGAGAAAATGTCTATGGGGGGGACAATTTGCTCCACACACCATGATACAAATCCCAGAGATATTTTGAACAAACATTAGCCCTGGGCCCATTTCAGATAGGTTCAAAGATTTTTTAAAAAATTTATTCATGGGATGTGGCCTTTGTTGGCTGGGCCAGCATTTTTATTGCCTATCCCTAGTTGCTCTTGAGAAGGTGGTGGTGAGCTACCTTCTTGAACTGCTGCAGTCCATGTGGTGTAGGTACACCCACAGTGCTGTTAGGGAGGGAGTTCCAGGATTTTGACCCAGCGACAGTCAAGGAATGGTGATATATTTCCAAGTCAAGATGGTGAGTGGCTTGGAGGGGAACTTCCAGGTGGTGGTGTTCCCATCTGTCTGCTGCCCTTGTCTTCCTAGATGGTTGTGGTCATCAGCTTGGAAGGTGCTGTCAATGGAACCTTGGTGAATTTCTACAGTGCATCTTGTAGATGGTACATACTGCTGCCATTGCGCGTTGGTGGTGGAGGGAGTGAATGTTTGTGGATGTGGTGCCAATCAAGCGGGCTGCTTTGTCCTGGATGGTGTCAAATTTCTAGTGTTTTTGGAGCTGCACTGGAACAGCTTGGTTAGGGACGCAGCAAGTTCTGGAACACAAGTCTTCAGTACTATTGCCAGAATATTGTCAGGGCCCATAGCCTTTGCAGTATCCAGTGCCTTCGGCTGTTTCTTGATATCATGTGGAGTGAATCAAATTGGCTGAAGACTGGCATCTAGGATGCTGGGGACCTCCGCAGGAGGCCAAAATGGATCATCCACTTGGCATTTCTGGCTGAAGATTTTAGCAAATGCTTCAGCCTTAGTTTTTGGAATGATGTGCTGGGCTTCCCCCGTCATTGAGGTTGGAGTTACTTGTGGAGCCTCCTCCTCCAATGAGTTGTTTAATTGTTCACCACCATTCACGACTGGATGTGGCAGGACTGCAGAGTTTAGAGTAGTCCTGTGTTAGCTTCACCAGGTTGACACTTCATTTTAAGGTATGCCTGGTGCTGCTCCTGGCATGCCTTCCTGCACTCTTCATTGAACCAGGATTGATCCCCAGGCTTGATGGTAATGGTAGAGTGGAGGATATGACGGGCCATGAAGTTACAGATTGCATTCGAGTACAATTCTGTTGCAGATGGTGGCCCACAGCATCTCATGGATGCCCAGTCTTGAGTTGCCTAGATCTGTTCGAAATCTATCGCATTTAGCACGGTGGTAGTGCCACGTAACACAATGGAGGGTATCCTCAATGTGAAGGCGGAATTTTGTCTCCACAAGGACTGTGCGGTGGTCACTCCTACCAATACGGTCATGGACCGATGCATCTGTGGCAGGCAGGTTGGTGAGGATGAGGTCAAGTATGTTTTTCCCTCTTGTTGGTTTTCTCACCACCTGCTGCAGACCCAGTCTAGCAGCTATGTCATTTAGGACTCGGCCAGCTCGGTCAGTAGTGGTACCACCGAGCCACTCTTGGTGATGGACATTGAATTCCCCCACCCAGAGTACATTCTGCGCCCTTGCCACCCTCAGTGCTTCCTCCAAATGGTGTTCAACATGAAGGAGTGGTATGTGGTTATCAACAGGAGGTTTCCTTGCCCATGTTTGACCTGATGCCATGAGACTTCATGGGGCCCAGAGTCAATGTTGAGGACTCCCAGGGCAGCTCCCTGTGTATACCACTGTGCTGCCACCTCTGCTGGGCCTGTGCTGCCGGTGCGACAGGACATAACCAGAGATGGTGATGTGGAGTCTGGGACATTATCTGTAAGGTATGATTCCGTAAGGATGACTATGTCAGGCTGTTGCTTGGCTAGTCTGTGAGACAGCTCTCCCAATTTTGGCACTCGCCTCCAGATGTTAGTAAGGAGGACTTTGCAGGGTCGACAGGGCAGAGATTGCAGTAGTCGTTTCCGGTGCCTAGGTTGATGCCGGGTGGTCCACCTGGTGTCATTCCTTTTTTGTGACTTTGCAGCGGTTTGATCCAACTGAGTGGCTTGCTAGGCCATTTGAGAGGGCATTTAAGAGTCAACACATTGCTGTGGGTCTAGAGTCATGTGTAGGCCAGACCAGGTAAGGACCACAGATTTCGTTCCCTAAAGGACATTAGTGAAACAGATGGGTTTTTACAACAATCGACAATGGTTCCATAGTCATCATTAGAGCTTTAATTCCAGATTTTATTGAATTCAAATTCCATCATTTGCCGTGGTGGGATTCAAACCCGGGTCCCCAGAGAATTACCCTGGTTCCATAGATTACTAGTCCAGTGACAGTACCACCATGCCATCGCCTCCCCACATGCTCAAATGCCATGTGCTGGTCAATCAACAGGCCCCAGGTACTGCCCACTGGGGATTCTGCGGAGGGGGAGGAGGGGAATCACTCTCTGCATGCATGTGCACTGATTGATGTCGACACATGCTCAAGCTTCATCACCAAAGGCCTGGCCCCGACAGAGCAGTTGTGGGCGTGCATGAGTGGACCAGCTCCAGTGACAGTAATAAAGCTGCAGGGAGTGCACTTGGGCGTGCTGATGTGACAGTTGGGGCAAGCCGGCTCCAGCGACACTGTCTCTGAGAGGGTGAGTGGCAACGTGGTAATAAATAAGATCAATGGGAGAAAGGGTGGAGAGGAGGTGGCACTAAGACAGAGCAGCGGTGGGAGGTACCATTGCTGTTAGTGAGAGTGGAACATGTCACTGTGTGAACTGCGTGAGGGGGCCAGTGCAGTCAACGTGAGAGGCTAGTGCGTCACCCGCGTGAGGGGCCAGTATGAATAACATGCATGATTGAGTGGGAGGGTTGGGGTGGTGGAGATAAGAGGCCTGGAAGCAGGAGAAGCACCAGGACCCATGATTTCGCTCCCAGGTCCTGTGCCCACCGGTTCAACCTTCCTGAAGGCAGCCTCCTAATTGGCCACCTCCGCATTCACTGACTTAAGGACAGCAGGCAGACTCATGGTGATGCTGGTTCAATCAGAGGGCTGGTAGTTCTGGAGCCTCAGCACCCCCACCAGAGGAGAAGCATGTTGCTGATGTTGGGTACCACAAGGGATCCTCAAAATGAAGCACCCTTGGAGGTGTTGATGAGAAACTGAAATGCTGAGGATTGAAGCGGATAGGCCCCGCAGAGCAGAGGGAAAAAGCCTCTGAATGGCTGTTTGGGCTTCAGCTGCAACCTTTTCTGACCACATTCTGACATTGAGACATGGAGCTCCAGTGACACTCCAGCCTGGTGCTGGGAGGCCACCTCCATTGAGCTGGCAGCCTCCACAAGCTGCAGGAGGCAACTCCTCCAGTAGCAAAATGCCAAGGAGGTGACAAAAATTAACCCTAGTTGCTTCAACAACTGCTTCGATATTGTTGGGGCTCCAGCTGTTGCTGCCACTGACACTCTGTGTCCTTAAACATCTATGCATGCTTCCTTTGTGCAGTCAGCTGATCCAGTTCCCCGCCAGCCCCTGGGAAATGTCCCTGGCAGCAGGAATGCATTGGGGAAGCCACCCTGGTGTGGCTCCCCCAGCACCACCCCCATCTCCATTTTCCCAAACCCTTCTCGATGGGGCTGAGAAAAATCCAGCCCAGGTCTGTGACTTTTCACCAGGTCTTTCGTATCTTCACCTAGATATTCATACAAACATGCGAACAAGGACTAAGTGTAGGCCATTCAGCCCCTTGAACCTGCTCTGCTATTTAATAAAATCATGGCTGACCTGATAGCAACCTGAATCTGCATCCCATCTACCCCTGATAACCTATCACCCCTTTGCTTACCAAGAATCTAACCACCTCTGCTTTAAAAATATTCAGAGCCTCTTCCTGAAAAGGTGGTGGAAGCAGAATTCCAAAGACTCACGGCCCTTAGTGAAAAGATTTCACTGCATCTCTGTTTTAAATGGCAACCCCTTATTTTTAAACAGTGACCCCTAGTTCTAGATTCTCCCACAAGAGGAAACATCCTCTCCACATCCACCCTGTCAAGATCCCCCCAAGATCTTATATGTTTCAATCAAGTCGCCTCTTTACTCTTCTAAATTCCAGCGGATACAAGCCTAGTCTGTCCAACCTTTCCTCATAAGGCAACCCACTCATTCCAGGTATTAGTCTGGTAAACCTTCTCTAAACTGTTTCCAACACAATTACATCCTTCCTTAAGGTGACCAATACTATACACAGTATATGTATATATATATATATATATCTCCAAATGTGGTTTCACTAGTGCCCCGTACAACTGAAGCATAACCTCCCTACTTTTGTATTCAAGACCCCTCGCAATAAATGATAACATTCTATTAGTTTTTCTAATTACCTGCTGTACCTGCATATTAGCTTTTTGTGATTCATGCAGTAGAACACCCAGATCTCTCTGCACCTCAGAGCTCTGCAATCTCTCACCATTTAAATAATATGTTTCTCTTTTATTTTTCCTGCCAAAATGGATAATTTCACATTTTCCCACATTATACTGCATTTGCTAGATCTTTGCCCACTCACATAACCTATCTAAATCTTTTTGTAGCCTCCTTTTGTCCTCTTCACAACTTACTTTCCTACCTATCTTTGTGTCATCAGCAAAATTTGGCAACCATCCCATCCATCCCTTCATCCAAGCCATTTATGTAAATTGTAAGCAGTTGAGTTCCCAGTGCTGATCCCTGTGGCACACCACTCGTTATATTTTGCCAACCTGAAAAAGACCCACTTATGCCAACTCTCTGCTTCCTGTTAGCTAGCCAGTCTTCTATCCATGCCAATGCACTACCCCTTATACCATGAGCTTTTATTTTCCACAATAACCTTTGATGTGGCACTTTGTCAAATGCCTTCTGGAAATCTAAGTACATTACATCCCTTTATCCACAGCACATGTTACTTCCTCAAAGAACTCCAATAAGTTAGTTGAACACGATTTCCCTTTCACAAAACCATGTTGACTCTGCCTGATGATCTTAAACTTATCCAAATGCTGTGCTATAACTTCTTTAATAATTGCTTCTAACATTTTCCCTACGACAGATGTTAAGCTAACTGGCCTGTAGTTTCCTGCTTTAGGTCTCCCTCCCTTTTTGAATAATGGAGTTACATTTGCTATCTTCAATTCCAATGGGACCTTCCCCAAATCTAGTGGGTTTTGGAAAATTAAAATCAATGCATCAACTATCTCACTGGACATTTCTTTTAAGCCCCTAGGATGAAGTCCATCAGGACCCGGGCTCTTGTCAGTCCGCAGCTCCAACAATTTACTCAGTGCCACTTCTCTGGTGACTGTAATTTTCCTGACTTCCTCCCTCACTTCCATTTCCTGGTTTATAGCTGCTTCTGGAATGTTACTTGTATCCTCTATAGTGAAAACTGATGCAAAATACCTGTTCAATTCATCTGTCATCTCCTTGTTTTCCATTATCAATTCTCCAGACTCACTTTCTATAGGACCAATGCTCACTTTGTTAACTCATTTCTTTTTTAAATATTTATAAAAACTCCTACTATTTGTTTTTTTTATTTCTGGCTAGCTTCCTCTCATACTCTAATTTTTCCCTCCTTATTAGTCTTTTAGTTACTTATATTCTGTCCAATCTTCTGACCTGCCACCTGTCTTTGCACATCCCATGCAGTGATTAACCTTTGAATGAACAGCTTCCTGACATCAGCCTCTTGACCTACTCTCTCAATTTAGTTGAAGTACTGTTTTGGATGGAGTTTTTCTGTGTCATCTACTTACCTCACCTCTATTCAAACCTCAGAAATACATGTTTAAAAGCAAAATACTGCGGATGCTGGGAATCTGAAACAAAAACAATTAAGTGCTGGGAAGCCTCAGCAGGTCTGACATCTGTCACTTGCTCATCCTGCTTTCTACTCTTAATGTCACCATTAGCACCTCCTTTGGCCAGTATCACCGCCATCAACACCTCTTCAATCTTTTGTTTATGACATCTTTTGCAATCTCTCCTTTGCCTCTACCTATCACTGGCCTTCTATCCAGCTTCACCTGTCCCACCCCTTTTTAAACAGTATAAATTTCACCACATTTTTACTTCTCTTTAGTTCTGAAGAAGAGTCAAACGGACTCGACGTTAACTGTCTTTCTCTCCTCAGGTGTTGTCAGACCTACTTTTTGTTTTTGTCTCAGAAATACATGGTTCATTTCCCACTGACGGGAGGAAGGAGGGCTGATAATGAGGCTTGTCAGCACTTGATAGTAAATGTTAGTAAGCTTTCGTGGTGGTTAGGAAATACTTCCATTGTGGTTGAATACTTTTAGAAACGCATTTAAAAAAGAAAGCCTGTTACTTAGCTTGCAAGTCAGTTATGTTCAGAATAGTCCTAAATACCAAACATCTGTATACTGCAGTTATTTAGAATATTTTCTTTTAAACAGCAACTTGTATTTTTATCAAATGTTTGTTTAAATTTTGAGGTTCACAACAAAGTCCTACAGCTGTGTGTTTATCCAGACATCAAGATGGAATATAAAGAAAATTACCCTTAACACAAACTTGTAATTGATACTCAATATTTCAAGAATTAATAGAGCTGCAATTTGGAAGTAAGGGAAAAATAACTAATATCTTTATCCCCCACTTTTAAGCTCTGGCACCCCAATGTTCAACCAGGATGGGTGAAACAGTTGCCGATCAGTATGTGAGACCAGTTGATCCTGGTTGCTGGGCAGTTGGCTCTCCTCAGTTGGAAACGGCTGACAGTGGTTGCTGACCAGTTATTGATTGGAAGCGGTCATCACCGGTCAGCTTTTCTGGCTGAAAAAGAAACAATTGTCACTTGTTGTATTTTGCACACCCCAGTTGAGCTCAACCTCTGAAAGAGAAATAAGCAGCGCATCCATCCCTAACAAATTAAGGCCTTGCGCATCAGTGTGCAATTGTGAAAAAACAGTCAAGAAGCTGAACAAGACTGTAAGTTTCAAAAATTTGTCAGGAGCACACAATCGAATTAAACGTTACATAAATCCTATAAATGAACGTTGTATAAAATTTACATATTTTCCACCAATTCATCTCCAGGAATTGTTTTGTGTTGAGGTCTTGTATTTTATCGGAGATATATTTATTCATCCTCTTAATTTCTTCTGTCACATCCTCCACATTTAGCCTCTGGGTGCAGAGGTGGATGATGAAGCATGCTGGTGGGTCAAGAGCAGAAAAGGGTGAAGCAAGGACTTTTTTTAAGCCTTTAGTCACAGCATAAAATCCAATAACAGGCAAGCGAGAGATATATTAAAAAAAAGTAGATCAGAGACACAGAACAAAGAAGGTGCCAACAATTTATGTTAAGATGTGCATTTGAGTGGATATCTTTGACAGCATTCAACTTTACTGGTGAAAGTGCTATCTTTGCAACACCCCCATTATTCACAAAAGGTGGGCATGCTCTCCGACAGACTGACCTCTCCCAGAGCATCTCGTAGCCCCAGATGCCAACAGCTAGTCAGTTGACAAATAAAGAATTTGTTCTGTGGCCATAGACAGTCGCCCCAGGATCTTGATCGCACCCAAAAATTGCACCTGTAAGTATTATCAGGGACAGATCAGTATTCCACATATTTCAATTGAGTATTGCTGAAAGAAGTTACATATCTAAGCTTTTTATCTTGCACTCATCAGGATACTTGGCAAGAATACCAATTAAGGGGGGAAGCAGTAATTTATACTGTATGTAAACAGAGTGCTGATTGGTTGGCAAGTGAACTCTGGCAGAGGCGTTGCCATGGAGAATGCACCAGTGATGGTGGCTGACAGTTAACTGTCAAGCGTTGTTTGAAATTTAAACCAGACAGCTTGACCCTGAGGAATGAATCAGTGCAGGCTGTCACTTTAGGCACAATGCGTGTACGTATCTTTTCTGTCTGCAAAGAACAGGTCCTGCATATTAATATATATAGTGTCCAGTACACCCAAATGCGCCATACTACGAGCTTGACTGATGATCTTAAATTGGTTGTCAGCATAATTCTTAGCACACTGAGGATTATTTAGCAAATGTTTTCCAGTCACGGAATTGCATCTAATGTTGGACACTGTGTTTTGAGTTTTGCAAGCACGTGCTGGTTAGGTACAGTCTGTACCTTGCCCGCTGCAAACAATGGCTGGGATGTGCTGTTTGATATGATCTGCCAGTCTTTGGGATATGCAACCTACATACGTAGCGTCACACTGGCACTGAAATTCATATACCACATTAATCATTTGTGTGATAGGCAGAATGTCTTTTTGGCTTGACTGCAGCATCCTGTTAGTGGAGAAAACCATTTGTGTTGCTACTGCATATTAATAGTGTGAAACGGCTAGCTTCACCTGTTGCTCAAACTTTTGAGATACCTTGCCCTTCCGGGGAATCTTAGGTAGACTGGGCATTTTTCAGGGCTGAAAGTGACAACCTTCGGCTTGTTCATGAGTTTGCGCGATACACAGGGCGAAATGATCTGATCAGAATAGCCATTATCCTGCAATTTGCCTTTGATGTGCCTTATTTCAGCATCAAGCTTGCATGGTGAGCAAATAGCTTGGGCCCCATTTACAAGGCTTCTAATAAGACCAATCTTATACGAACATACAAAATAGGAGCAGAAGTAGGCCATCTGGCCCCTCGAGTCTGCTCCCGCATTCATTAAGATCATGGCTGACCTGTTTGTGCTTCGAATTCCACATTTCCCATCTACCCCTGATAACCTTAGATTCTTGTTAGGCAAGGGAACTGATCTACCTCTGCCTTAAAAATATTCAACGACCCCTCCTCCACTGCCTTCTGAGGCAGTGTGTTCCAAAGTCTACTCATCTCTGTCCTAAAAGGGTGACCCCTAAATTTAAAACAGTGCCCCCTAGTTCTAAACTCAACCACAAGAGGAAACAGCCTTTCCACGTTCACCTTGTCAAGACCGTTCAGGATCTTGTATACTTAAATCAAGTCACCCCTCACTCTTCTAAACTCCAGTGGAAACAAGCCCAGCCTGTCTAACCTTTCCTCATAAGACAACCCGCTTACTCCAGGTATCAATCTAGTAAACCTTTGAATCGCCTGCAATGCATGTACGTCCTTCCTTAAATGAGTGCAAAGCTGCACACAATATTCGAGATGTGGTCTCACCAATGCCCTGTATAACTGAAGCATGAAATCCTTTTATATTCAATTCCTCTCGTACTAATGCATAGCATTCCATAAGCCTCCTTAATTACTTGCTGTACCTGCGTGATAACTTTTTGTGACTCATGCACTAGAACACTTAGATCCTTCTGCATCTCTGAATTCTGGAGCTGTTCAGTGTGTGGAACTGTAAGAATCCCAATGTGTATGTTGACCAGTGAAAGTAGGCTTACAGTAGACCCTGGTACAGAACTCCCTGGAAGATTTCTCAACAAGTATGTCAAGGAAGGGGATTTCATTTGACTGCTTGTTATGACGTGGCAGATGATGTGTACCATGTGGACCAAATCCATGAGGGAAACTTAGCCGCACTATCACAGCAGTTTTGCAATTTGTATTTATTACGAGATGTGTGCACTGAATTCAGAAGTAATAAGTCCACCAAGACCTTCAGAGATTTCAAAAATTAAATTAAAATATTTATTATCAAAATGAAAGATTTCAAGCGCACATATAAAACTACAATTACTACTATAATAACTCCTAAATTCCTAATTAACCTGATGACCCCCCCCCCACCCCCCCCCCCCCCCAATTATACCCCCTTCAAGGCAACAGTCCAAAAATAGATTTTCAATTTAAAACAAACTCATTAAGTTAACACACTACCCTGGACAGTGGAATTCCAAATGGCTTTTCCCCAGCTTCTGTTTTGTTAGACAGCAGACTTATGTACAAGTGCTGGAGGCTATTTCACACATTCCTGTTAGATCTTACATGGCCTTTTGACACACAATCTTTTGTCCTCCTTTATATATGTTTCTCTCTTTTTAATATGTAAATTCTATTGTCTTTGAAAAGATATCTTTCTCATAATATAAAAACTTTTATGTTGCCACTATATATTGTCAGTAACCTTTGGGAAAAGTAAACACATTCTTTAGCCTTGCTGCTCTGGCTAGTTGTAACAGACTAAGGTCCCTTTGAAATCCAAATATCCCTTCATTTATCTAAAAATACAAATTCCCTTCACACCTTACATGCTAAGCCAGCATCTGTGTTTACTCATTAGCATGTCAAGTACCTAGCTTCTTTTGATGATTTTAAACTCGCAGTCTACTTGACTTCAAACGTAATTAAATCACACACAGACCCAACTGTACTTACCTCCATAAACCCACTTCACAATAAACCAGAAAAATATTATGGAAATTATATCTTAGTTTCATGACACAGCTCCATTTCTATGGTGAATTTGAGTGGAGGATGGAGCCCACAGGCCATATCCAAACAGCCTGTGCTTGCAAATCTCAAAACACAATGTCCAACATTAGATGTGGTTCTGCAACTAGACAGTATTTGCTAAATAATCCTCAGTGTGCTAAGAAATCCACTGACAACCAATTTAAGATTGTCAGTCAGGCCTGCAGTGTGGTGCATTTGCATATCCTGGAAGCTACATATATTAATACACAGGGCCCTGTTCTTTGCAGACAGAAAGAACATATATGTTCGTTATGCCTGTTTCAGCTAAACAAAATAAGTGACAGCTATTTGGTGACTCATTTGGGTTAAGCCACCTGGTTTAAATGTCAAGCAATGCTTGACAGTGAACTGTCAGTCACCATCACTGGTGCATTCTCCATGGCAAAGCCTCTACCAATCAGAGTCCACTGGCCAACCAATCAGCACTTTCTTCAGATACAGTATAAATTGTTGTTTACTCCTTATATTGGTATTCTTGCAAAGTGTCCCGATGAGTGGAAGATGAAAAGCTTGGACATCTCTTCTTTCAGCAGTACTCAGGTTCTGTACTATCAAACAACTATATTTCAATTGATTAGTTATTAAGGTTCAGAATCGGCACTAGACTTATTAAGGTTCAGAATCGGCACTAGACAAGTTTAATACTGCAGTCAGCACTGCTGTTTTGATCTTCTACAAGCAGTTTTAGCCACAATTCTGGTGATGCTCTGAAAATCATTTAAGATTAATTACTGTGCCATCAATTAGGGTGTACAGTCCACCAGCCATCTCTCTAAGGTTTAGAAGCATCTGGGGGTGAGCCTGCTTCAAAATTATTGGGGCTTCAGTTGTTGCTGCCACTGGCACTCTAACTGCAATGATGAAAATTCAGTAGTGCCATTCTGGGATGCCATTGGGCCAATGCAAGTTTATGCATAATTTTTCCAGTTGATGCTGCTTTAACTACAGAAGGAGATGTAAGTAATTTGCAAATAATTAAGTTACCCAATTCTGAGAGTACCACAATTTCATTTTGTAGCTTTACATTTTGAGCCTCCAGCAGCTTCCCCCTTTGGCACAGCGCTTCCTCTCTTCTTCCAGGCTCTCTGTTTTCTAACGCAGGGATGCCCTCTCTCTTCTCTAGCCTCCTGATCATCTTATCCTGCTTTTGAAGCTGTGATTGGTTGGGGGTGGCGGTAGGGAAGGGCCTCAGGCGCCTCCTGCAACCCCAAGGGACTTTCTGCTTTCACATGCTCCTGGGGCTAGGAAACTTGTGTCGGCGTCTGACTCCCATGCTCCTTTTGCCCAGTTGACATCCGCTCTCACTCATGGTGGTAGCGAGCTGACTGTCTCGGGTCTCCTTCATTTGGGCAGATATTTTCTTCTAGAGTGTCTCTTGTTCTCGGCGACTCTCCGCCATGCTTGGACATCACCTCTCCTGAGGCTTTCGTGATTAAAAAAAATAATCAGGGTAATATTGTGCAATGTTCAGTACGCAAAAATAATCCTTGAAATATTGCCTGGGTTGTATGAGAGGGTGCTCCCACATCTTCCTAGATCTTGAAGTACTGATTCAACATTCTACTGATCAAAGATTACCCTGGTAGGTAAATGCATAATTTTTCCATATTTAGTTGATGTCAGTGATGTCATAAGCAGATTGGCCAGGGGCCAACCTGAGTTTTGCCTTTCAGGTTGAAAATTGATGGTGGGTCACAGGGATGACCTTAAAGTGCAAGCGTTGGGATAGCTTTCTGGGAAGTATGTGTTGACCTGAACAGGAGGCATCCTGTTAACTGCCCTCTGAAATGACCTAACAAGCCACTCCATTCAAGGGCAATTGGAGATGCACAACAAATGCTGGTTGCTCCCTCTCCATTGTGGGCAAGAACTTGGTCATCAGGTATGAGGCACTCTCGGTGTTGCTGTACATGGTGCAGGTCTGGCCCATTCCTCACTCCTCCACTGTGGTGATCACCTGAGCCATCTTATGATTTATCTGGAGGTTGAAAATGGACCGTATTCGCAGGGACATGATGTACAAACCTCTAGGTAAAGGGGGGGGGAAACGTGCCCAACATTGCCCTCCTCCTGATGGCCACCTTTGTGTGTGGCTGCATCAAGCTGAGCATAGGCCCTTGGAATGCACTCACCAAGTGTCCCTACGTGCTGAGGTTCTACCTGTCCCCAGTGTTGCGAAGGATGGGTCTGGCCACGCTGCCGTGGAACACTCCAAGTAGTTGGACCGTGCCGCGCCACCTGTCCCTCGTGGAAAAATTTATGCAGAGGAACACCTTTGACCAGCACGTAATATTCTAGAAGCCCTGCAGGAAAAAGAGATGGTGGATCCAGTCAGATGGTTCCCTGAGCAGACTGTCAAAGTCATTTGGCAGAATGCCTGATCGCCAGAACTTTCCAACAAGCACTAAGAAGTAGCTTGGCTGGTGGTGAGAAAGGCCCTCCCTGTTGGATCCTTCTTACATGCCAGGAGTCTCACCCCCTCCACGCATTGCCCTCGAGGTGGCTGTGGTGGGGAAGAGATTGGTGTCCGCCTCCTTGTGGACTGTGCCTTTGCAAAGAAGGTCTGGAGAGAGATGCAGTGGTTTTTGCTGAGGTTTACCCCGAGCAGTTCTGTGACACAGGACTCTGTGCTGTACGGGCTGTTCCCCGTAGACACACCAAGACAAACATCGACTGCAGCTGGAGGATCATCAACTTGGTGAAAGACGCTCTTTGGTATGCCTGAAATGCGTTGCTCTTGCAGTGCAAAGCGTTGTCCCCCACCGAGTGTTGCAGACTGGCACATTACAAGGTCCAGGACTACATGCTGATGGATGCACTAAAGCTTGGGGCAGCTGCCAAAGAGGAGCAATGGGGAAAGGTCACTGTCTAAGACCTTTCAGCCATAGTGCACCATGGGGCTGGGAATTGTATAGACCCCTCGGGCTGTATAAATCACACTGAATGTACGCAGTGAATATTACATGTATCACAATTGTGTTGAAGCACCTCAGAGTGCAACATAATCTATGTAGACAACTTAAATATATTGCACTGTCTGACTGTGTGTAATGACCATTTTGAAATGTCTGTAATGTTCCTTTGACTGTATTGAAGTGCCTCAGGGTGTGAGATGATCTATGTGGAAAACTTGAATATTATTGTACTTTTCGTGATGGCCATTTGAAAATGTTTTGTAATGTTCTTTCAGACATACTATGAATAAAGTATACTTTTGCAAAAAAACAGCCTTAGCAGATGCCCAAATCCCATGAAAGATAATTTTTTTTAAAAATTAAGCAGCTGTTCAACTCCCTTTTAAAATTATTTGAGATTAGCTTCCACCCTCTCTTCAGGCAGTGTGTTCCAGATTTCAACTGAGTGAAAACATTTCTCCTCGTCTCCCCTCTTGATCCTTTGCCAATGATTTTGAATCTTCTCCTGCCCATTTCACCATTTTGTCTATGTCATCCTGATGCCTATAACTATCCCCATCATGATCAAATTTTGTATCATCTTCAAACTTTATAATGCTGCTGCCTACGCCTAACTATAGGTCATTCATAGAAATTGTGAAGAGTAATAGATCCAAAAACTGACCCTTGGGGAAGATCACTGCAAGCCACTTCACAGACTGAAAAACATCTGTTCACCTTTACCCTTTGCTCCCTGTCGCTGAGCCAATTTTGTATCCATAATGCCACTTTCCCCTCAATTCCATGGGCTTCAAGCTTCTTAATAAGTCTCAGTTGTCACACTTTGCTGAATGCCTTCCTATAGTCCGTGCGTGTTGCTTTTGCACTATCTTGAACAACCTCTGTCACCTCATCAAAGAATTCAATCAAGGTTGTCAGACATGATTTGACTTTAACAAATCCATGCAAGCTCTCCTTGATTAAGTTATTTTGTCCCTGATGTTTTTCAATAACTTCCCAACCACCATTGTAAAGCTAACTGGCTTCTACTTTCCTGGTTTACCTCTCCCCTTAGAACGGCACTATTCTTGTACACATTCAGGATCGGAAGATTATAACCAATGCCTCTGCTATTTCTATCTTTGCTTCTTGAGCAACTGAGGGTGCATTCTATCTTGACCAAATTAATTACCAACTCCCAGTAGGGGTGGTAGGGATATTGTTGGGAGGTGGCGGCATAATGGTATTGTCACTGAACTAGTAACCCAGAGACCCAAGTTGATGCTCTGGGGAACCGGGTTTGAATCCCACCACGGCAGATGGTGGAATTTGAATTCAGTAAAAAAATAATCTGGATCATGAAATCATTGTTGATTGTCATAAAAACCCATCTGGTTCACTAGTGCCCTTTAGGAAATCCGAAGGAAATCTGCTGTCCTTCCCTGATCTGGCCTACGTGTGACTCCAGATCCACAGCAAACGGTTGACTCTTAAATGCCCTCTGAAAGGCCTAGCAAGCCACTCAGTTGTATCAAACAGCTAGAAAGTCAATAAGGGATGTGTGCTTACACCTTTTTGACTGCAGCGGTTCAAGAAGGCAGCTCACCACCGCCTTTTCAGGGATAATTGGGGATGGGAAATAAATGCTGGCCTAGCAAAGCCCACACCCCATGAATGAATAAAAAAAAGTAATGCTAAACTTTTGAATACAGTTTCACTATTACTATCCTGCCATAACTTCACTCCCCTCTCTTAGTGCAACCTTTACACCATCTAAGATAAAAGCAAAATACTGCGGATGCTGGAAATCTGAAATAAAAACAGAAAATGCTGGAAAAACTCAGGTCTAACAGCATCTGTGGAAAGAAAAATAGAGTTAACGTTTCAAGCTCTGAAGAAGAGTCATATAGACTCAAAACATTAACTCTGTTTTTCTCTCCATAGATGCTGTTAGACCTGCTGAGTTTTTCCAGCATTTTCTGTTTTTGCTTTACATCATCTGCTTCCCTTGTGAACCCAGATGAAAATACTATTTAATATTTTTGTCTCACCCCTTAAGGAACATTGCATTGTTGAGGTGCCATCTTTTGGATGAAGTGTTAAACCGAGACCCCATCCATCTCTTTGGGAGGATGTAAAAGATCCCACGACACTATTTTGAAGAAGGGCAGGGGGTTACCCCGGTGACCTGGTTAATATTTATCCCTCAGTCAGTATCACAAAAAGTAGATTGCATGGTCATTCCTGTTTGTGGGAGTTTGCTGAGTGCAAATTAGCTGCTGCATTTCCTACATTACAACAGTGATTACACTTCAAAAAGCATTTCATCGGTGATAAAAAAAAAGCTTTGAGATGTCCCATGTCCATAAAAATTGCCATATAAATGCCAGTCTTTTTAGGGTTCAATTTAATGATTCCTATTAATGTTGTACCCTCACTCTTGTATTCGCCATAATCTTGCTGATAATTAAATCTTGCTTCTGATATTTGCCATGAGCCTCCTTTTTAAAAAAAAATGTTAAGTTCATTTCCTTTGTCATCCAGGGTTAGCTTTTGGTATGCAATCTTTTCACTTCATAAGAATATGCCTAGTTTGTACCTGAGCTATGTTTTCCCTGAATGCCTTCCATTGCTCTGTTACTGCTTTACCTTGCAATCGCTTTTTTCAGTCTACCTGTGGTTGGTTCCGCCTTTAATCACTTAAATTGGCTCTTCCCCAAGTTGAGTATTTTTACATTTAGATATTTTCTGGCCTTTTTCAATAATTATTTTAAACAAAACAATATGATGACTGTTAGCAAGATGGCCTACTATAACACACTACTTGCCCAATTTCATTTCACAGAAGCAAACCCAAAACTGCTTCCTTCCTTGTTGGACTGGAGACATGTCAATTGAGAAAGTTCTCCTGTGTACGTATCAGAATTTCCCCTCCTTCCTTATTCTTAGCACTTTTTTCCTAGTCTACACTAGTGTAAAGCAAGTCTCCTAATATTACTACTCTATTTTTGTTACGTGCCTTTGAAATTTGCTGATGTACCTAGTGCTAGGCTGGAATGAATCCAAACTATAAAAGTTCCAGCAACCCTGACCTTGGCATTAATTGGCAATGCCCATCGGTGTGGAGCATGTTGTAGATTTGTGAGAAAATGTTCCATGTGAAATGAAGTGTACTCGTTTTTTGACAAATTGAGATCTGCCTGTTAATTCTGGTGTGAAGCTGGTGAGTTGGTCAACAGTTTCATTAAATTTTAAATGGGAGCTTGAAGTGATCATAAATGCATTTTTATTTAGAAAATTACAGTTTAAAAATGTTGCTGAGAGTCTATTAAATATATACCTTCTGGGGCTCTCTAATTTTGTGACTTCAGATTACCTTTTTAATCTTTTTAAAGAAATACTCAAGACATGACTTTATAGCCTTATTCTCAAGCATGAGCAATTTGTTCTTAACTTATTTTGAGGCAAGTTTTTTTTTAAAGAAACCTGTGTCGATTGGTCTGTTGAAAAACACTATTTTAAAATAGTTTCTCACGTTGTATGGTGCGATGTTTCAATGCTCACACCTTGCATTTTCATTATTCTCTACACTACTTTACTGGGAGTCTAGAATGCCTTTAAGGACAGGGAAATGCTCACTGAAGAACAGCTTTTAAAGCCCTCCTTCCATTTACTGCTTTAAAACAAATGCCTGAAAGTGATCCCCCTGATTTTCTTTTGTTTTCCTTCTACATCACAGCAGTTCTGAAGTAATTACAGTGACATGCATTTAAATCAAAACCAGCACATCATCATACTTTTATTTTTGTCTGGACTGTAGTGATTAATTATCAGATTTTGAATATGATGCATCCTGGGATAGTTCTGTCAAGTGAAACTTAAGCCAGGAGTGTGTTTTCAAGTACAAGCCCTATATATTAAAAAAAAAACTTGGGTGTGACTTTTTAAACCTGTGGATGCTTCCAAGAGTTAAATTATATTCAAAAGTGCTGTGGTTTGGAAAGATCTCGAGTTTCAATGTGTTTTTTTTTCAATATAGGTATTACTTGTGTCTGCAGCTGAGGGATGATATTGTCTCTGGACGATTGCCATGTTCTTTTGCCACACATGTATTGCTTGGTTCCTACACTGTCCAAGCAGAACTTGGAGACTATGACCCAGATGAATATGGCACTGACTACATCAGTGAGTTTCGCTTTGCTCCGAATGAAACTAAGGAACTGGAAGAAAAGGTGATAGAACTACACAAAAGCCACAAGTACGTGCATGGCATATATTGTGTCAAATTTGGTGTTTTAAAGTTGAACAAATTGCTTTTCTTTTGATCTATGAGTAATTTAAAAGCAGGTCCACAAATTCCAACTTAACAAGATTTCTGTATACATTTGGATTTACTTAAAGCTGTGAGCTAATAAACATTTTGATTATAAAAGTCAAATCAAGATAATACTAATAAATGTCCATGAACTCTGCAAAGTATGAATTGTTGCTTTGAAACTTTAGCATTCTACGACATTAAACAGCAACAGGAATATGAATTGGGCTTACTGCATAAGGTCTGTGTAAAATTTTATCGTATCAAATGCCCCTTTTTCAGTGTCGTGTGCCCTTTTAAAACTGTCGCTATTACTCTCCCCTTCAACTATATCTTTGGTCCTCTAGTCTCATCCCTCTGTTCTTTTATTCATTTCCGTTCAGTTCATACTCCTGTTCCTTTCCCTCATGCTCAGCACCCACTGTATCTCTTTTCTCATTATAAAATGCTCTGAGACTTCTTCCTGTACATAAGTACATCAGCAGTGTAGTTCTGGAGGATAGGCATCAAAATGCCAATATATCGTCTGGAAGTAGAGGACTAATACACAATGCCATGGGAGTGAGGATGTCAGTTTTGTCATTCATGGTGCTGATTTACTAGATCAGCTGTTCTGTCAGAAAGTGGATGGCAGCAGCAAACACATATAATCTACACAGTGTTTCTTACAGAAAAATTGTCACTAAACTCCACTACTGAATGTACGTGTATATATTTTTTTAAAAAGCAAACTGCGTAGGCTTAACTGATTTTGAAAGCACTACTAAACATGGCAGTAACAAGAAATATGATCACAGCATTAAAAAATAGAATTATATAACATAAAATGATTACAGCACAGAGGGATCCATTTGGTCTTTCAAGTACACATCATCTCTCTGCAAGACAAGTTCAGCTGGTCGTATACCCCTCCTTTTCCTCATAACCCTGTACGTATTTTATCTTCAGATGATTGTCCCCTTCCCTTTTGAAAGCCACAATTGAATATGTCTTTACCACATTGAAGGGCTGTGCATTCCAGATCCTAATCACTTAATACATAAAAAGTGTTCTCTCATGTCACCATCAGTTCTTTCACCAATCACAAATCTGTGTCCTTTAGTTCTCAACCCCTTGACCAAAGGAAACAGTTTGTCTCCACCTCTTCACGACACCCTTCTTGATTTTAAACACCTCTATTGAATCTCTTATCAACCTTCTCTGTTACAACCTATCCTCATAAGATCATCATCCCTGGAACTATTCTCCTAAATTTTCTCTGCACCCTCCCTAAAGCCTTCATATCGTTCCTAAAGTGCAGCACCCAGAATTTAACACTGCTCCAGTTAAGTCCAAACTAGTGCTTTATAAATATAATAACCTCCTTGCTTTTGTATGCTATGCCTTTATTTATAAATTTATAAAGTCCAGGACACTATGCCTTTTTAACCACTTTCTCAACCTGCCCTGACATCTTCAATGTGTTGTGCACAAATACCCCCTGGTCTCTCTGTTCCTGCACCCCCTTTAGAATTGTATTTTTTTTTTATTTTATATTGCCTCTCCTGATTTGTCTACCAAAATGTATTATTTCATATTTCTCTGCATTAAATTTCATCTGTCAGGTTTCTTCCCATTCCAGCAGCCTATGTCCTCTTGGATTTCATCACTACCCTCCTCATTGTAGTTCACAATACTTCCAAGTTTTGTGCCATCTGCATATTTTGAAATTGTCGACAGTGTGCCAAAGTCTGTCGTTAATATAGATCAAGAAAAGCAGTGGTCCTGGCACTGACTCCTGAGAAACCCCACTGTATACATTTTAATTTGTTTGCAATGTATATAAATGGCATTTCGTGAATTTGTGTTTTTTCCTATGTTATTTGTTTTATCATTAAATAATTCTAAATTAAGAAACTTTAAACCTCTTTTTCTAAACAGAAGGCGTGCAATATGTTGAGTTAAATTAAGCAGGGACTAATACTTTGCTTATTTGTGTGTTGCCACCTAATCCATGAAGTGATATTTGTATTAGAAAACATGCAACTCACTTGCTTGGTCTTCAGAATACAGAGTAGTCTCTCAATTGGGAATAATTTATTGACAAAGCTCTTTTAGAAGAAGCAATGCCCATTTAGTCCATGAGTCTTTATGCTCTTCACAAAATATGCGAAATGATTACTAAAGAGGTAGGCACATACCGTTGTGCATTTTCACTCGGATTAAAGTAACAACGTTTGGGAGGATTTGACTTGTTTTGAGATGGATTTGTCAAAACTTTCAAAAATTTGAAGTTGGGATGTGAGCCGAATGAAAATCTAGTTTTTGCTTTTGCATTTTAGGGGTATGACACCGGCTGAAGCAGAGATGCATTTTTTGGAGAATGCCAAAAAGCTGTCCATGTATGGAGTGGATCTACATCATGCTAAGGTATTACTTCAACATGTGAACCAAGTGGATCATTCCAGAACACATCTGTGCCTAATTGAATTGATAAGTTGATTTTCTGCTGGAAAATATTCCTTTTACAAAAGACAAGTCTCTCCCTCTCTCTCTCAATAGTGGTGCTGAACCGAACAATTAATGCAACTGGGGACAGATTGTAGGGGCATCTACTTTATTCCAGCCGATATGAAATCTTTTCTAGTTCTCAATTCAGTTGTAACATGATAGCAATTATCAGGGCTGATCACGAAGAGATAAAAAGATAAACGGTGCTTGTGATCAGTCAGATAACGTACCAGATGCACTGATAGACGGTAATAAATGGCATCAGCAAATGTTTGTTTTGCTACACAATTGTTGAAGTTACAAGCCACTTAAAAGCTCTTTAACTGTGATTAACCTTGCATCCTATCCAACAATTTAAAAACAACATGGAACACATCCAGGTTAAGTACTAAATGTTCAGGTTCCCTGCACCCAGCTTTCCTCTGCTAAGTAAAACTCTGTACTTCATTGAAAAGTTTCATGCACACTGCCTGTGCATCAATCTTCTGCAACATCACAGGCTAATCCTACTCACATAGCTGTATCTAGTAAAGCTAGCATTTATGATATTTTTGAATGTATAATCAAAAAGTAAATACAATTTCATGGTAGAATATTGAACATTTGGTGACAGAAGTTTTTTTTTGTCAGTTGGACGTCTTCAAATCAAATTCTTGAGAAATGTCCACATTCTTTTCCCCTGTTTGAAGTGCACATTTCCCTCAAAGACACTCTCTCCATTTACCTAAATTTAGAGATTTTAGGGACAGGTTGGCAGCGGAATAGATTTCAAAACCCAAGTGTGTGAAGGGAAACCACTGGAGTTCAGGTTTTAAACTGTATATCTTATCAGCACAGGGCATCAACAAGCTTCTTGGTGTTTATCCATCCAGGACCTGCCTCCCTGCTCAGGCATTAGCTTATAGGTTTATTTGTCATTGCTTGTGAGTAATTTCATTCCCCAGTAACTCTTGATGGGCCCTTTCAGGGCTATTGAGGAGATTGGCTAACTAGTTAATCATCATGAGTGACCTATATTGCTGATACCCTCCTGTCTCCACTGACAGATTACCAAATTTTCTCTCTGGTTCAACAACATGCAATTATATAGCATCTTAAACAATGTGTCCCATGACTTTTCACAGGAGCCTTGTCAGACAAAATTTGACACTCAGCTATATGAGATGTTAGGACAGGTGACCAAAAGTTTGGTCAAAGAGGTAAGTTTGAAGGAGTGATGTAAAGGAGGGGACAGAGGTAAAGGTTTAGAGAGAGAACCCTAGAACTCAGGCCCTAAACACCTGGAGGTGGGCCTCCAGTGGTGGGGCAAAGAAAATGGTAGATGTACAAGAGTCAAGATATGGAGTAATGCTGACTTTACGCAAAGTTTCAGGACTGGGGCAAGTTAGTGACTTCGAGGGGTGACTGGGCTTTGAAAACAACAACACGCTTTTTAAATCCAAGGCGTTGCTGGACTGGGAACCAGTGTAGGTCAATGAGCACTGGAGTGACAGCTTAATGTGGGGGAGGAAATGGCAGCAGAGTTTTGATGAGCCAAAGTTTACAAGGGTGGAAGATGGAAGGACAGGGGAGAGCATTGGAATAATTGAATCTGGAGATAACAAAGGCATGGGTGAGGGCTTCCATAACAGGTGGATCATTTTTAAGTCTGCCATAGGTTTTCCTGGATCAGGTCAGTTCCATGATGACATAGCTGGCAATGGGAGCAGATGGCTTTGTGCTACCAATGTCTGTTGGCCAACACCCCACAGAGGTAGAAAGCATCATGCCTTTTATCTAAAGACTCCTTCGTAGCAACTTGAATTAAGAAATCTTAACAGGAGTAAAAGTTATATATGACATTGGTTTATAGATATCAAGAGCATCAAGATCGGTGACGAATCAGAGGTTAGGCATGTTGTCTTGAAGCTAACGTAATCCCCAAAAGACCTACCTTCCTTTTCCTCCCAAGGAAGGCGGTCACTAGTATTCAGATGTCTGGAAAGTATGGATTTAACCCTTTGTTAAACAGATACAGCAGATACAAGAAATAATGCTGAGGCATGGTGAGCAGCTAAACTTGCAGATGACACAAAGATAGGTAGGAAAGTATATTGTGAAGAGGATATAAGGAGGTTACAGATAGGTTGAGTGAGTGGGCAAAAATCTGGCAAAGGTAGGTAGATTCTTGTTGGGTAAAGGAATCAAAGGTTATCAGGGGTAGATGGGAATGTGGAATTCAAAACAAACAGATCAGCCATGATCTTATTGAATGGCAGAGCCAGGTTCGATGGGCCAAATGGACTACTTACGCTCCTGTTTCCTATGTTCATATAACTCATTATAAAATGTATCTGAATTGTGGCTATCCTTCTGAACTCATGAATACACATCAAAACAGTGTTTCCATCATCTGGGGTGCTGAACATTGACAACAGCTGTTTGGCTCTTTGCAACTTACTCAACAATCGGCACGAAACAGTGGATGTGTGTATGTGCATATGTACGCAGACCTGTCTCACAAGCAACCTCTTATCTTGAGTTTCCTCACTAGATATTTGACAGGCATCCATCTACCCTGAGAGTAGTGAAAGGGCCACTCACCCCCCCGTGTAGCTGAGTAATGGGCATTTATAGTCCAAAGTTCTCCCCCATCACCCCTCCCCTTACTGTTACAACCATTCCCCTCCACCATAACTCAATTCTATTTTAGCACAGAACTCATGAACTCATGCACAAGTTGATGAAAACTCTTCCACTACATGTCTAAGATCAGCAAACTAAGAAGGAGACTAGACCACCAGTATAATAAGAAGCATGAAGCAGAAGAGATAAGTGAAAAGAGCCAAAATGGAATGAAAGGCAAAAGAGAAAAATAAAATTAAAAAGATCATTGAAAACAGAGGAAGGGTGAAAACCAGACATCATGTGAAGATAAGAAAAAAACCAATAGGAAAAGAAGGAAATCAAATGAACAGGAAGTAGGAGTGTGAATGTATTCAGTCAGGCAGTAATTGGGTAGACCAAAGGCCATCACCTAGCCTCTTAAAATTTGGGGTAATGTGACCACTGGTTGCAAGCACAAAAAGTCCTTTCCCATTGCCAGAGTGAAGGGTAGATTGGAAGAAGTGAGGGGGAAAAAAAAAAATCACTGTCCATATTATTTACATGGCCTCACCTTTAGCAAATTGGCTCCAGAAATCGAACTACCTTAGATCTGGGAAATTATTTACTAACTTCCAGTTGATTTTTTTCCCTTGCAACAAAATTGGTGAAAGAGACAGTAAAAGCATAATTCCTTTTAAGTTATTTGAACAACAACAACTTGTATTTATACAGCTGCTTTAATGTGGTAAAGCATCCCAAGGCATTTTATGGCAGTGTTAGCAAACAAAATTTTGCACTAAGCCACAAAAGGAGATATTAGGGCAGATGGCAAAAAGCTTGGTCAAAGAGGTAGGTTTCAAGGAGTATCTTAAAAGAGGAAAGAGAAGTAGAGAGACAGAGAAGTTTAGGGAGGGAATTCCAGAGCTGAGGTCCTTGGCAACTGAAGGTATGGCTGCCAACGATTAAAATCCAGAATGCTCAAGAAACCAAAATTAGTTGAGCACAGATATCTCTTGAGGGCTGTGGGGCTGGGGGAGATTGCAGAGGAGTGGAGAGGGAATGTAGAGATTTGAAAGCAAGGATGAGAATTTTAAAACTGAATTGTTGCTTAACTGGGAGCAAATGTCAGTCAGCAAGCACAGGGTTGATGAGTGAACAGGAAAATGTGGGAAGCTGGCCAGGAGTGCATCGGCATATTTAATTCTAGAAGTATCAGCGGTGTGGATGAGCATTTCAGCAGCAGATGGGCAGAGTTGAGCAATGTTATGGAGTTGGAAATGGGCGATCTCAGTGATGGTGTGGACAAATGATTGGGAGTTCATCTCGGGGCCAAGTATGACAAGATTGTGAACATTCTGGTTCAGCCATAGATTGTTGCCAGGGAGAAGAATGTAGTCAATGGCTAGATAACAGAGCTTGTGGCTGGAGCTGAAGACAGCAGCTCTATTTATATTGCCCGTCTGCCTCACTGTTTAGCTTTATGATATACAGGTTACTATAGTTTAGTTTTACACCCAGCCACACTGATTGTCACAGTACTTGTAAAATAATTCCATAAATTTTCTGACATTCTCCTGATCAGCTGCCTTAAATTTAACAGATGAGCAGATGTAGCAGATAAACATGTAGATTGGTTTTCCCCTGTAGTTGCAAGTCAATTTAGAGAACTCGTGGTGTGAAATCTGTGCATTTAAAACTAGTGCTCACAATAGTTGAAAATTTGAATCCTAGGGTTTTTGCAGTGGAACAAGTGCAGCAGAGCAGAACCTGTGTCTGTCCAAAGTGAAACCTGCTGACCCTGTTCCAAGTTCTGAGGGTTGGGTCATTAGCATTCTCGAGGCATTCACAAAGTACCTGTCAGTTGAGGCTGACATCGCTGATGTCAGCCTCTACTGACGCTTAAAATATCTGATTGACTTCTGTCTACAGCCAACTACTGGAATTGCCCAGTCCGCCCACTACCAGAGAAAATCCTGGCAAAACTGGGGTCCACCTCATTTTTCACATTTCCCACCCACCACTGTCAAGATGTTCCCAGTGCTTGGGTGAAATTTCAGGCCCGTAGTATTTTGTGGTTGTGCACCGAATATATTTAGCAATACCAGAATATTTAATGAAATTGTGTATCTGGCTGTTTCTAATACTGCACTGGATTGAAGACAGTCTGTCAGAATACTTCGTTTTTTGTTTTACAAGGATTCTGAAGGAGTTGACATCATGCTTGGTGTGTGTGCCAGTGGCTTGCTGATCTACAGAGACCGGCTGAGAATAAATAGATTTGCCTGGCCCAAGGTTCTCAAGATCTCGTACAAACGGAATAACTTCTACATCAAAATCCGACCCAGTGAAGTAAGTTCAAATGTGAGGTTTCCATCTCCTTTGGTTACTAATTATATCTAGCACTTTCTGAAAGTACAGTATGCAGTATAATGTTTCTGTATTGAGTGCAAATTCTGTACAAGAAAGAATTATCTTTTCAATGCTTAAGAGCTCAGAAGTGTTAGGCTTGCTTGTTTTTACTTGTCATGTCATATATATCGTTTCAAGTGACTCTTTAGAATTGTAAAGTTTTAATTACTAAGTTATTTAAGGAGAAGGCACTCTGCTAAATAGCAATTAAACCTAATTGTTTACAGTTGATCATCTTGGATCAGTGTTTTATGAAATTTAACTCTATAGCACACAAAATATTGGATCAAATAAACATTTTTAATCCTGTGATTACCTGGCCTTGCCATCCACAGGAACTTGTCAAACCTAGCTGTCTCAATAATCAAACACAAATATCCTTCTGGTAGCTACTTTCCAAGGGACCAACTCTAAGAATGATTTTATTCTTTTTCCAGCAGGCATTTAGTGTTATGACTATCAACATTTTAAAATGCTGTGAGGCAAAAACAGTCAACAGTGTAGCATTACTTGAAGCAATAAAACCCTGTTTGTAGTTTGAAAGTTGATCATTTAATATTAACTGCAGACATTTTAGGAGGTGAACTACCTTGTGGAAAAGAAGTGAAAAATACAGAAATTCAATTTTTGTAGTGTATCTGTTTAACATGAGAAATGAAACATGCCACAAAACATAAGATGAGGACCTTAAAAAGTAATTGAGCGCATGATGTACTGTTATACTGCTGTGCACCTGCATTATTTGTTAAGATATGCACAGGATATCAGAGTTAAAGAATACCTTGGAAGCTTATTTGCAATGGCTGCTTGCCCAATAGGACTAAAAGACACAACAAAATTGAGCAGACAAAGTACATTTAGAACAGGTCAGCATAGTACAATTTGTAACTTTTTGCATTCCTTAGTTCAATGCCACAGTCATTTTGGAAAGGTGCCTAATCCTTTGTTTAAATTTTGAGTGGCTGACTGCTGGCCTTGCATTTTGCTGCATTTTAAAACATGCTGCCATTGCACTTTGCATTAAAGTAGTATTAATGGTAGACCACTTTGCTGCTGCAGTGAGCAGACTTGTACAGTTTTTTAATCTAATTTGTATTTTGATTAACCTACGTTACCAAAATTATGCAGCATATACACTGACTCGAAGCAAACAAATCTTACTGTAGCATGCAATAAAGGAAATTATATATGTTGTGTGCTGAATTAAATTGTTGTCTCAATTTCAAATCTTGTTCTATTTAACTGTTATTGTGGTCATTTATTGGTTTATGCTTTTTATGAATTATTGTTTGCGCATTAGGACTTATGGTGGGTGTTGATATGCCCAAGTACCTAGATGGTTCTGGTAAGACATGTGAAATGCTTGAAGCAGTTGGATTCCTCCTCTAATGTGGATTTGAGTTCCACCTCTGTGTTATGATGAATGCTTTCCTAAAAATAGAGTTGCTCCATCCTATCTTGTAGCGGAACAGTGGCAAAGAGAGAAAAAAATATTCCTGCTAGGGACAGCCTTTCCTACTCCTTTGCATTTAACATAGGGTAGGAGAGTATTGCTGTATCCGTCTTGAATAATATTCCTTCATAGCCATTATGGCATTTTCAGAAGTGTAAATGCTTCAGGTTAAGAGTTTTACTCATCAATTTTTAAACCTGTTTACAATTTTCCTCTAAATGTCCCCAAGCTGTTATTTATTTGAAAAAGGTGCAATGCGTGGACATGCTGCTCCTGTCTGCAAAGGACAGGGCCCTGTCTTTGATGTCCAACATTAGATATGATTGCGAGGTTGGACAGCACTTGCTAAACAATCCTGATTGTGCTAAGGATTACACTGACAACCAAGTTAAGGTCATCAGTCGGGCTTGCAGTTGGGCTCACTACCGCATGCTAGAAGCTACGTATATTAAGACACAGGGCCCTATCTTTTGCAGACAAAGGGAGCATGTCAGCGCATTGCACCTTTTTCAACTAAACAAAAGCCTGGGGGATAGCCCAAGCTGGTTCATTCCTAGGGGCAATGCATTGACCAATCAGAGTCAAGTTGCCTGGTTTGAATTTAAACAAAAGCTTGGCAGATAACTGTTCCTTGGCGCATTCTCCATGGCAAAGCCTCTACTAATCAGAGTCTACTTGCCAACCAACCAGCAATCTTCTCACGTGGTATAAATTGTTGTTCCATCTACAATTGGTATTCTTGCAAATTGTCCTAATAAGTGCAAGGCATAAAGTTTCAACAGCATGTCTCTTTTTTATTCAGCAATACTCTAATATTAAATGTTTTAATTTTAACTTTTAATATTTCACATTTTTCCTGATTGTAATTTGTTCATTTTAAGGACTTTTTTAATCATGAAGGTTGTTTTTAAAATATGTTCTAATGCAGCTGACTCTTTTCAAGCCAGGAGGGTAGCTTGGATGGTGATTTCTCCTAAAACTGAGCTATATTGGCTATGGGGGGACACTTAGAGCCATGTCAGTTGTATTAGATTGGGACCATCACAGATATAGGAGAAGGAGGGAGAGATATATTAAAACATTACCATTGATTTAATGAATTGAATCTCAAGGTTCAAATGTTGTCCTCAAAAATCTGCAAAGCTTCACCAGTCTTCTGCTACAACTGTCCGAAGACCAGTAGAACCCATCAGAAAATGGTGGGATATGTGATTGCGCTGGGCCAATAACAACAACTTGCATTTTTGTAACACTTGTAACTGTCGAATGAAAGTTCTGTGGGGTTTTGTGAATCTTTCTGGGATTTCAGAATGTGCCATGTAAGATGCAGAACCTCTGCCAAGTTTTGTAAGGCAAATGCCATCGGGGCACCGTTCCTGTGGTGGGAATTCACTAAGCCAGGAGTTCACGCTTGCTTGACTCTACCGGTATCCAGAGTATTACTGGGTTCAGTAAACTCAATTAGATAGCCCATTGTGGCAGGAAGAGGAAATGTGTAGGTCGGGAAAGTGGCTTGGATCTCTATACTGCAAGAAAGGGACAATTAAAAAAAAAGCCTGAGGGAAACGTTGCTAGGGTCTTGGGTTGCCATGTTGCATTAGATTAGGTATTACGTGGGAGTCAAAAATTTGCCTGTAATAGTGCTGGAACCCTCCCAACCGACTCTGCAAACCTTCAGCTCTGGAGAACACTAGCTCACGTAATTGCACCTCGAGGCTTTACGAGGCTTTTGCTTTCAATTGTTCATACACCTTTCCAGCCTTTAAAAGGCACATTTTTTAAAAAAAGACTGATGATTACTCACAATTTGTCAGGTGGATAGGCACTCATATTTAAACAAATTTAGTACTTGCTTGAAGGTAAATGCTGACATAATTGCACAGAACCCTGTGTGGGCAAAGAAATTATGTAGTTGGTTCAGGGGAGATGCAGGACAGTGGAACTGTAGCCTAGTTTGGCTGTAATGTTTTGATCTGTTTTCTCAGGAAAGCTTGACATTTTATGGTTTTTCCCTCCTAGCATGAGCAATTTGAGAGCACCATTGGGTTTAAACTTCCAAACCACAAAGCAGCAAAAAGGTTGTGGAAAGTGTGCATTGAGCATCACACATTCTTTAGGTAAGCCTGACCTTGACCTTTTAACTTGGAATTGATGAGAGTGGCCTCAGCCCAGCTGTTTTAGTCATTAGAATTGCTTTGTTACAGAATAGAACTTGGATGGGATCTAATGTAATATCAAAACTTTAGCTTATCAATTATCGTTTTATCTCAGAAATGCAAGTTAAGCTTCATTGGTGATTAGTTTAATCAGTAGAACACTGCAGCCTTGAAATTGCTGTGAGCAAAGTTAACAGACAAATACTTAAAACACTAATTTCAAATTCCTCTTTGCTATTTTAATGGTGACACTAATCTATTTTAACTTTCTTAACACCTCCATTAAAATGAAAGGAATTTGATATAACACATCAAACATTTGAATGATAACATGGCTGACGTAAATTTCCAGGTTGATATTTTTATCTCGCTTTAAAATTTGTACCACTGTTTATATTTATACAGGATTATCAAATAAAAATCAGTGTTTAATCTTCTTCCATTCTTTGCTAATACCAAAAATGATTTTTGCTATCCCGTATTTGATCTGCCTGACTGTGAAAGGTGCAGCAATTGTTTATTCAATGTTATTTTTTCACTTTGTGCTGTAAACTGTGTGCAACATCAGCCATAAGTTTTAAATGAGTCAGCTTAATTCTACCTTATTATTATTCTAGCATGAATTCTTATTTATTGTGATAGTTCAGGATTCTTCGGGTTCGGTATGAATTATATCATCCCAACAGCGAAGGAAGCAAGGTGTCGAGGCAACCTTGCATTGGTCTGCTGGACTCAAAGGGATACTATGGTCACAAATTGACTGCTATGCTGTCAATGTAATGGGATAAATAGACTTTTCTCAGTAGCCCTAATTGCCTAGCAATTGCAGAAAAGACCTGTCAATGCATGGACAGAGGATGGCTATGTGAGCAATATTTAGTTAGGAAACTTGTAGAGAGAGACACACCAATGCCATAAATTATGAGAACATACCAGTCAAGCAAAATCTGAAAAGGATCATGGATACTTGGCAAAGAATCAAGTATTTGCTACCATCCAAGACACATTGTATTTGCACCCAAACCTGATAAGTTAGTGAAAGCAAATGGAAATGCATCACAAGCATCTGTACTGATCACTTTGATTCCATGTAGCGCCACCAAATCTTTTGAGTCCTAAATACACTGAAAACGTCATTTGAAGAACATAAGCAGGAGAAGATCAATCAGCGCATTGAGCCTGCTCCGCTATTCAATATGAACATGGCTGATCTTGGGCTTCAACTGTTTTTTAATCAAATTTTGCTTTTGAACTGATATTTAATACAGTTTTTTTGAAAATTCAGTCACTGGGAGAACTCTCTGTTCTTCTTTGAATTGTGTCTTGGTATCTTGGAGGAAAAATTGGATAAAGCTCAAAAAACAGGCATGTGAATCACAAAAATCTAACTCTGCCTTGAATAAATTCAATGACTCAGCTTCCACTGCTTTCTGGGGAAGAAAATTCCACATACAATGACTCTCGGAGAAAAAAATCTTCTCATCCCTGTTTTAGAAGAGAAATCTCTTCATCTTAAACTGTGTCCCTAGTTCTCATCTCCCCCACAAGTGGAAGCATCCACCTGGTATCTACCCTATTCAAATCCCCTCAGGATCTTGTATGTTTCAATAAGATCACCTCTCATTCTTCGAAGCGCCAATGGGTACAGGCCCAATCTGTTCAACCTTTCTTCATAAAATAAGCTCCACATCCCAGGAATGAGTTGAGTGAACCTTCTCTGAACTACTTCTCACGCAATTATATATATTTTTCAATTAAAGAGGCCAAAACTGTACACAGTATTCCAGATGTGGCCTCGCCAGGGCCCTGTACAACTGTAGTAAAACTTACCCACTTTTATATTCTATTCCTCTGCAATAAACACCAACATTCTATTTGCCTTAATCGCTTACTGTACCTCCATTCTAACTTTTTGTGATTCATGTACCTAGATCCCAAGTTTTGCAATCTTTCTCCATTTAAATGGTACACTGCTTTTCTATTCTTCATATCAAAGTGGACAAGTTCACATTTTCCCATGTTATATCCACCTGTCAAATCTTTGCCCACTCACTTAATCTGTCTATATCCCTTTACAGATTCTCTATCTCCTCTTGACAACTTACTTTCCTACCTATCTTGACGCCATCGGCAAATTTAGCTGCTATACACTTGGTCCCTTCATCCAAGCCATGAATGTAGATTGTACGCAGTCGAGGCCCCATCACAGATCCCTGTGGAACTCCACTAGTTACAGCTTGCCAACCCAAAAATGACCCATTTATCCCTACTCTCTGCTTCCTGTTAGCTAATCAATCCTTTATCCATGCTAACATGTTACTCCCTACAACATGTAATCTAAAACATTCTATCACTCCAGCACTGGCGTATAGTGGCACCAGTGTGCACCATCTGCAAGATACACTGCAACAACTCACCAAGCCTCCTTTGACTGCACCTTCCAAACCCGTGACCGCTAACACCTAGAAGGACATGAGCAGCAGATGCATGGGAACACCATGATCTGCAAGCCCCCTCCCCCCCCAAAAGCCACACACCAAACTATATCACTGTTCCTTCACTGTTTAGGGAGCAAAATCCTGAAATTCCTTCCTCCGAGCATTGCGAGTACACCTGCACCAGATGGACTGCAGCAATTCGAGAAAGCACCTCAACTACCACCACCTCAAGGGCAATTTGGAATGGGCAACAAATGCTGGCTTTACCTTTCCACGAAGGATTTAAAAAAGCCGAGCCAGAAACTGCCTCCTCAGTTAATCCTGTTCTTCTTCCTCTGCCGCTACCTCAGCTACTGACCATGTTACTGGTGATAGGGGCTGTCATGCCCTCATAATGGCAAGGTTGTACAGGATACAACCATCCACGATGAATCACAATACACACACACACACACACACTTGCAAGTATTGCAGGACTCCTCCAGAAAAATTCAGGCAATGGAAGCATTGCTTGAGCATACCAGTGGTGGGTTCGATGAAATTTTGTGTGGTGGTTTGGCTCTCACTATACATACATTGAGCCAGGTGCTCAGTGGATAGCCTTTGTAACTGAGCATCCACCCTCAAGTTTGAAGTGGTCACTCAAATGCTGATGGCACAGCCGTTTGCACAGATTGGAGGCATAAACACTGCTTTCAGCATGCCAGGCATTCACCTGCATGATGCGCTGAGCATGGTCAACCACCAATCTCACATTCCACGAGTGAAACCCTCTGCAGTTATTGTAAAATCCAGAAAATTAAAGCTTTGAATGCAGAGGGATCTGAGATGGTGACCTGGCCACTTGTGTCCCCAACCCTCCCACTCCTGGCTTCCCTGCCCTGACCCTCCCACTCGTCTCTTGCCACTTCCCACCACCTGCCCTGCTCCTCCCTACCTCCCCCACTCACTACCCTCTTGGTACCTTGCTCACAGTGAGGGCTGGAGAGAGGGACAGCGAGCGAGGTGGAGAGCAGGAATCAGTTCAAAAGACAGAAGTGGCAAGCGGAAGGGTGCAGAGAGGGAAATGGCAAGTGGGAGGGTGCAGAGAGGGAAATGGCAAGTGGGAGGGTGCAGAGAGGGAAGCGACGAGCGGGAGGGATGGGGGAGGGAAGCAGCAGTTTTTTTAAAATAAAAGACTGAGCACGTGTAGTGTAACTATTAAAACGATAATAGAGGCAGCACTATTTGGAGAACTTGCCTAATTTACAAACCGCACTAAAACATAAATGCACTATTAGAACATGGTTTACACAGGGGATACCTGTATTATAAAAATAATATTTACAAAGATGAATGATGAAAGAATTCTACTTTAACCTCAGAGCTCGCATTTACTAAGAACCCCAAAACGTCCTGTGATCCCAAACCTCTTTCTTGCAATCTTTCTTTTGAGCTTGTCAATTTGCCTGCCAGCCAGGTGGGAAGTAGAAGTTAAAAAAGTGAGGTCCTGCCATTAAACTCAGTGGGATCACCGTGCCCTCAGGATTTCCTGGTTTCCCCCAGCTGCTGTGCTTCCTCACTCCCTCCCTGCAACTATCAGGGCCTGTGTCTTTTTCAAATGGTTTGTGACCTATCTGAACACCTAGATTAGATTAGAGCTTCACTATTTATTCATTTCTAATCTTTGTGTGTCACAGTAAATAAACAGTTTATTATTTAGTGCGGTAGCAGGTGAACAGGTTTATAAAATTTGCCAAGCAGTACTGGACTGTAGAGAAAGACAAAGGTTTTGATTTCAAACCGTCTGCGAATTATAAACAGTTTTTATTGGATGCATGTTATGACTAGCAATCTTGTACAATGGGAGTGACAAAATAATTCAAGTGCAGCACAGCATTTCTCCATTTATAACGTTGTTTCCTGTGTAAAATAATTTCTGTCTTTACAGACTCGTGTCTCCTGAGCCACCCCCAAAAAAGTTCCTTACATTGGGCTCAAAATTCCGCTACAGTGGAAGAACACAAGCCCAGACACGGAGAGCCAGTTCTCTTATAGACCGCCCTGCACCGTACTTTGAACGCTCTTCCAGCAAACGCTACACCATGTCACGTAGCTTAGATGGAGGTAAGGAAATCAAGGCATCACAGCCTGAAGCCATGTGAAGTGGAGCCCTTGTTCTTTAGAGACATTGCTTGCCTGAATTCTAATTCACTTAGTGTGCAACCTCAATTTGAATTATGGAAAGAGTGTGTGAGGTTCTTTTAAATCCTACTTTATTCTATTGCGTACCAAGTGAGGAATTAATGGATGAAGAAGGTAGACTCTGAAATTACACTGTGATATTAATTTATGAATGCATAACGTATCTGAAAGCCCCCTCTGCTTTTTTTTTGTTGCGAAAATTGTTAAACCATTTATTTTAAGTGGGCTTGCATCTCCACTAAAATAGTATGGTAATCCCAAAATTTATTACGACAAGTTCTTTCTTGGAACATGTACAACCACAACTTATCCTTATAGAACCAATGACACACAAGACATCCAAAAGCAATTTAAAAAGAAGTAATAAGGGATGAATGTCAAGCTATTTGAATGTCCATCAGAGATGACTGAAGCCTTGGTTGAAAGGTGTGTTTTAATGAAGGTTTTAAAGGGCAACTGGAAAGCAGATTTGCATGGGTTTAGAGAATAAGATTCATACAGTTTTGAAGCGATGTGGCTGAGCTGTGTCACCGAATTATGTATTTAAAAGAAAGGCAGAGGGTACACAAGAGGTTGCCCTTGGAGCGTCGAAGAGAATTGGAATGCAAGCATACCTGGAGGACAACACAGCAAGCGTCAGTCAGCGAGGATGGGAATGATGGACAAATGGGACTTAGTGCAGGGCAAGATTATGGGATGTTGCATTTTGGACAAATTGGATTTTATGGAGGGTGGGCACTGGAGGGTCATTAGGAAAACACTGAAGTAATTAATCTTTTAATCCTATAAACAACAAAAGCATGGATAACGATTTTGTTTAGTGCTGGGGGTGAAGCTGAGATGGGGTAGAGGAGGATAATATTGTGGATGTGGGAGTTGGCTGACTTAGGAAGAGAAGATGTTGGGTTGAACTTAACTTGGGGTTGAACACAATATTAACATTGCAGAGGATTTTGTTGTGCCGACATAAGTGTTATGATGTCATTGGGCTAGGGAATGCACTTGGTCATGGAAACTGAAAACAATGGGGTGCGGTTTTATTTTTTAGCTAAGAAAGAGGCAGCATGCAAATTGTCATAGAACATGTCACTAGTGACCTAGATAAAGGCTGTTTTGTTGCTGTGATACGAGTGGAAATTGGTGACTGGTGATTTGATTAGATAATTGCAAGAAAGATTGGTGTAGAGCTGATTGGTGGTGTCACAATTAAGGACCTTTAAAGAGGAAACTAAGGATTTGATGCAACAGTGGATAAGAGGAAATAAGGATTGAGGTTGGTTTTTTTTTTGAGTAAGATGGTGATGATGATAGCATTGAAGGGGAGAGAGACCATTCGATTGGAAAGTAAGTTGTTGATATCGGCTGCCATGGGGATCAGGAGATGTGTTTGAATAAACAGGATTGGAGTGGGGAAAAGATCGATAGTGCAGGAGGGAATCCTCACTGAAGAGATGAGTTTGGGAAGGGTGAGGGTATGTCAGTGGGGGTGAGGGGAACTACAGGGATTGGGGATGGTTTGCAAAATTGGATGGAGGGGTGAATTGAGTGCACATGGGGTGGAAGTTAACGGCTTCCCACGCAGCATTGTGCCTGGACGAGAAGAGACTGGAAAAACAGGTCTGAGTAGACAGCTTACCAAGAGTTGCCTTTGCAACAGGCTGACTCTGAAACAGAACACAGTTTTGGTAGAGGAGGGTGATACACAGCAGATCTTGGCCAAGCCAATTCAGTTGATGGCCAAGTGAGCATCTTTGAGCGCTGCAGCTCTCTAACTTTTGAGGGTGTGAAAATCAAAACTGTTTGGGAATGATGAGTAGTGAAGATGACAGGGTTGAGAAAACGCAAGCACACAAGAATTAGGAGCAGGAGTAGACAATACAGCCTGTCTAGCTTGCTCTGCCATTTAATACGATCATTGCTGATCTTGGGCTTCAGCTCTACTTTCCTGTCCACTCCACATATCCCTTGATTCCCTGAGCCATCAAAAATCTGTCAACCTCTGCCTTAAATGTATTCGACGATGGATCATCCACAACCCTTTGGATTAGAGAATTCCAAAGATTCACAACCCTTTAAATGAAGTAATTTCTCCTCTTCGCAGTCCTGATTACTAGCCCTTGCCCTGAGACTGTGCCCCCATGCTTTAGGCTCCCTGACCAATAGAAACAATCTCTTAGCATCCACCCTATCAAGCCCCTTCAGAATCTTGTATGTTTCAACAAGATCATCCCTATTCTTCTAAACTCTAGAGAATATAGGCCCTGTTTACTCAGCCTCTCATCCCAGGACAGCCCCTCATCCTAAGGACCAATTTAGTGAATATGCTGTACCACCTCCAATGCAAGTATATCCTTGCTTAAAGATGGAGGCCAAAACTGCAAACAGTATTCCAGATGTGGCCTCAACAAAGCCCTATACTAATGTAGCAAAACTTCACCATTCCTGTACTGCAATCCCCTTGCATCAAAGGCTAACGTGCCATTTGCCTTCCTAATTGCTTGCTGTACCTGCGTGCTAACTTATTGCGTTCCTTGTACGAGTGCACCCAAGTCTTTCTGAACATCAAAATCTACAAGTTTCACCTTCAAACATATCCTGCTTTTCTATTCTTACGAGCAAAGTGAATAATTTCACACTTGTCACGTTATACTCCATCTGCCATCTTGTTGCCCACTCGCTTAACCTGTCTATATTTCTATGCAGTCCCTCTGTGTCCTCCCCGCAGCTTACCTTTCCACCTAGAATTGTATCATCAGCAAACAAGATACATTACTCTGTCTCTCCATCTAAGTCATTCAAATATATTACCCTCTACTCCATGAGTTTTTCTAGCGTATTAACCTATTGTGTGGCACCTTGTCGAATGCCTTTAGGAAATCTAAGTTTATTACACCTACTGGTTTCCCTTTATCTACCCTACTGATTACATCCTCAAAAACTCTAATATAATTGTCTAGCAGGATTTCCCTTTTTTAAACCATGTTGACTTGTTCTAATTATACTACACTATTCTAAGTACATTATTAAGACTTCCTTAAGAATAGATTCTAGCATTTTCCCAACAACTGATGTTAGGCTAACTGGCTTGTACTTCTCTCTCCCTTCTTTATTGAAAAGTGGCGTTACATTTGCCAACTTCCCATCTGATGGGACCATTAGTGGATTTTTAAAATATTCATTAATGGGATGTGGGCGTCGCTGGCTAGGCCAGTATTGCCCATACCTAATTCCGTAGAGAAGGTGGTGGTGAGCTGCCTTCTTGAGCCACTGCTGTCCATGTGTTGTAGGTACACCCAAAGTGCTGTTAGGAAGGGAGTTCCAGGATTTTGACCATCGACAGTGAAGCAACGGCGATATATTTCCAAGTCAGGGTGGCTTGCAGGGGAACCTGCAGGTGTTGGTGTGTCCACTGGCCTTGTCCTTCTAGGTGGTAGAGGTCGCAGGTTCGGAAGGTGCTGTCGAAGGAGCCTTGGTGAATTCCTGCAGTGCATCTTGTAGATTGTACACACTGCTGCCACTGTGCATCGGTGGTGGAGGGAGTGAATGTTTGTGGATGGGGTGCCAATCAAGGGGGCTGTTTTGTCCTGGATGGTGTTGAGCTTCTTGAGTGTTGTTGGAGCTGCATTCACCCAGGCAAATGGAGAGTATTCCATCACACTCCTAACTTGTAGATGGTGGACAGGCTTTGGGGAGTCAGGAGGTGAGCTACTATCTGCAGAAATACCAGCCTGTGACCTGTTCTTGTAGCCACAGTATTTATAATGGCTCGTCCAGTTCAGTTTCTGGTCAATGGTAACCACCCCCCGCTCCAAAAAAACCACCAAGATGTTGATTGTGGGGGATTCAGTGAAGGTAATGCCATTGAATATCAAGCAGAGATGGTTAGATTCTCTCTCGTTGGAGATGGTCATTGTCTGGCACTTGCGTGGCGTGGATCTTGCCGCTTATCAGCCTAAGCCTGAATATTGTCCAGACATTGCTGCATATGGGCATGGACTACTTCAGTATCTGAGGAGTCGTGAATGGTGCTGAACATTGTGTAATCATCCACAAACATCCCTACTTCTGACCTTATGATGAAGAGAAGGTCATTGATGAAGCAGCTGAAGATGGTTGGGCCTAGGAAACTTCCTTGAAGAACTCCAGTAATGTCCTGGGACTGAGATGATTGACCTCCAACAACCACAACATCTTCCTTTGTACCAGTTTTGACTCCAACCTTTGGAGAGTTTTCCCCCTGATTCCAATTGACTCCAGCTTTTCTAGGACTCCTTGATGCCACACTTGGTTAAATGCTGCCTTGATGTCATTCTCACCTCACCTTTGGAGTTCAGCTCTTTCGTCCATGTTTGAACCAACGCTGTAATGAGGTCAGGAGCTGAGTGGCCCTGGTGGAACCCAATCTGAGCTTCAATGAGCAGGTTATTGCAGTGTAAGTGCTGCTTGATAGTAAAGTCAGCAACACTGTCCATCACTTTGCTGACCTGGAGTAGACTGTTGGGGCAGTAATTGGCCAGTTAGATTTGTCCTGCTTTTTGTGTACAGGACATACTTGGACTATTTTCCACATTGCCGGGTAGATGCCAGTGTTGTAGCTGTATTGGAACAGTTTGCCCAGGGGTTCTGGAGCACAAGTCTTCAGTACTATTGCCGGAATATTGTCAGGGGCTATAGTCTTTGCAGTATCCAGTGCCTTCAGCCATTTCTTGATACCACGTGGAGTGATTTGAATTGGCAGAAGACAGGCATCTGCGATGCTGGGGACATCAGGAGAAGACCAAGATGGATCATCCACTCGGCACTTCTGGCTGAAGATGGCTGCAAATTCTTCAGCCTTGTCTTTTGCACTTAAAAACCCCACATCCCCTGGGGATATTTATGGAGCCACCTTCTCCAGTTAGTTATTTAATTGTCCACCACCATTTATGATTGGACGTGGCAGGACTGCAGAGCTTAGATCTGATCCGTTGGTTGTGGGATTGTTTAGCCCTGTCTATCACATGCTGCTCTGCTGTTAGGCATGCAAGTAGTCCTACATTGTAGCTTCACAAGGTTGACATGTGATTTTTAGGTATGTTAGGTGCTGCTGCTGGCATGCCCTCCTGGACTCTTCATTAAACCAGGATTGATCCCCTGCCTTGGTGGTAATGGTAGAGTGGGGGATGTGCTGGGCCATGAGGTTACAGATTGTAGTTGCATACAATTCTGCTGCTACTGATGGCCCACAGCACCTCATGGATTCCCAGTTTTGAGTTGCTACATCTGTTTGAAATCTGACCCATTTAGCACAATGGTAGTGCCACACAACACGATGGAGGGTATCCTCAATGTAAAGGAGGGACTTCATCTCCACAAGGACTGTGCGGTGGTAACTCCTACCAGTACTGTCATGGGCAGATGCATCTGCGACAGATAGATTGGTGAAGACAAAGTCAAGAAGGTTTTTCCCTCTTATTTGTTCCCTCACCGCCTGCTGAAGACCCAGTTTAGCATCTATGTCCTTTAAGATTCGGCCAGCTCAGTCAGCAGTGCTGCAACCTAGCCACTCTTGATGACGGACGTCGAAGTTCCCCACTGGAGTGTATTCTGTGCCTTGCCACCCTCAATGCTCCCTCCAAGTGGTGTTCAACGTGCAGGAGTACTGATTCATCAGCTGAGGGGGTCAGTAGATGGTAACTAGCAGGAGGTTTCCTTGTCCGCATTTGACTTGATAACATGAAACTTCATGGGATCCAGTGTCAATGTTGAGTACGCCCAAGGCAACTCCCTCCTGACTATATACCACTGTGCCACCACCTCTGGTGGGTCAGTCCTGCCGGTGGTTAGCTTTTAATTCCAGATTTACTAATTGAGTTCAAATTCGACCAGCTGCCTAGTGGAATTTGAACCCATGCCCCCAGAGCGTTAGCCTGGGCCTCTGGATTACTAGTCCAGTGACATTACCATTATGCCACTGCCTCCCTAATCTAAGAAATTTTGGGAAATCATAGCTAGCATGCCCACTATCTCTGCAGCTAGTTCTTGTAGAACTCGAGGGTGTGGGCCTTAAGGTCCTGGGGATTTGTTGGATTTTAGTTCCTTGAGTTTCGCCAGTACTTTTTCTCTGATATTAATTGCCTTAATTTCCTCTGTTTTTGGTCCCTCAGCTAGCCTCTATTTCTGGAATACAACTTGTGTTTTTTTACTCTGAAGACAGACCCAAAATATTTTTTCAGTACCTATTTCTTCATTCTGCATGATAATTTATCTTGTCACTCTTTCTAAGTGATCAATGTTTACTTCAGCTACTCTCTTTTTGTGTACTTGTAAAAGCTCTTACAAAATCTTTTTATGTTCCTGGCTGGCTTATGCCATACTCTTTTTTTACATTTTTACTAACTTTTGGGGCCCTTTGCTAGTTTCTAAAACACTCCCAATCATCAGACTTGTGCCATTCTTTGCAACATTATAAGCCTCTTTTAATCTAATACTATCCTTAACTCCCTGATTAAGCCACAGATGGATCTTTCTTGCTGCGTTTTGGTTTTCAATGGAATCTATTTTTGTTGAACGTTTTGAATTGTTTCTTTACATGATTCCCACTGTTCATTTCCTGCCGTAACTTTTAGTCGGTTTACCCAGTCAATCTTGCCCAGTTCTCCCTTCTTACTTATGTAATTGACTTTGTTTAAGATTCTTGTTTGTGATTGAAGTATGTCGCTTTCAAATTTAATATAGAATTCAGTGGTATTATGATCACTATTTCTTTGTGGATCTTTTATTATGACATTACTAATTAACCCTGCCTCATTACATAATACTACATCTAAGAGGGCTTTATCTCTAGTTGGTTCCACAATGTATTGCTCCAGGAAACTGTCACAAAAACATTCTACAAATTCATCTTCTAGTTCATCCTTGCCAATTTGATTGTCCCAGTCTAAAAAAAAAATTAAAGTCCCCTACAAAATATTACATTGCCTTTGTTACAAGCTCCAGTGATTTCTTGTTTAATGCTCTGTCCAGTAGTATAACCACTGTTGGCTGGGGGCCTATATACGACTCACAACAACGTCTTCTGACTCTTGCTGTCCCTAAGTTCCACCCGCACTGATTCTACGTCATGATCTTCTGAGGCCAGATCCTTTCTCACTAATGTCCTTCTCTCATGCTTTACTATCAGGGCTACCCTTCCTCCTTTATTCTGTCTGTCTTTCCAAAATATTGTGCACCCTGGAATATTTATTTCCCAATCTTGATCACCTTGCAACCATGCCTCTGGAATGGTGGTTAAATTTAAACCATTTACCTCTATTTGTGCCACAAGTTCTTCTAGCTTATTGAAGATACTTCGTGCATTCAGATAGAGAACTTCTAATTTCATTTTTTTAACTACTATTCCCTGCATTGACATTATTCACTGATGCATTATGAATGTTAAACTCTCCTTTCCTTCCTGCCCCACTCTGCTTGTCTTTACCCACATTGCTACACTGATTCATTGCCTCGACCTTTCTCTTTGGATTTCTAGAAACAGTGATTGATTTTTCTGGGGAGAAATGGCATCAAAGTTGAACGAAAATGCAATTGTTTAAAAACTGATAGCAACAGAGGTGTCAAGCCAGGTGGGTTTAGGGGACAGGGAGTTAGTAATAGTCATGGAGCTAGGGAAGAGTAACATCTTATGTTCCCTAGAATACCCCAAATTCCGACGTGATTTCCAAATAACTGGTTACCTTTGGATTTTAAATGTTATATTTGTATCTCCTAGCTGAATACCAAGAACAAGGTTTACTCTTTAGGTTCCTGTGCAAAATTTGCTAGCAATAAGCTGCAGCAGACAAATGGATTTGAGGCACAGATCAGCCACAATCTAATGGAAAGATGAAAGATCATATGGGGCATACAGTAATTAATGGTTTAGATTTTAGCTTTTAACATAAACTTTCTAGGTGATTCTTTTTTATGAAATGAAGCTGCCAGTTGCAGACAATGACAGTAACAACATAGGTAGAAATGTCACCACAATTGTTTTCGCTTCAGTGAGCCCCTTTTTAGAAGTTCTGCTACTTGCTTAATTTTATGATTTGCTTCTGACCCAGCAGTGATCTACACTAAGATGAGATGAATTTTCCTCAACATGTGTTTTAATATTTTGGATTAATCATGACCTGAATCATGACCTCAGACTCTTGCAGTGTTTGAACTTTTTGTTTTTTGGGATGTGCACAGCACACAGCCCAGACTCATTACTGTAGTTTTCTAAATGAAGCTGTTTTAAATGTTAGTCTCGAAAGGTACATAAATATACAGGATGGTTTCATCTATTAGATTTATCCCAGGGTATGAAAGTTGCGGTTAATATGGAAGTTATAGAGAACGTAAGTGGCTGTTAATATGGTTCCTTAAAACAATCCTGACTTGAAATGGGTTAGCTGTCCCACATTTGATTTAAACTATGATTGAGCTAACAAAACATGGTTATACGAGGAGGTGGTAAACTTCAAGTTACTAATTTTCAGATATTTTCAACAATAAATATGTTTTACTAAAACAAATACCGATTCCATATTAATGAGAATGTCTGGATTTCGTGGATCATAGGCATTTTGCCTACACTAACTAAAGTAAGCTTTGACCTGCTAAAAATGAACTTTGGAATTAACGGTTTGTTGTGAATGAGGTATTTCAGTCTTGGGGAATTGGTGGCGCAAATTTAAATCTCAGTGGTCCTCCCGGGAAATGGAAGCGAGTAGTAAAAATGGTGATGATATAAAGTAATCAAACTGTCGTGCATGAGGGAATTAGCAGTTTGTTTGAATTCCTATGGAGCTAACTTCACCAGAAAGGTGACGAAGTCTCATTTATATACATAAACTTTCTACCTCACTTCTGGCAGTTATGATGCCTGAGTTGGTGCAGCTTCAAGGAAATTTTTGACTTAGTTGTCTTTAATCAAATTCATATCATTTGGTTCAAACTGAGCAAACTAGACTACAGACTTGTCCCCTTTATTTCATCAAATGTACAACTCAGAAACAGGCCATTCAGGCCAACAGGTCTCTGTCTGTGTTTATATGCAGCACACAAGTTTCCTTCTATCTTTCTTCATTTCATCCTATCAACACATCCTTCTAATTGTTTCTCCTTCATATATTTATCGAGCGTCCCCATAAGTTTCTTTTTGCCGTTCTTGCTTTTAATTGACTTTAGCAAAATATCTTAAATAATTTCCCCTACACAGACATAACTCCTCACGTAACAAGCATGAATCAGTCCTCAGTCTGGAATTTCTGCTTCAATTTCCTTCTATCACCCCTTCATCTCCTGAAGACACCAGCTCACTCTGAATGCACAATTCCTCTGCCATTTTACCACTGTGAATCGGGAGAGTAATTGCACTTAAATGGCTGAGGTACATTGAGTACTTTCCAGCAGAGTTACTCAAATTTGGGAAGGAACTATGGCTAGTTTCCCTCCTCTCTTGCCTAGAAGCCCTGAGGTCAAACATAGCAACTTTTAATGCCTCCCAGCTAAGGCCAGTTGACTCAGTAGCACAGACTGATGAGTTCTGTTCTGTTTTTTTTAAAGCGTCTGTAACTGAGAACCATGAGATGCTCATAAAGGACTCCATTTCAGCTTCTGAAGTAGCTACTGGTCATTATGGTGCAGCCAAGAGCCTAGTCACAACTAATCTAATAACTACAGTGACGCCAGAGAAGAAGGCAGAAGAGGAGAAAGCAGAGGAAGAGGAGAAAAAAGCAAAGATTGATGTTACTCCATCACTCACACCGGTCAAGCATGAAATAAAGGTAGTGTGCTCTGGGGCATGAAAAATGTACCGTCAACAAAATAAGCAGATGACACACCTGAAAGCCAGGAGAAGCAGGCCATTATTGGAAATTGATAGTTTGATATGAAACCAGTTTTACTGCAAAGTAAGAAGCATGTTAATGCTTAGAAGTAAAAGATATTGGTGTGAAAATAATTGCTAGCGATGTTGCTATACACCATTTTAGATGGGTTGACGCTTTAGCTAAAATAATGAAATGAGGGATCTGATAGGAGCATAGTAAACATTAATACAATAAAATCAATTGCCTTAATTTGTTTGTCCATGGTTTGTTGATACAAAATATTAAAAAATACACTTCCTTTGTTTCAATAAGATCACATTAATAAAAAGCTTGCATTTCTAAGAATGGGTTTGATAATCCCATGCTATTTTTTTTGTTCTACTCATAGTTTGAGTTTGTCCTGTTTGAATTAATGGCTGAAAGGAAGCGTCTTAAGAAGGCTGATACTAAAGCCCAAGTTTTGTTGCAACATTTGTTATAGCTTTAAAAGGGAAAATAGAAGTTTGAACATTTTCAGCAAAATGTTTTGATCAGTCTTTGGGGCACTGCATCTTCTTTGTTGTTAAGTCATCTCCATCAACAAACATACATTTAAGACATTTAGAACTACTTAAACTTTGGACCTTACCTTGGGTACCATTTGAACATTTATTGCCAAAGCTTCAAGTTAGTTTTAACTATCACTGCAAGAGGGATGTGTTTGGGGTGGGGCGATGATTGGAAACCTCTCAGAATTTTACTGGTACTTTTAATTTTTGCAGATTTGCAGTTACCCATTCTTCATGATGGGGCTGCTACTTCCTTCAGTTTATTAGAGTACAGCATTTGTAATCTCAGATATTTTAGAAATCTTACCTTTACAGGTCACAGACGACCACTTAGTGTGGTACATTTAGGCACCACAGAATGATGTCTTGGCTGATCATTTCTGAAGAATGACACTGGGAAACACCTGGAAATAGGTCACCTATAAGATTTCTTCTGGGGAGTGATAAGGGCATAAGAACGAGAAAATAACCTCATTTTTTAAAGTTTTGCTTTGTGAAGTTAAGGCCTTATGATCCATCCAGATAGTTGTTTTTAACCTAGACAGGGTAAATGAAAGCCTCAATGGTACCTGTAAATTCCTAGATTAATTGAAATTGGACAGCCTCAATCCAATTTCTAGTCAGAATTGAATGACGCCACGAAACTGTTTGATAGAGTTTGACACACATTTGCACGTTCTTTCTCATACTGTAGGATGGCTGGATAAACTTAAAAAAGCTATACAGGTATAGTAAGGGGGTGGAGTTAAAAGACCTTCATTATACATTAAAACTGTGCTATACCTGACCTAAAAGTATTTGGGTCTCAAAATGGAGTATCTAAATTGCTTGATCTAGTGACAGAAGTGTGATAGATGCTTCACAGTGGTATTAAGAGTCCACTGCATGGTGGTGGTGGAGCAAAGGGTTCTGGGAGGCTAGAGTTGTTTGCAGAAGCATAATATTTCAACCAAAAGTGTCAAAATATCTTTAAAAAGTAGCTCTGAAGGGGGGTAAGAGTGAAGTTACACTTCTCTTCAATTCAGTGATGTTGTATACCTCATCCTTGACTGTTCCATGTAAAACAAAACATTGTGCGTGAATGTCCTGAAAATGTTGAAAGAACAGTATATGCCTATTTGCCCTGGCCATTCTGCACCCAAATTATTTTATTGTTGGCCAAGTCTTGATGAAGAATAAGATTGTATATCTCCAGTTATTTATTTACAGTATGCTGTTAGTGAAGAGAGACTTTTTCTTTTCAATAACCTTGAGTTTGTTGACATTTCCTTCAAGTCATGGAAATTTTAACAAATGGAACATACTTCAAATCATAGAAGGGATTTCTATAATTCTGTCACACACCATCACTTTTTCTTGAAGTATTTGAGTAAACACCAGATCACTGCAATGTTTCCATAGTAATTAGAATTCTGCAGAATATAATGTAAAGAAACTGATTAGTTGAAAGAAATATTCGTTAAAGCTTGGCTTTTATTAATTAAATGTGAGGATTGTATTTCAGATCCTGAGACAAATTATTCTCTTTTGTATTTATACATAAATAATCATTGGGGTGGCAAGCATAGAGGAAAATAGGGGTTGTAGGATTGCATGCCCACTTTTTTTCAGTCCACTTTTAATAGTCTATAGTGGTGAAATTCATCCTGGGCAGGAGTGCAAAATGATTGATATTGCATTGACAACCATTTTACACTCTACCAAATTTTCTTTTTCCAAATCAGATAGCGAGGAGAATGAGCTGTTAGTGTGCTATCCACCATTTTGCTTTGCCTGCTGAAGGCAGTTTTCACCCTCGTGTGTCTCTGTGCATAGATGTGTAATTAAGAACCACAGAAATTTCTCTTCTAGGGATGAAGCTTGATTATAAATAAATTAGCAAGTTCAGACTCCTGAAGTCACTGCATTTAATCATGACCATTGTTCAAAAACTTCTTCCCCCTTCTTGTCGCCCCCTCAATTGCTTTTATTAAATCCAATTATTCAACCTGCATTTGCTTCAGAAGATAGATCATAAAGCCTGCAGGTGTCGCCGTAGAACAGGGATCGGCAATTTACGGCACACATGATTTTGAGTGGCACTCACATTGCTAGTCCAATTAACAGCACAGAAGTTCTAAAGAAAAGATACTTTGTCATTTACTTATCCTGAGAAGGTATGTTACATCGATAAAAAGTGTATAGCATTTAAATAGTAAATGTTTGTGTTTTATTCATTAATGGGATATTTTAAAGTCCTGATTTGCTGCTTACATCAGTATCACATAATGCGGAATAACGTACTGCATTTGACATTATATGTGCCCTCTGTTGTGACTTTTTTCACTTAAATTGAGGGATACAATTGACAAAATGTTAGCTCTTAAGAAAGGAAGGAAATGCAAGGGAAAGGGTCACACTGACCTGGTAAAACCTGCATCTTAATTTAATTTTAAATGAAGCTTCTTAAGCATTTTAAAAACCTTATTTACTTTACATAAAAGAATAGTTTAATTACATATAGAGACCTTATAAATGTTAAAATGATTTAGTCGCACTCGAAACCTTAAATTAGAGTGAATAAATGAAGACTTAACACGTCACTTCTGAAAGGTTACTGACCCCTTCCATAGAAGAACAGTATATAACTCAATGGCTGACCCAACAAAAGGCACAATTTAGGAAGAATGGATTCTCCTGTCCCTGTATGGCTTGACTGACACTGACAAACTTGCATGCAAAGGGAAGTTCGGGTATAAATGTGTCAGTTGTGATCTAGAGCTGGATATTATTAACTCAGAGCTGTTGGGTGTGGAAGAAGGGGGAGGTAGTGATTGTGTGATGTTGCTTTGGATTAGGGAACCAGAAAGAATGGATTTTCCAAAGGGTCTGTCAAATTTAATGGCAGGACTTGATAAGAATTTTGATCTCTTTTCCAACTGTAGCCAACCTGATTGAGAGGCTGGCTGACTACTGAGTGCGTATGCCTTGGCACTAGGCCGTGGCTGGGAAGCAGAAAGGAGCCAAGGAAAATCAAAGAGGCCAAGGGCTGATGGGAGGAAGCTAGAGTCTGGAGCAGCGGATGATGGAGCAAGGCAACATCGGGGAGCCTGGGGGTCAGAAGAAATTGGAGTCCCAAGTACAGACCTGAAACCTCATGGAAGAGATTGGAAGGGCTGGTGGCGGGGGAGATCAGAGTCCTTATGCAGTAAATCGGAGGGTCAGGAGGTCTGATCATGGTAGGTCGGCAAAGCAGATATAGTGGATCCAGCAGGTAAGTAGAAAAGGCACTTACCTCTTGAATCCAGCAGTTTTAACATCTCTTTAATCAAGGTTTCCCAAGGCCTAGAAAACGCAGTCAGGGTTAAATTTAAAATGGTGGTTAAATATGAGTCATGCAGCTTCACTGTAATATTTAAATGACCAATCTAGTCCCATGTCCCCAGCTGCATTTCAACTGGAAGTGGTATTGGGATCGAGATTCAGATTTTTGGTGTTTTAACACCCCACTGTGCCCCAAATCCATCAGTTTTTGGCATTAAAACTCCCCCTTAATATTTCAAAGTTGAGACCTTTCTTGAGTTGTGGTTTCTGTATTTAATTTCCTTTTGAATCATAACAAATGTAAAAGTCAGGAATCATTCTTAATGACTGAAAATGACCCATTATAGCATACAGTGTGAAAAAATGTGAGGTTGCCCATTTCGGCAGGAAGGATGGAAAAGCAGAATATTATTTAAATGGAGCAAGACTGCAGAATGCTGCAGTACAGGGAGATCTGGGCATCCTTGTTTATGAATTTCAAAAATTCTAGCATGCAGGTACAGCAAGTAATTAGGAAGGCAAATGGAATGATGGCCTTTATTGCAAGGGGGATATAGTATAAAAGTAGGAAGTTTTGCTCCAACAATACAGTGCATTGGTGAGACTGCACCTGGACTACTGTGTACAGTTTTGGCTTCCTTACCTGAGGAGGGATACATTTACATTGGAAGCAGTTCCGAGAAGGTTCACTAAGCTGATTCCTGGGATGAAGGGCTATCGTATGAGGAAAGGTAAACAGGCTGTGCCTATACTCATCGGGGTTTAGAAGAATTAGAAGTGATCTTATTGATTTTCCAGTGGCCTGACTGGGTTGATGCTGAGAGGGCACAGTTTAAAAATAAGGATTCTCCCATTTAAGTTGGAGATGCAAAGGAATTTCTTCTCTGAGAGTCATTAGTCTTTGTTATTCTCTTCCACAACAAGCAATGGAGGCTGGGTCATTGAATATATTCTAGGGCGAGTCAGACATTTTACATTAACAAGGGTGTTAAGGGCTATGGGAGACAGACAGGAAAGTGGCATTAAGGCCACAATCAGATCAGATTGAATGGCGGAGCAGGCTCAATAAGTCAAATGATCTACTCCAGCTCCTATTTCTTATGATCTTATTAGATGTCATTAGATTGGCAACAGAGGATACCAACTAAAGTATCAGCAAAGCAACTGACCTTTCTATCAATTGGCATGAACGCACTTATCACTAGATGTAGTATAAAACCAGCTATGCTTCACTGTACACTTTCTAGGTTCACTCAGTTTGCATGTAATCTCAAAATGAGTTCAAATACTTTATCCTGTCTGAGAAGTTCAGCTGGAAACTTGTGCTCAGAGTAAAGCTCAAATAATTTATAATTCCTAAGCTCTGACAGTACTCAACTTTTAACTAATTTTATCAATAATCCATTGGCTGTGCAGTGTAATATTTTATTTTTGTTGCTTTTTAAAGCAGAAATTACTTCTGCGTGAAGCCTGACTTGATCAGGTTAATATTTTTCATTTGTTCATATTATATGATTTCTGGAAGGATATTACAAGATTTTTCCTGTAATTTTTGTGCCTTCCATATATCCCAAAAATTATACAGATAAAAATTCATTTCAGCAGATTGTTATTTTATTTGGAAGAGAGGACATTACTTTTTTCCCTCTTTAGCCTTCCATGCCAAACAACAAACCTTGCCTGAGGGGATGGTCAATTGTGTCGCTCACAGTTTCCTCTCAGTGCAGCTCTGCAATCAGATGGACGGTTCCAGCAGAAGCCTGGAGCAAATCCCCCTACAAATTTGTTCGCTTATTCTGTTTAGAAATGAGCTAGCCCTCTTCTCTTGGTTATTCTAACAGTGGTTTGACAAGACTAGGAATATACCACATCACAAATTGTGAGCGCAAAAATGTACTGTGCTGCAACTCATCTCTTATAGCACCACTGTTTAGCTTTGAATAGACTTGCTAACAGGTCTGTTAATAAACTTGTGTTCTGAATTCTGCAGTATTTCTGCAGTCATCTGCTAAATGAAATTACGTAAAACGTCTTGAACAGTTAGGAGAGATTCAGATACATCAAAGGGATTCTTGCATTTAATTGAGGTTAGAAATCCACTCTATGTAGGCCAACCAAAAAAGGGATATTATCTCTGTTTTATCAGATTTTAAAACAGTTTTAGTTTCATGAGAGAGCGATGTGATTTATGGATACCCAGGGGTTGGAATTTCTTCGGCCATGAAGCTTTTCTTTAGAATATAGTAACACTGAGAAAGCAGCGCTTAAGTATTTATTGTCCATCCCAAGTTGCAGTGAAAACGCTGAACTGCTGCCTTGAACTACTGTGGTGATGGTGCTTCCAAATTGGCATTATAAAGAAAATTCTTTGATTTTTAATCCAGTGTAGTGAAAAAGAAATGGTGATTTTATGCGCAAATCAGGATGGTGCATGACTTAGAGAGGACCACGGAGACAGTGGTGTTCCCAAGAGATATTACTATTCCCGTCTTTGGTGCTAAATATGATGTTTAACATAGAAACTGTTTAACATGTTCATGTTAAATTTATTTGCCCACTATTTTAACACTATTAGGCCTGATTTTAACTCCAGGTCAGTTTTGGACAGATGGATAACATAAGTTGGAAACTCATGCACAAATCTAGAAATTTTAACTCCCAGGCCTGAGTTTAAATTGTGCGAGTTGATTTCCATCCACTCTGGGTAAAGAGTGATGAAAAATCTCTCAACTCTGAGGCTGTTTGACAGCACATAAGGGGCACGTTCAGCTGCCAGGGTCATCCTGCAGATCCCATCACCTCCTGGCGGGTAAATTACTGGGGGCAATTTTAATTACCCACCTGCCCATTATTTTAAATGGGTTAAAGCCTTTGTTAAGATAGTGGATAGAATAATTTTATGTGAACGCATTAAGCCACAGTTACTAATGGTATGATTTCACCCCTGACAGAATGTAAAACCTTTTTCTTTGTAAATTATTCATCATATATCCCAAGAAGCAAACAAACTGATGTAAAACATGATGACAGTAAGCAGTTACCACCGCCTAAGAAAAATATTGACTGTTCTTACTGCATTTGTGTTGATAAAATTAAACTGTGCTGTAATAGGGAAAAAAGTTTTCTTTTACACTTTTCAAACTTTCAGAGTTTCCATTAACTTGTGGTTCTGAGTCAAAAGGCACTTGAAATTTGACAATGACTCCTTAGGATTTTTCCATTTTCTGCATTCCATATTTCCAAGTAATGTTTGCCAAGTAGCAGCATTGTATTTTAAATTCCCTCATTGTATCCTGCAAACTCTTGTACACTCCCAATGCTCTGCTGTTGACATCTGCAATTGCCAGTAGGTCTGCCTGCATGAACTAGACTTGTACTAAAATGTTTGGGTACAAGAGATATAACTAATTCTATTAGCATTGGAATGGGACCAGCAAAGAAACTATCACTATTGGTTGGATAACTAAGAGAAAAAGAAACATACCAACAAGATGAAGCACAAAGAGGAATTAGAAAATAAAATGGCATTATATAAATCAAAGTGCAAGTAAGCAAGTTCAGGATTAATTGTGAAGTAAACAAGTAAAATGAAGAAATGCACAACAAAAGAAAAAAAACAGGGTAAATGGTTAGATAGAAAGATTTAATAAAAATGAAAACGTGATTAGATGAAGGCAGCAAATAGAAAACTTAATTCTATATAACATCTGTGGGAGAAAACCTAATACTCTTTAAAAAGCATTTAAACAAATTACAGGAATTCAAATTATATTTGCGCAAAATTGTTGCGGGACCTCCTGCAATTTAGCATTTCCAAATCCCAAACTGCTAAATATTTCCGGTTAGCAGAAGCTCTGAAATTTTGGAAGAACAAATACTGTGGGATGCATTAACTAATAATTTTCTTTTTTTTTGTCTTTTTTTTAAATGTTCCTGCTCATTTCTGTTGCTCCTGCATCTTCTGTGATTTCATTTTTGTTCCACCATAGACCTCATTCTTTGGCACAGATTCATTTTGCTCTTCCTCTTGCTCTCTGCCTTTGCACTGTGACTCTCCTGTGTCATCAATGAGTGTTCATAGGAGATGTACAGAGAATGTTTCAAAATCAGCTAGTTGTCTTAAGGCTGAAGATCCCAGAAGTATTTCTCATCCATTATTGGGCTATGATTCTTCGAACTATGTTGATAAAAAAGCAATGGGATTTAAAAGGGACCAAGATCTAGGGCCTAAATCTAGGAAAGGAGGAACCTTGTTTTCGTTCTCCTTGCATCTCCCAGCATCATTCTCTTTGCTAGATGATGATGGCTACCTTACCTTCCCTAGCTTCTCTGATGCCAGTTTCTTACCTGAAAGTTTCCAACGTTATCTGCCCATTCAATCGCCATCACTTGTCCCCTGTTTTCTTTTCATTTTCTTCTTCCTGCTCTCAGCGTCTTTCTCTGTACCTTTGGCTCTCACTCTCTCCTTCCCTCTTGCTATATGCCTGTGCTACCTGGAGCCCAGGGCAGCCTCCTTGAGTGCCTCAGTTGACAATGACCTGAGTGACAGTTCAGAGGAAGAGGTGTGTACCTCAGCCTAGAACACAATTCTTTGTGTTCAGTGCTTGGGTGTCCTGCGCAATGTACAATGCTGCGATAGTAATCTTATTTTCAGAATGTCATTGCTGTTTTTCCTTGTTAAAGTTATGTTTCAATGAGACATAACTGTAACTTGACTCATCAGATTAGACAAAAAGTTTTTGTACTCGCAGAAGGAAAAAAGTCTCTGGAAAACAGGTCTGTTCTTCTCAACTATGAAAATTGTTCAGTAATAATAGTGGAAAAATATGAGGTAATTGGCGTGTGGTATATAGTTCTTGCTCTGATATGGATGTAAATTCCTAAATTGAATGAGGTCATTCAAATGGACCATGCTGGCATTTCCCTAGGAGCTGGAGCCAGTTGATAGGTCAATCAGTTTAGTTTCTCTGGTGTGAGACAGCCAGAACCTCATTAGTATTACAGTAGACCATTTGTTCTTCAGTGAACCTTGTTCTGCTCAGTGAATGGCTCAATATGAGTAGAAATACCAAACATCAAGGGCCTGATTAATCACCTTTTAAAGACCAAAATGCATCATTTTATATTTGATAATGCAATTTCTTTAAAATCCGTTTTTATCTCACTTACATGCCTAAACTCATATTGAAATATCCTGCCTGTTGTTTGTGACCTTCTATTTAATATAGAATTTGAAGTAACTGTGGTCCCTTGTGAATAGTGCGCCAGGAATTGTCAGCATGAATTACTCGAGATGTGACCTTATTCAGTTTTCTGTCTTGATGTATTGTAGTATAGAAAGATAAAATGAAAGTAGTATTTTTGATAAACAATTAAGTTCTGCTTTGGAAGTGGCTAAATGAAGTAGGCAGAATATATCGTGTAATTTTGCAGGCGCTAAAACAGATTCAGGGGTATAGACTAGGTTAACGTCACTATAGACTCAGAATGAAAACTTGGTGTCTAATCTCAAATCATCCTCCAGAGTAGGAGTTCTCAACCTTGTTGCTTCTGAGACCCCCACCCCCCTTCCATGTTATAAAAATTCCGCAGACCCTCTGTAGCACAACACAACTTTTTATTTAGTGGCTCCTGCCATGTGGCAAAACTCAGCAGCAGATTTGTGCACAGTAGGATCCCACAACAGAAAATCAGATGGATCACCATACTTGTTTACCTAAACTCCAGGTGCACTTCCCAATATAAAAAAAGTCAGCTTTCATTTCCATCCACACCCTATATGAGTGATGCCCTTGGATCAGACCCAGAACTCGCAGCAGCAGAGAGGTAGTTTGATCAGCTGCCCATGCCATTCATGGCTCTGGTAGCAGCCGCCATGGATAGGCAGCAGTCAGCCGCAAAACGACCAGAAGGTGGAGTCAGCTGAACAATCACCAACATTATTTGGTAAATTTTCGGCCTATTAGACAAATAAACGGATATCAAATCTCACTAACCTGTTGCTCTACTTACCCGATTTAAAAATGGCGGGCAGGAGAGCGTGCACACGCAACCTGGTGGGAAAAGAAACCACTGCCAAATGTCACTAACATATCTGGGGAAAGTGAGGAAGTGGAGTCTCTTTTCCTCCCCTCCAACATCATTGTTGGCAGCAGCACCACATCGATCCAACCTGGCACCTGTGGGCTAAATTGGAGTGGGTTTAAAACATAGCCTGTTTTGAGGCCTCACTCTTAGTAATAAATAGGGTACCACTGACATCAGTAGCAATCAGTTTTGCTTTCTTTGTTTGTTTTGCGGAATGGGATTTTTAAAAAGGTTTTATTCTTGAAAGACGCTAATTTGGCAGACCCCTTAAACCTTCTCACGGACCCCTGGTTGAGAACCTCTACTCTGGAGCATCCAGAATCGGCTGATAGTGAAGTGTATATACGTTAATGTGCATGTTCTTTGTTACTCTTGGAAATATATAGAAAAGTTATATCAGTGGTCATTGTCTGGTCCACATTGCATGTAAGGATCGTTCAATGAATGAGGGTCTGTTTGCATCATGACCTATATATCTGTACATTTAGGAAAGCATAAATCGGAATTGTATTTGATTCAAAGCCCTTAAAACATGGGCTACATTGTGTACTTGCTCTATATCTTTGAACATAAGTTGATTTTCATACTTGATTTACTAGAGAATTTTGTATTGCAGAATCTTTCAGCTATCTATTGTGGTCCACTGAAGAAAGGATGATGATTTTGTTTCAGTATATTTTGAAGTTTTATTAAAATGAACATTGAAGCCAATTTTCCTAATTCTCCACACAAAAATGACAAATAGAAAACCTTCACTGTGCTTGTGAAGTCTCTCAAAACATGTTTATAAATTTATAATGTCAGTAAAGTTGGAACGGTACCCCCTTTAATAGACCTTCAATATTATATTGACCTCATTTTCCTTCTAGTGAAACGCTGATATCTTGCTGCATTCTTGGCCTGTTCATCCCTCTTCAACAATTCTAATACACCCGTGCTACTTCAGTGCACGTTGTTGATAATTAAGTGTCCTTTGAAGAAAATATTGGTATCTGTTATTACTATGTAAATAACTTTCTGAAGTGACTGGTTTAGAAAACTGAGGAAAAAAGCATTGAATTTGAGAGTGCCAATTGCAGTACTTTCATATGATTTTTCTATATGAAGCATTACGAAATTTTGTATGACAAAAGATGAAAATAGTTTTTTTTAAAAAGCACATCTTTTTAATTATTTCAATCACAGCATCACATGGGTCCATGCCCATCAAATTAAATCATTGGATAATTGATGATAGAGCTATCGGTTCTCATTTTGGTCCAGGTAGAGATGTAGCAAAAAGTCCTTAAAAAAAAAAATCTGCTGGGACTAGTAGTCTAATTGTAATTTAAGATGTTTGGACTGCTGGGCATTTTGACCATATAAGTCTCATTCTTTTCATATAAATGCTGCAAGCAGACCTGTCTATAATTATTTTTAAAGATAAGAATGGCACAGATAAGGCCCTTGAAAGTTAGGCTAGTGTCACAGTGACTGAAAATAGTTCTTAAGTAAACTTTGCTTCTGGTGTAAATGAGTTGCATTTTTTTCAAACAAAAATAGTTGGTTACAAAATTGTAATTGTTTAAACCATACCAATCAATTTTGTATCTCAAAAAAGCTGCATAAACACTTAAAGAGGATAAGTTGGACATTGTTATGTCCCATTGTTTTGGCATAAAACGGGGACAGAAAGTTCCTATTTTGCCGAGCTATATTCTGCACTCCAAGGCCACCTATAATATATAAAATATCATTTTGGCTCAGGAGATATTAAAGTGTCCCTGGTGGCTACCTTGAAGAGGCATTCTGCCCCTCATGAGTGTTTGTAGAGTTCCTAATGCCAGTTTTAAGGTCCCCTCTCATAAATTATTCAACATGAGTGGAACATGCCCCAGATATCTTCCTCTCAGGTTTTCTTGTTCTTTCTGCGGCATAGCCAGCAGCCCTTAAAAGGGAGTGCTGAAGGCTACCAATAAACTGACAAAGTTTCTCCTTTTTAATTTGTCTTTATGGCTGTCATGTCCCACGTGGCTGCACAGCACTCCTGAGAGTTGCTGCTGACCTGCATTTGCCCCTTTCCTGTTCTCCTTCTCTGTCTCTCAGGAGGGACGCTGCCATATTGCAGATTTTCAAAATTGGCAAACTGCTCTGAATACCTAAATGGTGCCCACAGCTCACTGGCAGTATATTGATGAACCTGATGTCCAATTTCAGATGAACCTCAAGCTTCTAGCATATGACTTGCGCATGCCACTTATTTTTGGCCTAATCGAATTTCAAGCTCTTTTTTATTTCTTTCTCTCCAATAAAATATGTATATCCTTTCTCAATCTCAATTTTATTAAATAATAGGTACTGCAGGGGAGAAATTAGATCTATCCTTGGTCCCTTGTAAACACACTCTTTTTATGAATGCTACACATTGGCTGTAACATAGATGTAGCCCAGTTGCCTTTTTTCATTAATTTGAGATACATCATTGATAGTTCAGTTCTGTGTGCATAGAGCAGCCATTGACAGAAATAACTTGAAGGTAATCAGCCTCGGTCTTACTGTGGAAAAGGGATTCTCGCTTCATGCAACTTATCCCATAATTGGAATGGGTTTAAATGAGTTTCTCTAGGACCAATATTTCCAAATTTGTTTGTGTATATCAATTGCTTACTAATGTTGTAATATTCAGTAGTATTTTGCCCCAAAACATTCATTTTTTCTGTAAAATAAAATAGAACTGAAATATTATTTTGATGAGGCCTTTAAACAATGTGATTTTTGTTTTTAAAAGGCAATCTTGTAACTTGCTATTGCGCTTCCCATTTTGCCTTAATCATTCCTCTGGGCTGGTTCCATTTCATTTGTTTGTTTCATGCTTCTAATGAGCTCTTTTTATCACTGAAGCAAAGCACAATGAGAGATGTGAGTAAGACACCTTGCAAATAAGCTTCACTGTTTTGACAAGGCTGATGTATTTTTATTCCTGCTTTCCTATTGGACATCTTGGGATTTTGCTGACAAAATAGACTGACAGTGAGCAGACTGACACCACGGCTCCTGCTGATGGGGAAACTACCGCAGAGGTTTGTACATTCCACCAGCCTGCATTTCCCATGGAAATGATCCTCATAATCTCACTTGTTTGTCTGAGAGTTTGAACTGGTGCAGCTGTTAATTTGACATTAATGTAGCCACAATATGGTATAAAGATTCATGTGAAGAAGTGCCAAGTACAAAGTAACAGAGCACTTATTCTAAGCTAAAATGGGAATCGGCCAACAAGATCAGCAGGATGGAGTGGTTCAAAAGATCATTGAGAGAGTGCAGTGCATGAAAATTAGATCAGGAAGCCATAATCTATAATGACAAAATCATCTATGTTTGCCCTTATTTCTTCATTCATACAGCATGCTTTCTCAAGATTAACAGTTGTGCGATTTATTACTGAAAAATGCAGGTAGTGCATAGGTTGTAATATCTAACCAAATTTTCCTAAACCAAAATTATTAACCAGGGAGTTATTTTGATGCAGAATTAACACTATATGCAACTTGGCCTTCAATACCCCTCCAAAGTTTGCTTGCAAAGACTCGATAACCTGGCTGGTATCAAAATTCACTTTTTGATATATCATGGACATGACCCACTTTCACTGCTTTGTAGCATCAATTGCTTAGTACACCAAGCCACCTATTGCTGCTGTTTAGGTATTATAATTTGCTCCAAAAGCAAAGTTAGCGAAAGCTACAGAAAGCTATTGCTCTGTTCACTTGGCATGTAACTAAAAAGTATTTCTTTCCTGCTGATTTTATGCAATCATCTCACCTTTTGTTTCTCTTTTAAAACTACTTTGTGTTTTGTTTTTCTACTGTGTTTACCAATGGTCCAGCTCTCGACTAGCCTGAGTGCGTAGAGATCACTGGCTTGTGGGTTTCATGTTGTTGAAATTGGCAGGTGGTTGATGGCTGGAACCATGGTGTTACAGCTTTAACCATTTTTTCTCAAATGCTTCACTTAAAATTAATTCACATTATTTGAAATCACTTAATACCTGTAGTACTTTAGCTAATTAAAGCATTTTATTTCACATTGTTTAAAGGATGTGTTCAAATGAGGTATTTACGTACCACTTTGTAATTTGCTGGTGGAATAGGCTATTTAGCCAGTCACTCAGCACACTGAGACTGACAGTTGTGCACAATACAAACAAAAAAAAGCAAGAACAAGTTTCCACAATATCCACTTTAGCGATGGTCACGTTTGAAAATGCATCTTGAAAATGCATTCATGTTAATAATGGAAAACTGGCAGAATTTACATAATTATACACTTAATTCAAATAACGTACTGCTTATGCGTTTCTGGCTCTTATACACGTACCATGTGCCTATCAATGTGCACATAAAGAAACAGTCACTTGAACAGTGTTAGCACAATGAATGCATACTGTAACTGGTTGTTCTTCTATTAAAGTGAATTGTGTTATATTTTTAAAGAGGAATTGTTGTCCTGCTGTGGATGGTAGATGATAATCCTAAACTATCTTAAAGATGGCCTTAACCAAATGGCAAGTCCTCCAAGTCTCTTCCATAAAGCTGTTTTTGAGCTGTGAGGAGATTTTGTACTCTTATCATGATCTGAAGCAAGCAGTTTAATCATTTTCAGGGATTTTTTGTGCTCTAAACTTTTCTTGATTCACTTTCTTATATGCTGATTAATTTAAAAATCTATTGAATGTAATACAGCAGTAACTTTGGTTATGGTAATATGGCTTTCTTTTGACTAAATTTGTACATTGACATGGTGTCAGTGATTAGATGTTGTTAAAGCTTTGATTTTAAATCCTTCTTTATGCCATCAGTCTGATCAAGAGGATGAAACGGAATCCAAGATCCAGGTACAAGGAAGAGATTTTTATGTAAAAGACTAGATTGTAGAGTAGTCCATCAGTGTGAATTATTTTTTTCCAGTAATCAGTTTCTGTGGTAGGTTTATATTTCCCTAAGCTTTGCTTAAATACTATAACTTTTTCCTTTGCTAGCTTTTTGTTCCCAATACTTATTTTTATGTCCATATTCGTTTCCATTTTATTTTTGCTTTTTTTACAGAATAGTCTTGTAAAGCGAATCAAAGGTGAAAATGTGTATGTCAAACATAGTAATCTTATGTTAGAGGTTTGTATCTGTTTAAGTTGTGCATTACTAGTTGTTTGTGCACACCAGTAGATCTGCATAGCTAGTGATCAGCCGTTTGATGTGGAGTGCTGTGTGTTTACTGCATGTATTGCATTATTCTGACTAGCCACATTAACGTTACGGTCAAAAGAATTCACATGTTTCTTCAAACACTGCACAACTAAAGTGAAAATGTAATTGTGTCTGTTAATAGTACTGTGTAATATCGAGCCACAGTAGCATAAATTGCAAGTATTTAGCTATTTTTTGCCTTCTAATAAGTTTTTTTTTAAAACATTTTAACACCATTAATACTGATCTTTCTGAAAAGTACTTGTGGACCAGACACATCAGATTTAATGCCTGGCATTGTTTTCTCCAACTGAGGTTATCAGTTTTGTAAATTACATAATTTGAGGAATTTTGATGGAACAGATAACCCATTTATTTTAAAAAATGAAGTGACAATTATCTGTTTCTGCTGAACTCTGAATTTCAAATATTTGGATCATAAAGAATAAAATTTATATGTACTAGCGTTCTCCAATATCCTGATACAATTATAGTGTAGCAGGTTTAATCTTCATTAAAATGAAATACAGTTGTATAATTGTTACAAGCCATGTTTAGCATTTGGAAGAATGATTACTCACAGTATTACAGGAATATATCTGGCATCATTTTATTAAACTTGCTGCAATGACAGTATTTATACAAACCTTTATTTAAGAAGTCTCCAACTAAACACAGCACAGTTTATATTTGACCGTCCTGATTTGGAATTTTAAAGAAAATAAATCAAAGGGAAGGTAAAACAATAACAAATTTGTTATGGAGCTCATCTCACATACACTTTAGAAGGCGAGAAGATGAACAACAAGTAGCAAGTAGGGAATTTGTGGAAGAGCGGGAATTTCAAGACATGATGAAACATATAACTTCCCATGAGACTATTGATGATGGGGAAAGAGGTAGTGAGACAAGCTGGTTTTGGAAAAGAATCGAAAAGTGCCAGGTACTGTAGCTGAAATAGCAGCCTCTAATATTAAAACGTAGAGATGGAGGTCGAGCAGAAATCTGAGGTCAGAGGGAAAGTGAGGGTGGACTGTGATATATGGCTGGAGAAAATTACTTGAATAGGATGGGGACATAACTTTTGAAAATGAATGAAGCTCTTGAAGTTGTTTCACTGCAGCAGTATGGAACTAGGGAACTATTGGGTGATGGGTATGAGTAAAAGACCTCAGATCATGGGGTTCTGCATGAGTTGGTTTGTGAAGAGTGGAAGTGGCATGGAGAAAATTTCAGAAGTAGATCCTTGAGCTACTGAAGGTGTGGTTAGTGGTTCGACAGTGGAAAAGATGAGGTATGGGTATAACTCAGCAATATGCCAAATGTGGTAAAAGCATAATTTACCATTAGATCAAATGATGGGGCGGAAAGGTCATTTCAGTTTGTACACTATGTTTAGTCTGAAGAAGCAGCCAAGGACCTTAATGCCCATGAAATCCATGAAAGAGGGCACATAGATGCTCTTGGGAGCACAACAGTAAGGCTTCGGACATTTGGCAGGATATTTCATTAGTTCAGTAATAAGAGTCAATGCTGATGGCGGAGAAGTGATGATGACTGCCATTGGCTTACATGTGGTGGCTGATCCTGTGCTTGCACATGATTTTTCCAGGGGTGGGTAGCATGTAATGATTAGGAAGGAGATAGGATAGAGTCCTGGGGTGTACCAGAAGTGAGTGGCTGCATGATGTGAAAGTTCTTAAGATGTATTTATTACACAGAGATGACAAGATTAAGGGACATCTTATTCTCTTATTCAGTCACAGGATGTGATTTCTGAATTTGATTAATCACCTCAGTTCTGTGGGTTGGTTGGAAACTGGGTTGGGGGAATGGCAGGAAAAATAAATGTATGCAACATGACAACTGTGACGTGCAAAGACTATGAAGAAAAATGTCAGGTTAAAAAGAACATTTGTTTAAAGGATAGAGAAATTAAAGGGAACTTCTTCAAAAAAAATGTCACACTAGCTTTAAGCGGGTTGAGGAAAAATGTTTGAAGAGAAGTAGGAATTGATACCAATAATAGAGTAATGAGGGAAAATTGGATGGTGAGGAATTTGTTTGGAAGGGAATTCAGGGAGTCACATGTGGGCTTCCTGGAGGAATTTAATCCATTGAGGACTGGGGAAAAGCTGCAATGTTTAAGGGATGGGTTTTGGTTAGGAGGGGAGGCATAGGTGGCTGAGTGACTGACAACAGTTTTGGAAACACACCTTTTCCAGGTACTCATTGCATTGAGACCCAGATTTAAGGGTGGAGGATGTGCAGGGTGATGATCGGCAGCAGTGGCTGGTGGTGACAGAGAGGAGTTTAAAGGCTTTCTTTACCTTGAGGGATGATCCTGGCGTAGTGAATGGATTTGGCTGTGAAGGAAAGTGGTACTACTTGAAATGATCAAGCCAAAACTGCTAGTAGATAGCCAGACCATAAAGTATCATGTGTTCCAAACTAAAAGGAATGCATTTATTTTGACATTGGTATCATGTAGTTGTTGAAATAATGGATGGTGTTGCACTTTTCCACGCATGTTGCTATCAGTAAAAACTGTTATTTTTAAACCAGAATAGTGTGCCAGTTAACAGACACACACAACTCGATGTTCTTGTTATGGTGACATTAAGCTTAAGCTGCTTAAATTGATGCAATATTTGGTAAAATTAATTATGAAGTTCTTCTTTACCCATTCGTTGACTTCCTGTTGTGAAAGCGCTGACTCCTTTCTGGGCTGCAGTTTCAAGGGCAGCAGTTAACCCTCTACTCACATAATTCTCCACATCAGTATAGGCAGGTTATTGGGTCACAGGGAACAACAAATTCAGGCCTGTTCGTATCTTGCCTGATGTCCATTTTCACACTTGCAGTGATTGAAAGCAGAACCCTGGCCAAGGTATAATCCTCCACCCACTACCCCAACCCAAGGGAGCTGATGTAAACTGCAACATTCTTGACACCAACCTCAACTAAAACAGCACAGTCTTAAGGGTTGAATGATTTGTGTGGCTCATATATTTGCAGCATAGAGCTAAGTCATCAAGAAAGTTGAATTTGCAAAATTCTGGGACAGTGACTTTTTGTGGTGGGGGGGAGGCAGGGTGATATTCTGTCCAAAATTAAGTTAATTTTTCAAGTACTGCAGCTTTATGGTGTGATGTGCCCTATTTAAGAAAATTTCAACATCAGACAGATATTTTCTATTATAGAGGCATTAGTTTTCGCAATTCTTCAAGTGGCAATCATCGAATAATTAAACATGCAGAATTATGGGGGCAGAACTATTCAAATGAAATGAAATTTCCATATCACACTTCTGCAGTGAGGAAATGAAGGGTGATAATAATTTGAAGAACAGTTATAATAAGGTGATGTGCTATAATTATTTGCCTTTGATTTTTTTTTTGATATGGAAAGGACTTTGGCAAAACTCAGGAAGAGGTGGTTAAGCACCATGCCAGCATAAATGAGATGAAAAGAACATTCCTGGAATCTACATCTGAAAGCGGACCTGACGAATGGGAGAAGAGGTTATCTGCCTCTCCAGTTAGATCCTTTTCAAAGACTGAGGACTTGCCTATGATCGAGCCCCTTGTGCCTGAGGAGGTAATTTCAGTTGCAGTGTTACTTTTAAACTCCCATGTTGCAATCAGAAATATGCAGCTTCGAAATTATGTCAACACCTGTACATGATTTGTCCATCTTTAAGCACTAAAATTGTATATGTTACAAGATTGTTTAATGATTGTTCATAAAATACTTTGTGTGATGAATAACGTATAAAATAAAGCATAGAGAAATTATACAACTGTATGCTTTCCACGTTGTTAACATTGTAATCACGCTTCATGTTTCAATTTTTAACGTAACCCAGTTTTGGAAGATCATTTTACATACTTGATACTGAATTATTTTAACATTGTTAGCAGACCAAAGAGGATGCTGGTGAGACACTACAAAGCAAGTCTGTGTATGAACAGAGTGTTGCTGGCCCTGACACTTCTGTGGTAAAAGATGATGAAAGACTAGTAAAGGTAATGAATTTGATATACTTTGGTATTGTTACTATTATGTGTGGCTATTACTGTGTTCTTTGTGCATCTCTTATTACATTTTAAGACATTGAAAATTTCATGAAAATCGAATCAGGATCCACAACTGGACAGTTTGACCCTTTAGTACTTTGCTGTACTGTTAGAGTGGATCTTCAGTCATATATTTTTTAAAATAGATTTACTATGTATGATAATTTCAGTGTATCAACATTTTCTTAAATGTGGATGGCTGTGACTAAATTGAACATTCCTGATAAGTTAGTCAAAAATCATTCTGCAAGAAACAAACTAGTTGCATAACAGGAGATCCTCTGCATTTTGTTAGAGATGTCTGCTGTTTTACTTGTCTCACCAGATTACTTTTATAGCTAGGTACATGCAATTATAAATTGCAGCTTAAGCTGCTTCACAATCTGAGTTGGGTTGAAGCTTATCATTGCATTTATTCTAATGGCATATATTTTGACTTGATACTAAAATATGCATGTATACCACAAAACACTTACAAATTATGTGCCTCTTTTCATAATTAATGAAACAGTGCACAGTACAATAATAGAAAATGTCAGAAACACAACTGGTCAGAGAGCATCTGCAGAGATGCTGATTTTAACATTTTTGGTGCAAAGCCTTCAAAACAAAGCTTTCTACAATATAACTTGCTTTCTATTTTGTCACTTTACACATCTAGTTTCTTTTAAACAACCAGTAAAGGTAAGCTTGTGTTTATTAAGAGATTCATTCAGTTCATTTACAATAACATATTGGCATAAGACAAAAGTTTTCATGTAACATTTGCATAGAAATCTTTAAACCCTGAAAGCCTATGTCCAGTGTTCAACATTGTCAATGCCAAAAAAAACAGCATTATCCGTCCAGCAAATTTTACACATACTATAATCTGATTTGAAAGAGAGACTGATGTGAAACATCTGTTTCAATGCATTTCATGGTTTAGGAGTTTTTGTTTAATTCAGTGAATTTGTAATCTGCCTTCATGTCCTTTTACTTGTAATCACATTGTTTCCAGTGAGCTTAACTGGTGTGGCCCCACAATATTATAGAAACCAAAAATAATCAAATCAAAAGATACACCTTGAAATATGAGCCCGGAAAATAGTGTTGGTGATATTGTGAACATGCTTAATGTATCACATATCTGCTTGTTATTTTAATGCAGCCATCAATCAATTTAAATCATGGATTAATGACCCCATTAAAATAGTGGACAGAGAAATTTAATATGAACATGGTGCATGCACATTGATCCAAATGCAGAAATATACAAAAAGAGACAGAACATCACCAGCTGGGGAAACAATTTGGTCCTTGTACATCATTTAGTGCATGTAGGATCTAACAGTTGCCTCATTCCCCATTTCCCTTTCAGTCACGCAATCAAGTACCTATCTAGCTTAGATAAGCCATTCACATGGGCAGAAGTAAAGCTGTTCATTATTTTAAAGCGTATCCTCTCAAATTGTACACTATTCCCAAGTACAAAGCCACAGATATGTATCCAAAAATTATTGCAGAAATATTGTACAGCAACAGGACTTCTGAAAAAATGTTCATTTGAAGTTTTCATTTCATGATATTTGAGAGTTGGACAGATTTCCCCGATTCTCATCCATTTTATTTTAATGTTTGTTCATTGTGAAAGTGGCTGTTGGTTGTTTACATTGAGACAAATTTGCTGAATGCGTGCTCCTAGTGTGGAGCCAGACTGCATTTTGGGAAATTATAGGAATGTCCCCTACAATTTTCCAATCATGAATGGAAAAATTGTGGGGAGCACACCTACAGTTTCCCAGTATGAACTTCTGGCAGGTAGTATCCTGTACCTGATATGTATGTTCTGAAAATTATCCCTTTTATGCTTTTCACAACTGTTTTATGTCTGGAACTTGCACTGAAGTTAGAATGCAATATAGTTTTCTTGTTAATTAATGCTATTTTTACTCCCAATAATTTTATCAGGCTGGAGAAGAGAAGGAGGTGATGGACAAGGAGCCAACTATTAGTCATAGCAGCATGGTGTCTCATGAAGTTGTGGTCAACAAAACAGTCTCATCTCCCCCAGAGGTTGATTTTTTTCTAATTCACTTGTACACATTGGGTTGTTCACATGGTATTTATATATGGATTTTAACCAAATGTTGTAATCTCAGCTAAGATATCAAAGGTAAAACTCTCTAATTGATAGCCAAATTGAATTTAAGTTTGTTTAACCTGTCTTTTGGTGGATAGTAAAGGCAAACATTACAATTAAACACAACTTGATCAAATGTAAAATGTTGTTCCAGCTATATGTGGAGCTTAGGCTGTTAGTTGAGCAAAAAAGGAAGTTCATACATTTGATAAAATGTTTTAAAAGTTTAAATTAGCTTGTTTAGTCTAATACAGCATCACGGGTGACTGGTGATGACATTATTACAGTGGTGTACAATGCAGGTTTACTCATGTGAAATCCAAATGACATCATAATGCCAAAACAATTATTTGCGTTAATATAACATTTTTAGCATTGCAGAAAGCCCCAGTGCAGTTTACGGAGTGACAATCAAAAAATAGATGATGAGCTTAAGGAAGTAGTATGAGGGGTGACCAAAAACTTGGTCCAAGAGGTGGGTTTTAAGAAGGGACTTACAGGATAAGAAAGAAGTGGAGAGCAGAAGGGTTCAGAGAGAAAATTGGAGAAGTTGTGTCTAGGCAGCTGAATTCACGGTCACTGGTGAAGAAGAGAGAGGGAAATGCAAAACTGACCAAAGACAGGGAAAGAGAATTTGGGGAATGTTGTATTGATGAGGAGGTTACAGAGTTAGGATGGGCTTGGCCATGTATGGATTTAAACACATGGATAATTTATTTTAAATTAAGACATTGAGGAACAGGAGCTATTTATGATTCAATGAGAGAGCAGAGGTCCTGGGTGAGTGAGCCTGGTTAAGGATAGGATAAATGCAGCAGGGTTTTGGATGAGCTGAAATTTAGAGGATAAAGGATGGGAGGCCAACCAGGAGAGCATTCCAGCTGATCCTGGAGTGACAAAAGGCATGGATGAAGATTTCAACGACAGATGGGCAGAGATATGGTGAGAGGTAGACATAACTACGGAGGTGGAAATAGGCAATCTTTTTGATGGAGAGGATCTGACATTGGGGTCAAGTAGAACGCTGAGGCGGTGAATCTGCTTCAACCTAAGAAAGTGGTCAGTGATGGGAATGGAGTTGGTGTACAGATTTTGTGGTGGAGCTGAAAGCGTTGGGTTTGGCCTTTCCAACGTTCAGTATGCTAAGAAGACAAACTGGATGATGGGCTAGACAATGAAGTAGAGACTTTGGAAGAGGCTGGGTGTGGCTGACTATGCCAAAGGCTGCAAAGAGGATAAAGAGGGATTATGCACCACAATTGTAGTTATAAGAGAATGTCACTTCTAACTTTGGTTCGGGCCATTTCAGCAAATAATCCCTCGGAGCACTGGGCATTCTTTTTCCTCAATCCTGAGATAATGTACGTACATGGATATTATGTATACACCTACAGTAGCTCCATGATCTTGCTACAGAGTCTACTTAGTTTGCCAGCAAAGGATGGAATTTCTCTTCTTAATATTGGTGTACCCTGAGCTGTGATTCCCAAACTAAATGTTTAGCATTTAAAATGTTATATTTCTGTGTAGTTATTCACTTTGACGTGAGTGATGTAGTGGTTTATTGAAAACCTGAGAGTTTGAAGCTGTTTAGTTCTGAAATTGAATCATATATAGTTGGCAGTGCACCTTTCCCTTTGAAACAGATGAAAACAAAACTGGCCTCTTAACTATAATATTACAACAGGTGGGTTAAGAAAGCACCTATTCAGTGTTAAGTATAGTGTCAGCATAAATCTGTGAATTCATGTAGTTGTTCTGCAAAAGCACTTAATTACACAACTTCAAAATCCTATTTAAAAACACCAGAGACCAAAACTCGAAGCACTGTAGGAGGGCTGTCTACTGAAGCTTGTATTTCTGTGGCGACATCTATCATAAGTTTTTGACTTCCCTTGTGGACAGTAACCTGGCATAGAAGATAACCTGCCTGTTTGGGAGCCCACCAACTCCCAAACCATTCATCAATGAAAATCAGCAAGTTCTTTAATAGGTAGGTGACCCACTCTGCCAGATTGCTGCCCATATGAAAACAAAAATTTACCCTCTAGATTCAGCATCCACTTGAAGCTGATAATCTTGCTGAGTTTGATGAATAAAAGAAAATGTACTTCCTAACCTACTTCAAATGACTAATGAAATCTTGTGACACAAGAATTTGGAAAACAACACGTAGGGGAGGGATGAGAAAGGAACTTCAATATAGACAACATCAAAAAGTAAATGCTAACATTATGATGCAATGATTAACACCAAGCAGTAGAGGAAGTAAAGTTGAAGATGAAGTGAGATGTGCATTGATCTGAATAACAATTGGTAGATTTTGTGTCATCTGTCAAATTGTCAAACAGAAAATTTTGCTGTCTACATTGGAAGAAACTGACATTTCAAAGAAGGGGGAAACAAAAAGAGGTGATGCTGAAGGTAGCCTGAAAGCTAAAGAAACTGCAAGACAGCGAGGAATTGAAAGCTCTTATATGGGGCCAGCCATGCAGAAGTATGAGACCTCAATGACCAAATGGAAGACTAGTGAAGAGCCAATGTTTACCATTGCTACGGCACACTATTTTACTGAGTCAACGGGATCAAGATTATTGGTAACTGTTGCCCTTGACTCTCCCAATCTAAAGATATCTGCATGACTTTCAGGCAATATGGCTTTGGTATGCTTAAAGAGCTGAAGGCACCATTAAGTTTACCTGCTATTTGCTTGTATCCAGCCAGTGGTCCTCCAGGATAGTTTTGATATTTTATTTTTGGCATTACTGTTTGGTTAAATTAGGCACACTTCCTTTAAAATGTAGGCATTTTCAGGCTGCACCTCATTTGCATTTCAGCAGATTGACCCATCACCTTCTGTTACAACTTCATACAACTTGATTCTGTCGCACATCTTTTCAATCCAGTAAAACTTCTGAAATGTGTGATGTTCCTCAGTATCAACCTGTCATCTTATCCTTTGCCTGTAAGTTTCCCTCTACTTATTCTCTGCTTTTGCTTTTTTCATTTGTCCTAATTAATCTCTCACAACTTCCTCAACTTTTATATTTGAATAGGCTTTTATCTGTCTGCTATTTACACATGTGTCAGTTGGCTTTTAAATGTTGACTTTCTGTGTCTACACAGACAAAGCAACCTGGTTCGGAAGTAACTTCAAAAAATGTAGACGTCTCCAATCTAATAGATTCAGCACGAAAACAAATGGATGCAAAGGAATGGGCTTCTGCTTCATCATACGGCTGGGCTCAGGTGTCTTTTTATTCTTTATAGAAATTCATTGCACTGAAATGGGCTCAAGACGTTTTTGTTGGTCCTACTTCATTCTTGCTGTTTGTTTTGTCTGCTAGTATGTTTTTCTTTACTTTGAAAACTGGATTTGAGAGGACTGTCCTTTTTTGTGAGAACAGCATTCTATCTCTTTAAACTATCTTCTATCCATGCCACACACCATCTATCCGTGGAGTTGCCAACTCTGGTTGGACCAGTCCCTGGAGGTTTCATCACATGTCCTCCTGCCTCCAACTGCCCCACCCCCACACTCTTGTCATTGGCCACCTGACATATCCATCCTCATGGTGCACTGCCTTCCTATGCCAATTGGAAAGTGACTCCCTCAAACCGTGTTCTTTCCCATGTCCAAACTTTTTATAACAAGTAAACAAAAGTGTTCAAATTTTTTTATTCATTGTCCCGCTGAACTCTCTCCTGGGTTTCTTGAAGTAGGTTATTCTTTAATTCCTGGAAACTGCAGTGCAATACTGGAGGGTTTGGCAACCTTATCCACCCTGAGAGCTACTTTTTTCAGGCCCCTACTAATGTCACTTTCAAACCTGTAGCCAGGGCCTGGATATTTGCGACAGTGACCTGAGAATGATTCTCCCTCAAATTTCCACCTGTGTAGGGAAAATTCTGGCCTCCACTTGGTGCTTTCTCACAGTGAAGCAGCCGGTGATCAGGAACTTGAATTGTAGCAAGTCTGTGCTGATGCTACAAAGCTGTCTTATTTAATTTGTAACAACATAAATTAACCTTCACTCTGGTAAGTTTAAAAAAACAATCATTGTGTTTTTAAAGTATTTCCATTGTAAAATTTAGGAGTAATGCACTGTCCATTTGAATGATGGTACCAGCTACCTTTGTAGTCATCCAATACGAGAGGAGATATCTGGGGCACATTGCTTAACCAGTTGCATTTGTGTCTGTGGGGGAAAGCTGTATGGAGAACATTGTAGGATTGTGACAACATGCAATTGCAGCTACTTGATCTTGTCATATTGCATGTTTTGCTTTAAGATTGCTCCTTGGAAGTTATATTGCATGTTATTTGCAGTAAATTTACTGTTTAGGTAGCTGTGCTGGCAATAATTTCACCATGGCAATCTTTAGATTTTTTTTAAAGTTTTATTCTCTGTTTTGCTGGAAGCTTGTTTTTTGTACACAGAAGGTGCATAGTAAGAATGTTTCCTCACAATGCATTGTCCACAGTAGCATTTGTACACAGGTTACACATCAATACCTAGCAGGGATGAGAAATGCAGAGACAAGTACATGCTTTAGAAGAGCCCTTATGATTTTATGCTGGAAGTTTCCTCGGAGCTGCTCCTGTTTGTCACCACAAATTTGCAGAAGTGTGCGAGAAACTTTTCACATGAGTTTCCTGTTGCACTTCAAGTTACAGTAGTGACACATGAACAGCTCTGGGAAAACCAGAGGACACCGATTTAAGGTGATTGGCAAAAGAACCAATGACAACATGAGGAAGAACCTTTTTTATGCAGCAAATGGTTAGGATCTGGAACTCATTGCTCAAGAGGGTGGTGGAGGCAGATTCAGTCGTCTCTTTCAAAAGGGAATTGGATTGTACCTGAAGAGAAGGTATTTGCAAAGTTACGAGGAAAGGCCAGGAGAAAAGGACCAGAAGAGTTGCTCTTGCACCAAGGTGGCACACACTCAAGAAGCTGAATGGGCTCCTGTGCTGTAACCATTCTATGATTTTATGATAACTCTTGAGCCTATATGTAGTCATTTTGGTGTATGAGTGTATAATTTTGACAGGCTGTGCCTTCTATTTCTGAATGCATGACGGCATGGTCATCAACTTAGCATTTCTGTTCATTTTCTTTTGACTGTTTTTGAATTTATTGAAATCCAGTATGATTTGGTTTCAAATGATAGCCTGATTGTTGACTTTTAATAGTATTGAAGGTGGTAGTGCATTCTTCGATATAGGTTTGTTCCATGGAAGAGCAATTTCCTAAAGTAAAGATACACTTTGCCACAATAACCACCTATATTCTCTAAATTACTTAAACTTGAGAATTTATCAAAAGCCATAACCACAAAGATAGTCAGATAAAATTTCAAATGTATAACAGTACTGGAACTGAGTACTTCCGTTATGAGCTTGACACATGCTTCATCAATAAGGCAACAGGATTTGCAGTAAATACTCAAGTACAGCCAAAGTGCAGATGAGAAAATTATTGGAGTTGGTAGATTGCATTTCAGGTTATTGGACTGTATGTAGCTTCTGCTATTTAGTTTTTTATTTTCAATTTAAATTTGCAGAGTATTAAGCTTTCTCCTCTCTTATCTCTCTTTCCAAAAAATCTTACTAATGTTGTGCATTGTGAAATTCTTTCTTTGGAGAACATTTTCAGGAATTATGTATGCTCCTAGTGCTGATTTCTATTCCTTGCCGCAGATTCAAAGTCTATTCTGTGCCTGCACAAATGTTGCATTTCTCAAATCAATGTCTGCTTTGAAAACTTAGCTTATTTGGAGAGCCAGTGCAGACACGATGGGCTGAATGGCCTCTTTCTGTGCCATTAAGATTCGGTGATTCTGTGATTTCATGATTGATGCTAGTGAGGAATTTTGTAATATCTGCCTATAAACTGAGGGTGGAAAATTCTACAGTGCAGCAGTGCAGTTTCAATCTGCTCACAAAAAGAAAATAATTGGAGAAAGTTCAAAATGCCTTTACATTTTCATCATTACCTTAAATTTTCTTATGTATGCATTCTGCACCTAAAGCATGCTTTAGATGGAACACAGTGACAAAAACCTTTTTACAAAATCAATGTATGCTTCCCACTGAATAAGCCATCACACTCACTAATTTTTGTGATTTTAAAGTTTTACAATACTTCTGTCTGCTGATTATTTGGATATTTTAGATAAAGTATGTTTTTCATAAATATGCTTTTCAAGTTCAATTTTAATGAATATATTGTTGGCTCACATAGGAACTTAAGAAAATGGAGAAGTTTGTGCCTTAGTCCTAATTCTTTTACTGGCTACTACAGTGAAATAGTTGAATTTTACTACATATTGTTATAGCAGAGTTTTTTTTTCTCTAGAAATCTGAAATGAAATCTGAAATGAATTGGGAAGTAAGTTCCAAAGTGGTGCAACATGAAACCCACGAAGAGGAGAAGACGATGAAGTTTATGCAGGAAACAATGGTGATGGAAGAGGAGCATGTGATGAATGTGCATGCAAGCGAGGATGCTTCTGCTCTATGTGCTAAGCTGGCAGGAGTTGAGAGGGATACTATAGCAGAGGCGAGCAAAGCTCAGTCATCTGGTGATGCAGAGGGCCTGAGTTGCCCGGTGACCATGGAAACCAAAGAGGAGAAGAGGGAGATGGCGAGTCCCAAAGTGGATAAAGCGGTAACTGAAGTTGCAGAAGTACCTGCTTCTGCTCAAGGGTGGGAGGAACAACCTGAAATGATAGGCAAGCCTTCAGATAGATCTGAAGAAAAACCTCAGTTTGAGGTAACTGGTTTCCCTCACCCCTTACCAACTGTCATCATTAATTATTCTCATTTAATCTATTTGTTTCCCTATACATTTGCAAAGATCTATGAAAAGAATGGGGAAAAAAATGACAAAACATCAGAAATGCATGGACTGCAAAAAGATTGGCTGTCATTAATTGCTATTGAATCAAGTGATTTAAAACACTTTTAATGCATTGCTGATACTTTGTTGTCCCTGTCATTTAAAAACCTAAGGGGTCATTTTAATCCCACCAGGCTGGCAGGAAACTGACCAGAGCTGAATTTTGCTTTTTGACGAAAGTGGAAAGTAAATTCAGGCAGAGCGTAAAATGGATGCTCGACCTTTCACTCTGAATGGGTTGCGTTAAAACCACCCTCTAGTTTCTGCACACTGTCATCTCATTGCACTGATTTTGAAATGCTACTGTTTGTTCTGCTACAGCTTCTTAATGAAGTGCCTCTTGCAAGCTTGCAGTGCTTTTGGTCTAACTTTAGGTGATGTGATGCCTTCTATTTTTGATATGATTTTTATAGTTTCTGTTTGCTATAGTCAGATCACATTATAGTAAATGCCTGGGACCAATGCACCTCTTGCTTCATCTAACTCAAATTTTAAGTTCTTTCCTGAATTAAGGGGGTCTGCCAAGACCAAATATTTCCAAATTTTAAGTTTTTATGATGAGTGGTTTAAGTTATGATTTTTTTTCATAATAAGAAGTTCTTGATAGTTTAGTAAGGTTTGAAAAAATGATAACTGCTTCTTAAACAGTACAAAATTATTTTAGAAATTAAGGTATTTTGATTCCTTCAAAAGAGGGTTAAACTTTGTCAGATGTTTTTTGCTCATTACTTTCCTCTTTTTTGGGCCCAATTTCTGGCATAATGTTTTCAAAGTACATTCAACAAATAGATTGTGTTCGGAAAAGAATAGCCTGGACTTTGTGGCCAATGATGAAGTGTCAGCACTTGCTGACCTCCAAGAAAGCTGTCCCCAACAATCTATTGGCCTTGTGGTGTGGATTTCATCTTTCTCGATGTTAATTTCATACTGCCACCAACTACATGGGACCTTTGATTTCCAGTTAGAATTATGCCATCAAGCAGGTTAGGCAGCCATTCACATTAATGAATTCTCAGAGAGCAAAGCAGGAAGTATAAAGCATTTGTTATCACCCAACTCTAATGACTTTATATTGAGCAAAATGAAGATTGGGACCTGCGTATGAGATTAAGGTAGAAGCTGAAATAGCAAATAAACTTTAAAAATAGTTTTATTATTTTAAAATTCTATGGGAATTTAATCATAGTGGAGAAATTTGACATTTCACAATTAGGTTTTCAGGCCCAGAGAGATTGTTCAATAATTATGACTAAGTACTCCATTTGAAAACCTAGTTAAACTTCATTTGACAAGACATAACGTTTTTAACATTAACAGCAAAAACTGAATGTAAAAAGTTGGAAATTCCCATCACATCAGTGGTTTCCAGATGATTTCTATCTGTGTGGACTTCAACATTACATCCTTTGGAGCAGCAGGGAACCACTGACAGCAACTTTTGGATTTCCACACGTTTAACCACACATGTGCAGACACCAGAAGTTGCTGTCACAGAATAATGACAGCAACTGCTGACAGTTCTGCCATCATTGCAACTGCAAAACCTGGGCCAGTTGGCTTAGATTTTGGAAACAGGTGCTTAGATTTAAGCCAGCGAGAGTATATTACTGGGGATTTGTGCCTAAAAAAAGGTTGAAATTACCCCTCTCTGCTTCTCTAAAATGCAAACATCTGTCCTAATGATGGTGTAGCTTGTTTTTATTAAAATCTGGAACATGAGTTCATATACAGGTACAGCAAGCAATTAGGAAGGCATTTACACAATGTCCTTTATTGCAAGTGGGTTGGAGTAGAAGAGTAAAGAAGCCTTGGTACAATTGTACAGGGCTTTGGTGTGAAACCGCACCTGCATTACTGTTAATTCAATAATGTAAAAACTTTGAAGTGATTTTGATTTGTCCAAAAGAAGGTTAAATCCTGTCAGGTGATTTTTTTTTTTTGCACCTACTTTTCATCTTTCTTTTGGCCCAGTTTCTGTGATATGGCAGAAAGTAAACAACACAGATTACCCTTCATTCTTTAATCACTTTACAGAGAGTGAAATAAAGATTGGGACATGCACACGGTTTTGTTCTCCTTTCCAACGAAGGATATACTTGCCTTGAAAGCAGTGTAGTGAAGAATCACTAGATTGATTCCTGAGATGAGGGAGTTATCCTATGATGGGAGGTTGAATAGTCTGAAGTTCAGAAGATTTAAAAGGAGATCTCATTGAAACATAAAAGAGTCTGAGAGGGCTTGACAAGATAGATGCTAAGATATTGTTTCACTGGCTGTGGAGTCTGGAACTAGGGGGCATAGTCTCAGGATAAGAGGCCAAATAATTTTAAGACTGAGATGAGGAGGAATTTCTTCAGTCAAACAGTTGTGAATCTTTGCAATTCTCAACTCCAAAGGCTGTGGATGAACAGTCGTTGAGTATATACAAGTCTGAGATAGACTCTAGCAGAATAGAGGGGAATGAGGATCAAGTGTGAAAGTGGAATTGAGGTCAAAGATCAGTTGTAATCACGTTGAATGGTGGAGCAGGCTTGAGGAGCTGTATGGCTTACTCCTCCTGTTTCTTATGATCTTACAATCATATATTCTTAGGAGAGGAATGATGAAGGAAAAGATAATCATCGATCTTTGTCATGCACAGTCATACATTGACTGTTATTTACAGAACATTAGAACAAATGCAGATAGAGGCTGCCTGTTCCTTGTTATAGCATTCCTGGTCACTTGAGAGAAACAGGCCCTCTAATGGTTAGACTAATGCTAATCTTGTTATATAATTGTTCTGTTTTTTTGTATGCAGTGCTCTGCTGTGGGATGTTTGTTACATTTACCCAGTCACAAAAATAGCTGGATCTCATGGAATGTTATAACGTGGATATATATATATACATTTTATCAGAATTGTGAATTAGACATTACATGGTTCCAGGGCCAGAGAGGTTCTTCGGGAGTAGTTATAACTTACTACACCATTAACCTAATTAAACTTAATCAATAAGGCTTAGCATTTTCAAAGATTTTTACGGTGATATTACAGTACAAAAAATGGAAATTCTTATCAGATCTGTGATTTCTGATTGCTTGAAGTCTACGAGGACTACTGCGAGACAGCACATCCTCTGGAGAAGCATAGAGCCACTGGCAGAAATTTCTAGATTTCTGCATTCAATTGCATGTGTGCTGACTCGAGAAATTACTTTCAGTTTCAAAGGACTGATGATGACAAACTTTGACAGTTTTGTTGTCATAACTACCACAAAATCCAGGCCATCATATTTCCAATCTTGGTTTACAATTGAAATTCTGAATACAGGGAATAGACCAATGCAGAAAACTTTAGTATCTTTTTTTCTCTCTTTACTTTAAAGTTATAGGAGTGCAGCCAACTGTAAATGCACAGATTTCCTGAATTCCTAAGCATAAATGGCTGGACATGCAGAGACATGTTAAAGTAGAATGGATCCAGAAATGGGTCGATAATCTGTTTGAGGCATCATGTTCTAGGTAATAATTATTGGAGATTCTCGTTTACATATGGACTCCAGCACCCAACAGCAAATGTAAAAGTCACTGTGAAAATTTTGGGGCATCTCACTTGTCAGCTTTGAATAGGAATCCTTGCACAGAACTCTCCTAAACTCTCCACAAATAGGAAGGAAAACCCTGAATTGTAAATTCTCCTTAAAACTGATATGACATGTATAGTACAGTGAAAACATCAGTTGCTGAATGGTGGGGATGAAAAATGTCATGAGGTTTACTCACATTTGAGGAGTTGTTTGTCCTTTTTGTTTTAGCCACCTGTTGTGAAAACAGAAACTGTCAGCTTTGGCAGTATGTGTCAGGAGGATGAGAAGGAAATCTGCACCAAGGATGTCCCTGTAGTTCACACTGAGACTAAAACAATCACCTATGAATCAGCAAAGGTAATAGATTTGTTGAGTGAAACCTTGTGCAGTCCTTCATCCAGGTTATAAGAAATGATCAAGACTTGATAAAATATTGATCCTGGTATTATTCCTTTGTTATGGCTTTTCTAATCTGTATAACCAGCACTAAATCTATTTACATAATGACAATTTAATGCTTATACAGTTACAATCCAACATATTAATTTGGAGCAGAAGTGGGCCATTTGGCCTCTCAAGCCTGCTCCGCCATTTGTTAAGATCATGGCTGGACTCTTGTCACTGTTCCTTCACGGTCGCTGGGTAAAAATCCTGGAACTCTCTCACTAACAGAACTGTGGATGTTCCTATAACACGTGGAATGCATCAGTTCAAGAAGGCAGCTCACCACCACCTCTCAAGGGTAATTACGGATGGGCAATAAATGCTGGCCTAACCAATGACATCCATGAACAAATTTTTAAAAATCTGACCATGGCCTCTACTTCTCTGCCGTACCCCACTCCCACCTCAATACCCCTTGACTCCCATGTCAGTCAAGAACCTATCTAACTCAGTCTTAAAAATATTCAATGATCCAGCCTCCACTGCTCTCTGGGTAAGAGAATTCCACAGACTAACAACCAACTAGAATGTCTGCATCATCCCTCTGCTTAGTGAAGACAGAGACAAAGTACTCCATGAGAACCCCACCCACATCTTCAGCATCAATGCACACATTACCATGTACATCTCTGATAGGTCGTACCCTTTCCTTAGTTATCCTCTTTCCCTTAATGTACTGGGAAAACATCTTTGGGTTTTCTTTAATTTTACCTGCCAATGTTTTTGCATATCCTCTCTTTGCTTCCCTAATTTCCTTTTTTACTTCACCCCTGTACTTTCTTTAGTCCTATAGGCTTTCTACAGTATTAAGCTTTTTTGTGACTATCATAATATTTCCTTCTGCTTTATCTTGGCCTGTTTGCTTCTGGATAGCCAGGGGGCTCTAGATTTGGCAGTACCACCCTTTTTCTTTGTGGGGACATGTCTACACTGTGCCCGCAGAATCTCACTTCTGAATACCTCCATCTCATTTAACACTGTTTTCCCTTCTAGTAGTTGTATCCAGTCCACTTTCATCAGTCCACCTCTCAGCTTCGTAAAAATTGTCTTCCCCAGTTTAGAACTTTTACTCCTTTTCTATCTTTTTCCTTTTCCATAATGATGCAAAATCTAACTGTATTATGGTCACTGTCTCCAAAATGGACCCCCACTGCTACTTCATCCACTTGCCCAGTTTCATTTCCTAAGACTAAATCTAGAATTGTGCCCCCTGTCATTGTGCTTGTTATATGCTGGCTAAACAGGTTCACTTGAATTCAGTTCAAGAATTTTGTGCCCTTCATATTGTTAGTATCCCGGTTGATATTAGGGTAGTTGAAGTCTCCAACTATTGCTACCCTGTTGTTTTTGCACTGAGATTTGCTGATATTGGTCATACAACTACACTACAACATACAACTACATACAACTTCCTTTCGCTATTTGGGGGTATGGTACACTCCCAGCAATGTGCCTGCCCCTTTTTATTTCTGAGCTCCTACTTGCCTCGCCGCCCCCTTCTCCCATTTGCGCCCCCCCCCTCACCCGCCTTGCCTTGCCGACCCCTACCCTCGCCCTGGAAATCTGAAGTTGAAGTTTAAAAAGACACGAGTGATTTCAAGGAAATTTTACTAACTACTAGTAAGTTGCCTGTGGTCAGTGATAAACAATGTATCTAACATTTTTGGACTATATTAATATGTGGAAATTGGATAATCTAGGACGCTATGGGGATCATGAAGAATTTTTTTGTAAAATGATGCGGATGGATCCGGGGTACTCTTTGACCAAGCATTGTACTTAAGGGCTGGAAAGCCACTTGTAGAAGAGGATTTGAATGGGGTTTTAACATGAGCAGGCAGTGTAGTGCCAGTGAGGCAGCGGTGTGGCCAACACATGGACCTCAGCTGTGATAAATCTGTAACTCAGTACAGGAATGCAGGTGTGGAGCTGTGACTGCAGAGGAGGGACAAATGGGATGTGGTGCTGCTAGAAACCTGAGTGAGATGGAAAATATGACCTTGGACTATATGCAGCTCATAAGAGAAGCCTGAAGGGAACTGAACATTAGTAGAGTCAGTAAAAACAGCCTACCGGTGCTAACATTTACAAGAGAGTTTGAACAAATGAAAAATGTCCCTCTTAATATTCCAAAAGTGGGAGCTTACCTGCAGTTGTAGAAAACTGCAGCAGGGAGAAGTAGCTTTGGTATTTAAAGGTAAATGACTGAGAGCCACAAAGATAAGCTGCTGCATAGTGAGTGGAGGGCTATATATGAAAGACCATTGTTGACCCAGGCAAAGAAGGAATGTCCATTACTAAGGTTGACTTTGGAAGATGACTTGAAATGAAAGTCAAAAATTGTAACAGAAAGGAATAAGTATATATGGATAGATAGATTTATAGTTGAAACTTCTCAACTGATTGCGAAGTTTAGTTCAAACAGCTCACTTCTGTCAATCAAACCTTTGAGAAAGCATCTATTTCAGAATCGGGAGCGATCTTGCTCATTAGCAATTAATGACAACTGTACACTTCCAACAGAATTCTTTGTTTCTGTTAAATGCTATATGCTTGTTTACGGTTTTCTTTACAAGACCTTTTTCCTGCAGTTGGAGATTTATTTAGAGAAATTAAGCAGATAACATATTTTTCTTGCTGCACCTTCTATTTAATTATAATACTGATTAAATTTACAAAAAAATAAATGTATTTCTTGTCCTTTGTCAGTTGGATTCGAGTGCTGACAGTGACCCCGGAGTTCTAATGAGCGCTCAGACGATCACCTCAGAAACTTCAAGTACTACAACCACTACACACATCACCAAGGTAATTCAGTTCTCATTCCAGACATGGAGCAGTTACTTTAGGAAAGATTTTGAACTTGTTGCCTGGGCATAAAACTAATCTTGCAGACAGACCAGACCACACAATATAGAAATGGCTTGAATTTCCTTCCCATTGAATTGATGATGGTCTTTTGCATTTCCTTTCCACTTTGCATGTTTGCTTGTTTTTCTTCTTGTTACAACATTTCAGGCTCCTTAACATACCCTAAAATGTTACAATACCTATTGTCTACGAATTCCTCTTGTCGTCAGGCAGTTTAAAGATTGAATTGCAGTGAACGGAGAGACCTACCTGCACCTGAGGCAGACTTCCTAGATCTGCCATTGCTCTCATATACAATCTACAGATCTACTTTATGGTATTAGAGTAGATGTGTCTTGGCATCTCTGCTTCTAGGAAGGGGCTTCTGCAGGTTGTTATTCTGACATCTTGTACAATCAGAACTGCAGTCCTGAGATGCTGGAATTTGAAGGAACCTAGATGTCAGTAATCTGCACACCAATTTGTACGTGACTAAACAACATGCATCTAGTACTGTTGCAATGGCTTGAGTTGTGATACTGTTGGCAGATGAGTATTACAAAACTTTCAGTTCTACGTGGAATCCAGAAGGTGTGCTGCACTGAGGAGGTGTATCAATGAAATGCAGTGAAAGAGCTGTAGATTTGTTTGAGAACCTGGCATAGGAGAGAAGTAAATGTGGAGCAGGTTAACAATCAACGCTCTTCTAATAAGCAACTTTGGGCTAGCTATCTAATACATGGTGCTGTTAGTTAATCTTATTTTAGCAGATTTTGCTTCAATAACTGAGGTCATGAATTCTACATTATAACCATCTCTAAAGGAATCTTCCTAACATCATCATTAGTTCCTTTTGTGATTATCTAACAATTGTGTTATCTCATCGACCAGTGGAAGTAGTCCATCATCATTCACCCTACATTGGCTCCCAATTAAATAACGCCTCAGTTTTAAAATTCCCAACCTTGTTTTCAGGTCCCTCCATAGCCTGGCCCCTCCCTATCTCTGTAATTTCCTCCAGCCCTACAACCCTCCGTGATACCTGCACTTCTCCAATTCTGTTGTGTTGAGCATCCTCAGTTTCAAACACTACACCATTGGCAGTCATGTCTTCAGCCTTAAACTGTGGAATTTCTTCCCTAAACCTCTGCACATCTCTCCCTTGCTTTCTTCTTTTAAGAGACTTCTTAAAATGTGCCTCTTTAACCAAATTTCTGGTCACAGAACCTACTATCTCCTTTTTAGGTTGGTGTCAAATTTTGTTTTACAATGCTTCTATGAAATGCCTTGTAATGTTTTACCATGTTAAAATTGCTATGTAAATACAAGGAGTAGTAGTAGTAATTATTGTAGTAGTAGTAGTAGTAATTATTGTAGTAGTAGTAGTAGTAATTATTGTAGTAGTAGTAATTATTGTAGTAGTAGTAATTGTAGTAGTTGTTAATTCAAACTCCTTTTATGGGTGGTCAGACTATTTACAGGAGCAATTGACATCATTGAACCTGAGAAGGTATCTATAGAACATCCATTCTCATTGCTCTGTATCTAATTATATTGTACTGGGACCCAGAAGTGTAACAATGTGAGAAATGGATGTCTTTTTAAAGGTTTTGGGGAATATTGTGTTATTATGCAGAAAAAGCTATGTGTGTGTGTATGATTCAGTTAAGCTGGGCAGAGATTATTAAGAGACATGTTGTCTGGGGGCATTTAAAACATGAAAAGGATAGAAGCGTTAGGTTTAAGATACAAGTAAATAGGCTAGATCTAACATTTTAATTTTTAGTAAGTTGAGAGTTTGTTTGAAGATCAAAGGGGAATCAGAGGTGAAAAAGAAACATGTTTGCATTTTGCAGGAGCTCCATAAGTAAGTAGAAGCAGGGGTATTATATTTTATTGATCCGAAAGCAAAGACAAGATAGAGACATGTAGGATTTTATATTTGGAAGGATTTGAGTTTCAAGGAGGTGAGAGAACAATAGAACCAAAGATGAAAGCAGAAAAAAATGTATTTTAAAGTTACTGTGGGGAACTTAGAGTAGCTATGGCTATAGTTGTTTGAGTTGGAACTGCTGGAGCTGGGAGAGTTGCAGTTTGAATCAACCATCCAGTCAAGCCAAGAAAGTCTTAGGCCACAAAAAGCAGTTTTATTCTGAAGTTTGGTTTTCCACAGCAGAGTGGAAGTGAGTTACAGGTCATGTGTTATGCCTTTATTGAAGCTACAGCCATTTGCCTTGGGTAATATTACTGGATTTCTTATAGTTAAACATCTATAAGGAAGTGTTGCCTGGAAGGTGTTTACTTGTGGGTCTGACCAAGTAAAGAGTTATTTTGGGGGGAATGTTTGTAAGACTAACCTTAATTGTGCAACTGTAATCTTGCATGCTTAAGTTTTCTTTTATTCTTGTTAATAAAACTTTTAATTTTTAAAATCCCAAAAGTGTTACTGGACTTCTTACAGCTGAGATAAGAACGGCATCTTCTTGTTTTCAGAATACCGAAAAAAGGGTATGGCCCATAAGCTGAGTTTCCCTCCGGGATTTGGTTTGCGCAGCAATAACACCGGCTGTGGTCATAACGAACAGTGCAACAATAAAACACCCTTGAGATCCGTTTGAATATTTCTTCAGTCTCTTTGACTGAGGACTGAGTTCATGCTAAATGTGACATAAATTGGTTCAATTCATAAATTGCTTTATCCCACAGTAAAGTGAAATGTAATGACTAACCAGCGTGATCAGAGTTGCTTCATTCAGTCAGTACATCTTAAATTTGAAGAATGATATTAGAACATGCAATGCTATCTCATTTCTTGTGTTGTCTTCCTTAGAATAATCTCTGTATCCTGTCCTACAACCCTGAGACATAACCACTGTCCTTTTTACTGCCTGATGGCTTATGCAGCCCTATTCCAACAACCAGACTATCTTCTTCCATATATGTTTTCTGCTTTACTTAAATGCCTGTTTGCTGTGTCAATCATTAAACCTATTACCACCAGTGTCCCCCCCACCCCTCTTCCTGCCGAACGGAGTCCACTAGCCTGATCTGTGATCATTGCTTAGTTAAAATGAATAAGATTTCCACAGCAGCGGAGTGAACAGTCATTGGAATGTCATTCTCTTCATTTCAGATGCCCAACTGAAACTCAGTACAAACCAAATGAGCAGTATTTATGCACACGCTAAAACGCACCATCATCTTGTGCATCTGTTCTCAAGTCCTGCAGGTAGTTTACAAAGCATTCAAGAAGCTCTGAAAAAGAGTCAAATGGACTCAAAACTTTAACTCTATTTCTCTCCCCACAGCTGTTGCCAGACCTGCTGAGTTTTTCCAGCATTTTTTGATTTGATTTCAGATTTCCAGCATCCACAGTATTTTGCTTTCTTCATTACACAGCATTGAGCCTGGTTATCATTTGTTGCCATGAGTGATGCAATAGCCCTGTGTGGAAAGGCTGCCTGAGGTGCTATGACACTCCTCCTCACATCAATCTCATGCAGCAAGCCCATGTTAAACTATCAAACAGGCTCTGGTCTTCTATTGCTTACCCAGAGATCCCATTTTTGTCCTGCTACATTGGGCTTGCTTTATTTTTAACCACACATACATGTGTATGCACACCTCTCTTCTCACTTCCCCCACCCCATCTTGGCAGTGGCCAATAAACATTTAAAACTCATTTTGCTGCTTTTATAAGCTGATGGTGGAATTGTAGGGGGTTGATTTTAGACACTGCAGATGCTGGGCACATAGTATGATCCTACCACCTTCCCAGTGTCATCAGTGTAAGGTCTGGGCAGTCCTGATGATTGGGCCTCATTAGTGTAGCCTCAGTAAGCTGTGGGTGTTGTTCAGAAATGGAGAAGCAGCATGAGAGTCAGGGGAATGGGAATTCTGGTAGCTCCACCTGGCTCCACAAAAATCAAGGTAAAAGGGAGAAAAATGTTACCCTTTCCTGAGAGGCCTGCAGCAGTTCCGTTGAGGACCGGTGAAGTATCATGGGTGAAGTGTATGTTGCATTGAAATCCTATATACGTCATAAGACTTGAATTAACTTATTGGAATGAGGCTTTTACCTAAAACAGGTGGGTGCTTTGGCCTCCCATGCAGAAGCCACCAGAAAAGTGGCTAAAGGCAGAAATGGAGCAGTAAGTACAGCCCTGTGATGTTTAGGCCACCATCTCTTGTTTCTGCACAAAGAAGTAACTTAAAAATCTGTCCCTGGAGTAGCAAAAGGAGTAGAGGAGGTTGTACTGAAGAGAAGTTTTCAAAGGATACTTTCTGTCTTCAAAAAAAAACCCAAAAGAATGCTGAACAGATTTGGGAAGAAGATAGTGGAGGCACGAACCATATTTCTTTTAAGTTTGGATACAACAATTGTGCCAATTGCTCAGGGAATGGTAAATGTTACACCCCTAGTCAAAAAAGGAGAAACCGATAAGCCAGCAAGTTATAAGCCACTTGGTTTTATCTTAGTTGCAGATGAGCTTCTAGAAGTGATGTTCTTCAGCGATCCACGCTGGAATTTTTTTGTTTTCAACTTGTACAAATAATTTGGTTATAGGTACCAGAAGAATGGTTTTGAATTTTGTTGATATCAAATTAGGGGTCTTGGTAAACTCTTAAGATTGCTGAAGACCCAACGGCTAGGAGAATCGGCAAATCAGTGACTGAGGCAGAGAAATGTGACATTTATCTCTTGGAAATAATAACATTGAAAAGCAATAAACCTGAAATAGTAAGACTCTTTACAGAGTGGAGAGCTGGAATGATCTAGTTGTGCCTAGAAGTTCATCTGCAACTAAGATAAAGCCAAGTGGCTTATAAGTTGCTGGCTTATCGTTTTCTCCTTTGTTGACTAGGGCTGTTAACATTTACCATTCCCTGAGCAATTGGCAAAATTCTTGTATCCAAATCTTAAAAAAATATATATGGTTAGTACCTCCATTATCATCTTCCCAAATCTGTTCAGCATTCTGAGAGACATAGCTCTGGCCTTGGCTGTTTGTTTACTTTGGAAAGCAGAAAAGCAAAATATTGTGAATGCTGGCAATCTAAAATTAAAACAGAAAATGCTGAAAATGTTCTGGCAGCATCGGTAGAGAGAGAGAAACCAAGTCAACTCTTCCGATCAATGACCATTTCATTGACCTGGGAAGTTAACTCAATTTCTCTCTCTACAGATGCTGCCAAACCTGCTGTGTATTTCCAGCATTTTCTGTCTTTGAAAAGTAGAACTGCAGAAAGAAAAGGCTTTATAAAGGCAAATAGGATTTCTGGTTTTATACATAGGGGCCTTGATGGAAGTGATCTTGAATTTGTACAAGACACTGGTTAGGCTACAGTAAATTTATTGCAAGCAGTACTGTACATTGCAACTATAGGAAGGATATCAGAGCCATGAAACCCTAATTCAGCACACACCGGGGATTAGCCTATGACTTTGTACAAAACCAGCCAATAAATTTATCCAGCATATTAGTTGTAATTGAGAATTTCATTAACCTTGAAGCTACTGACTGTACTCGACTTTCTGTTTATAGACTGTGAAAGGAGGAGTTTCAGAAACACGCATTGAGAAACGAATTGTCATTACAGGAGATGCTGACATTGACCATGATCAGGTAGGTTAACACTTCAGTGTGGTCACAATGCATTTAAGTAGGCTATTAAGTAAAATGGATTATATATTTAAGAGATCAATTTAGTATATAGAAACTCTACTAGCAAAAAGGCACTAAAATCTGCATGCTTTGTAATTAAATTCGGCAATTGCATTTCAAATTAAAGGAGCTGTAAGTCATAGCATGGCACCTCTGGTAGATTAATAGAATGAATTTGTGGGTAAAACCATGAACAGAATAAAGAAATGACTTTCAGATTTCACTTTTATTTTAATCAATTCTTGAAACTTTGCTGTACTTTGCAGGGGGAGGTGGGGGAAGAGGGTGATGGGGTTTGAGAGCAGCTCCAGCTACACTGATCTAATGCATCTACCAAGGCAGAGTTTTCTGACAGAGGGCAAAAGCTGACTTGTGAGCATGGAAGCTGGTGAAACAAAAATAAAATTCCCACCCTCAAGAGGGATGCATCAAGTTTATATGTATATTTAGCACACAAACGTGTGACGTACTGCTCCTTCTAGTAGAAATTTTAAAATTTTTGTTTAATCATTTCCATCAATGAAGTAATTGAGAAAAATTCATCATAATTATCCATCCTGCTTCTGATCATGCATGTCCCACCTACTGTTTTTATACCTCGGGGGCTTTCTTTGGGTTAGGCCCTGGCTCAGGCAATTAAAGAGGCCAAAGAGCAGCACCCTGATATGTCTGTGACCAAAGTAGTGGTACACAAAGAGACAGAGATCACGCCAGAAGACGGAGATGATTGACCACAGGTAAGAACAAACTGCATCCGCCTGGTATTTTACAAGCTGCTGTGCAGTACCGTAGTGCTCTCCGCACACCTTTGATTTTAATTTGCAGCTTTTAACTCTATAACCCATAGGCAAGTGCTTTGGGATGCTTTATTAACACCTTCAGTTACAAGTTATGGGGATATGTATATATATGGGATCTTACAGCTTTAAAATATTGTGAATATTACAACGAAAGATGCCCATAATGTAATTTGGCTAAGGAGAACAAAGCTGTATCAGTGCAGTTAGCTAGATACATTAGTACCAGATCTGGTTTTGGTATTTAATGGATTACTCTGGGGGAATCAAAAAAAATATTTATGCAGAACTTCTCTCCAAGAGATTAGGTGAATGGGGTGTTTGGAAATAGGTTTTGCGCTGACTGGCCTTTCTCTTCAAATGCTTTATTTTCCAATATAAATGCAGTTATGATCTAATTTGTGCATTATTGCCTTATATTGTAATGGTTATCAATCAAACTTGCTCCAGAATGCATAAGAATATAAAATGGTTTGATGCTGATCCAGTATAGTCCTATTTTGTTTCATAATAGCAAAACAGATCACTAATACATTACTCATACCTCAAACATTTGAGTATTGGCTAAACAGTATACTAAAGCCTAAGCTCAAATCTTAGGACTAATGGACATTAAAATTTGGCAGTTGAGTGAAGTTTAACAGTTCCCTGGAAGACTTCAAGACAGAATGCCACACGTAAACTATGGAAGGGATTCATCTCTGAGGTGTTGGTGGTTTGGCTGCAGGTTAAACTTGAATTGCACTTTTATCAGTTACAGATCAGCATTAATTGTCATCCTGAATATGTCTGCAGTTTGTCTGGGTCAATCTTGCTATGTCCTTGAGATGAAGGAGAGTATGTGATAATGAGCAGTATAAATGTTAAAGGAAGTATTTGTTAGAATTAGTATGAAGAGCTCGTAAGGGAGTTCATTGACTTGTAAGCACTGTATACTATAGACAACTATGGGTTAAAGAGTGATTTGTGTGCCTGCTTCTGGTTATTTGAAGAAACTGTGATGCCCACCCTCCCCAGTTTCACTGGTGTGACTTCCTACTATGCTTTTGCATGCGCTAAATCATAACATTTTTATGCCATAACCATTTCATTTTTTAAATCTGGAAATAAAACTTTATAAAGTATTAAGCCCGTATTAGGAACATAGGAACAGGAGAAGGCCATTCAGCTCATCGAGCCTGCTCTGTCATTCAATACGATCATGGCTAATCGAACACTTCAATGCCTTTTACCCACACTATCCCCATAATCCTTTACATTATTGTTAATCAGAAATCTATCAATCTCTACCTTAAACATACTCAATGACTGAGCTTCCACAGCCGTCTGGGGTAGAGAATTCCAAAAATTCACAACCCTCTGAGTAAAGAAATTTCTCATCTTGGTCCTAAGTGGCTTCCCCCTTATTTTAAAATTGTGCCCCTTGGTTCTAGACTCCCCAACGAGGTGAAATATCTTACCTGCATCTACCCTGTCTATTCCTTTAAGTATTTTGTAGGTTTCAATGAGATCACCTCTCATTCTTAGAAACTCTGGAGAATACAGGCCCAGTTTCCCCAATCTCTTTTCATAAGACAGTTCTGCCATCCCTGGAACAAGTCTGGTGAATCTTTGTTGCACTCCCTCTGTGGCAATAATGCCCTTTGAGGTAAGGGGACCAAAACTGCACACAGTACTCCAGGTGCGGTCTAACCAAGCTTCTATACAATTGAAGCAAGACTTCACTACTCCTGTACTCAAATCCTCTTGCGATAAAGGCTAACATTCCACTAGCCTTCCTAATTACCTGCTGCACCTGCATGTTAGCTTTCAGTGACTTATGGAAAAGGACACCCAGGTCCCTTTGAACATCCACACTTTCTGATATCTTACCATCTAGGAAATACTCTGCACATCTGTTCCTTCTACCAAAGTGGATAAACTCACATTTTTCCATATTATATTCCATCTGCCATGTTCTTACCCACTCTTTAAAGGCTGCATCTTCTGGTCGGCGAGCAAGAGGCGGAGCCTGCTCGCCGACGCATAAAATGATGGGGGGTGACATCGGGCGTGCGTCCCAACGTCACCCCACGTTATTTAGATTTTCAGTTCAGCGGGCGCACAGCCGAGTCGGCTGCGTGCCCGCTGAACTGTCAACAGCCACTTAAGGCCTTTGAAAAACTAATTAAGCCAATTAATGGACCTGCCTGTCCAACCTTAAGGTTGGCGGGCAGGCCTGGAGCCCAGGCAGCCTTCTGAAAAAGCATGAAACCTCATCCATGGGCGGGATGAGGTTTCATGAGGGATTTAAAAATTTCAGAATATTTTAAAATAAAAGTTATGGACATGTCCCAACTCATGTGACAGTGTCACATGAGGGGACATGTCAGTAAAATTTTTTCTATTCTTCAAACTGACTTTCACATTTGAGCTGATCTCCCTGAGGCAGCACTTTGCCTCAGGGAAATCTGTGCTCTTTTGCGCACATGCGCGTAGGAGCGCGCTCCCAACTCAGGGAATTCCCCACCCCCCCGCCTGCACAGGGAGTGCACAGCGCTTCCGAGCGGACATCAGGCCTTAATTGGCCTGCCCACGTAAAATGGCAGCACGCCCCCAACTGGAGGCACCAATCGGGAATGCTCCCACACATCATCCCCCCCCCCCCAAAAACGGGGGGAAAATCTTGTTCTAAATCTGTCCAAATCCTCCTGTAGCTGCTTTACATCTTCCTCACGACACACATTCCCACCTAGCTTTGTATCACCCATGAACTTGGAATTATTACATTGGTCCCCACATCCAAATCATTGATATATATTGTGAACAGCTGGGGCCCAAGTACTGATCCTTGCGGTATCCCACTGGTCACAGCCTGTCAACGCGAGAATGACCCGTTTATTTCTACTCTCTGTTTTCTGCCTGTTAGCCAATCCTTAATCCATGCCAGTATATTGCCTCCTATCCCACGTGCTCTTATTTTGCTAATCATCCTCCTGTGGGGGACTTTATCAAAAGCCTTCTGAAAATCCAAGTATACTACATCCATCGACTATCCTTTATCAATTTTGTTAGTAACATCCTCAAAAAAAAACTCCAACAAGTTCATCAAACATGATTCCCTATTCGCAAATCCATGCTGACTATGCCCAATCAGATCATGATTATCCAAGTATCCATTTATCACATCCTTTATAACAGATTCTAGCATTTTCCCTACTACTGATGTAAGGCCAACAGGTCTGTAGTTCCCTGTTTTCTCCCTCCCTCCCTTCTTAAATAGTGGGGTGACATTTGCTACTTTCCAATCTTCAGGAACCATTCCTGAATCTATAGAATTTTGGAAAATAATCACTATTGCATCCACTATCTCTATAGCAACCTCTTTGAACACTCTGGGATGCAGATTATCAGGTCCCAGGGACTTGATCAACTTTCAGTCCCATTAATTTCTCCAATACAACCTTCTTTCTTATACTAATTTACTTCAACTCCTCATTCTCCCTTGTCCCTTAAGATCTCTAAATCTGAGAGATTTCCTGTATCTTCCTCAGTGAAAACAAACAGAAAGTAATCATTTAGTTTCTCTGCCATTTCTCTATTCCCCATTATAAATTCTCCTGACTCTGTCTGTAATGTCTTAGCCAAACACTTCCTTTTTACATGCCTATAGAAGATTTTACAGTCTGCTTTTGTTTTTTTGCTAGATTGCATTCATATTCTATTCTCCCTTTCTTTACCAGTTTCTCGGTTTGTCTTTGCTGTATTCTAAAAATTCCCAATCCTCAGGCTTACTACTATTTCTGGCAACTTTATAAGCCTTTTCATTTAATCTTATACAATCCTTAACTTCCAGCCATGGTTGACTGACTCTTTTTGCATTTTTGCACCTTGAAGGAATGTATAGATGCTGTAAGCTATGGAATAGTTCTTTGAAGACTGTCCATCGCCTATGTACAGTTATACCTTTTAATGTATTTTCCCAATCCACCTCAGCCAACTTGTCCCTCATGCCTTCATAATTTCCTTTATTCAACACCCTTCAGTGAACTACTTCACTTTCAAACATAATGTAAAATTCTATCATATTGTGGTCACTCATCCCTGAAGGCTCTTTTACAACAAGATTATTAATTAGCCCTTTTTCATGACATAATACTAGATCTAAAATAGCCTGTCCTCTAGTCGGCTCCTCAACATACTGCTCTAGAAAACTATCCCTAACAACTCCAGAAACTTATCTTCCACAGCATTAGTGCTCAATTCCTTTACCCAGTCTATATGCAGATTGAAGTCACCCATGATTACTGTATTGTTACATGCTACATGCTTCTCTCATCTCCTGATTAATACCATGCCCCACATTACCACTACTGTATGGTGGCTGATAAACAACTCCAACCAACGTCTGCTGCCCTTTGCTGTTTCTTAGCTCTACCCAAACAGATTCCACATACTGTTCTTCTGATCTGAGATCCTCCCTTACTAATTCACTGATCCCATCCCTTATTATCAGCGCAACTCCATTCCTTTCCCTTCTTGTCTGCCCTTCCTAAACATTGAATATTCAGTTCCCAGCCTTGGCCACCATGCAGCCATGTTTCTGTAATGGCAATTATATCATACCCATTTACCTCTATTTGTGCCTTTAGATCATCTACCTTATTGCAAATGCTGCGTGCATTCAGGTAGAGTGCCCTTAACTTTGTCTTTTTGCGATCGTTCCACGTTCGAAGCATACTCAATGCTCTGCTTTGTTTCTCCTGCCTTCTGGTCTCACTACTTCCTGTTACCAACTTTACTTTCTTCCAATTTGGCCCACCCCTCAGGTTTGCACCCCCCGACAAGCTAGTTTAAACCCACTCCAACAGCATGAGCAAATCTCCCTGCGAGTATATGTAACCTGTACGGCTTGTACAGGTCCCACCTGCCCCAGGATGGGTCCCAATGCCTCAGAAATCTGATGCCCTCCCTCCTACACCAGTTCTCCAGCCATGTATTTAATCGATTTATCCTATTCTTATGCTCACTAACACCTAGCACTGGGAGTAATCCTGAGATTACTGCCCTTGAAGCCGTGCTTTTTAATTTCCTTCCTAACTCCCTGAAACCTGCTTTCAGGACCTCGCCCCATTTCCTACCTCTGTCGTTGGTACCGATGTGGACCACGACTTCTGGCTGATCCCCCTCCCCCGCTCTGTGACATCCTTGACCATATCTGTTTTGGGGAAAATGGACTGAGAAATCAGTAGTTAAATCCAGCAAGGCTCAAAAAAAATTAAGGTGTGGAAATTGTATGATCTTTTCACTTAGTGTTTTTAAAAAAAAACTTAGCTGAACTGTATGAAATACTTCTATAAAAATTCACTTAACAAAAGTCCTTGTCATTATTTCTCCATCAAAATCAAAAAAGGTAACTCAAAATTATTTTCATTCAAAAAGCTTATTTTGAAAATTGGCTCATGGTTCAACACCATCAGTTTATATTGGCAGGAATTTGCTGAAAACTTATGTCATAATAATGGTTGTCCATACAGTGTGTGCCATGACTAAGGCATAGATCTTCCGGAAAATTTGGTATAGATTACTCGAGCACAAAACCAAACTTTCCTGCCTGCTGTGACCCTCGCCAAAGTAGAATTCCATTATCTAAGCTTCACCCACTGCGCTCTCTGCCCCTGCACCACCCCAACTTTGATCGCCTCTTCCACATAGACTGGATCGGAATGATTCTGGTGACCTGACAGCGAAGTGATTTGTACTGAAGGAAGATAACTGCATTTTAGTTGGAGAATTTCAACAAGCTGGAAAAGCAGTGGCTTAGTAAGTGATTAATTAACTCAATGGCAGATATATTGAGTGGAATAAGCAAAAATTGAGGTAGATATGTGCAGGTGGCAGAGCCAATCCAACACCCTGTTGTTGAAGATGTAGGACAATCCAATGCTTCGCTGCTGGCTGTGAAATAGATCAATAGCTTTTGAAATGTCAAACCACTGTTCTTTTAGCTCATCAGTTCATTCACCCCATCATGGAATACAAGATTTTAAATGAGTTGGTAGTAGATGTCGATCTACCTCCTGGGCATTTCCTGATCACTCTTTCTCATGGGATTCTTACAGTTCTCAGTAGATCCTTGATCAGCCAGCTCTGTTCATTCACTTAAGCTTTAGTACTTAATATTGAACTTTGTTTAAACACTCAAATAATTAATTTAATACACAAGGTATCCTATGCCATATCTATCTTAACTTTATATCTATTAGCACATGGGATCAATGCATTGACTGTAAGCTTTCAAATTTGAATCACCACTATCCTTGCTCTGATGTATTCTAATGAGTTCTCCAGAAATATAAATTCACCATTGGAGGATCAGTGTACACAATGGTCTCACTGATGATAATGTTCACGGCCAAGTATACTGTCCTAGCAAACAACAGGTCAATGAAAATTTTGGATATAAATTCACCACTGGAGGATTGGGTTACACAGCGGTCTGACTAATAATAATGTTCATGACCAAATGCACTGTTCCAGCAAATTACGGGTCAATGAAAAGCACTTTCCTGAAAAAAATATCTGTCCATATAGTATGGGAGAGATGATGTTGATATTTTTAAAACCACATCAATCATTCAAAGTACTGAAAGACAGAAACTGTTGGCTCACCTAAAAGCTCACCATGCAGCAACACCACATGTTGGATTGCTTTATTATAATCCAATAATGTAAAATATTATCATTGCATAAATAGATATAGCTTTGAGCATCATTTTAAAAGTATGTTGCAACTTCTCGCTTGTTTTAAAAAAGTTCTTTTTTTTACTTATGTGGCTGCCTAATAACAACACTGCATTTTGCTGTTATGGACTTTATTGGAAGTTTGCATTATCTATTTCTCTTTTAAGTGAGTCGCTTCTGCCGCACGCTGGGTTCTAGTTCTGTGTTTTTACATATCTCTTATTGTATCAATGTGTAAACATAACGTAGGATTTGCAATATATTTGTCATTTTTAAAAGCTTTTAACAATGTAATTTATTGATATTGAAAACGAATATTGCATAGTCTGTGCATTTTTATTCTTGTCTACAAAGTTATTGATAATCACAACAATCAATCTGTTCATTAATGGGCTTCTTGTTTCATTTTCTTTCCCAGGAGTAACCACATCTTCACAAAAGAAGTACTGCATACATATCATTAGGAATGATTTTGGAGTCTAAATGGAGTCATATACATGACTTCATTTGTCCTGAATCCATCCACTAATGACCTTTCGCATCAAGCATACTGGAGCACGTTGTATGAGGACCCTCTCACTAAATAAGAACATTGGCAAAAACCTCATTCCAGCATATCCAAACGGCAGATGAATATTGCATGATTAGAATAAACCTTTGTCACAAAAGGAATAATGAAAAAAGCATTTTCCAAATCCGTATAGTAAGGCATCCACATCTCTTAAGCTATCATTTTATCAGCAGGTTTAAACAACAAAGGATACATCGGATCATTAATGTTTTAAAAGAAATGGGAAAATCCTTCCTTTGACAGTTTAAAAGAAATACTATAGCTGATATTAAGATAAATAAGTTGGCAGTAATTCATTTTAATTGTACTTGGTTTCATTTATAAGCAAGTAACTTTCACCCCAAAGCTGGTGAAAAATGTTAATTGTTTTGAGGGATTATGTCATACCTTACAGTAGATGTGCCAATGGCAGTGCAAGTCCATATCTATTATCATACTAAGCAACTTGAAGCTTATAACTGGAAACCTTGATATACAATGGTAATGCCTGTGAAAACATAAATAACCTTACACAGATTAGAACAACTTGTTTTGCTGCATCTTGTGCTTTGTCAGCATAATTTGATGTCACCTAACAGATTTTTTTTAAAGAAGTATATATATATATATATAAATATATATTTTACTTGAATGATTTGGTTTTGTTAGATGAGCACATTCTTTTAAGTTAGATCCAAAGGGCCAGGTAGAGTAATCCATCAATAGTGGTAGATGTTGACTTCCTTTAGAGGAGATGTCAGTATTCCTTTTTAAACTGAGTCTGTTTTGCTCGGTTTATGTTGCAAGTGAATGTGTCTGCTCTAGAAGGAATTTCTCTGTTTACTACCTGTGACCTCTCCTTTTTCTTCATTGACTATGACGGCATTGATTCTTCATAAACACTCTGCATAGACTCCAGATTCAGAGCAAAGCCTTAAACTAAACAGAAAATAATAGCAAATCCCATTGAAAGCTTTCAAATCATGAAGCATTTATGATTTACAGAAGACCACACAGCTAACTAATAGGGTACTATACTTTCATTAAATTTTTTGCTGCAATGTAATAAATGTTGAATGTATGTTTCTTCATGGTGAAATAAAAGTGGTAAAGGCACCAACAGTCTGCTGTGTCTTATTTTGTTTGATAACAATTTGTAGTATTGTATGTTCCATTAAAATATTTGGGATTTTTTTAAGTAATGATGTCAAATGTTATTTAAAGCCACTTAATAATCCAGTTATCCGCCAAAAGTTTGGAAAAGCTGCGGGAGATTCAAAAGAGCTTTATAAAGTTAGCTATTATAGATTGTAGTATTTTAATATATTCATAATTTCTTTAAATTGCTTTTCTGTCTACAGTGTAAAACAATACCATGCATGGATGTTTCAAGTACAACGTACGCCCCAATACATTTATATTAGATAGCACAATATTGTAAAATAAATGGCAGTTACTGAAAAAGCAGATGCCAAAGAAGCTTCCCAGTACACATGCTATTGGTGATTACTAAACTTGCATTCTTTCATCATTAATTTAAAAATTAACTTATTTTGTTCTTAAAAAAAAAATGCAACACTGTAATACCCTTAATAGAAACGGAATGTACATTTCCGACATCATGGAGGTGAAATTGGTTAACAATGGCTTGTTGGCACAAACACGGTGCAGGGAACAATCCTAATTTAGAGGAAAAAGCCTAATTTACATCCAGTTTTGGGGGTGGAGCAGCAAAGGAGGGCTGGAGACAGGTAAACGGGGACCATTGATGGCCCTCATGATTGCTTTGCTCCAGGCTACACTTTTAGGCAAGTTTTTATTTTACTAAACTCATCTTATATGGTGGTGGGCTCCAGAGATTCCTGTAAGACCACACATGAACTTGGTTATTTTGATTGCAAAAAGCCCAGCCCTGGTACTGGCTGTGTTTAGGGCAGACCAATTTCAAGAAGGAGGTCCTGAAAGAGGCACTAAGACCCTATTTTCCCATGCAAAGTGATTACCACCTGTTTCAGGCATAGGTTTTGGATGTCTAGGCCTCAGTCTTTATTAATGTGGCAAGTGGTGTAATTCTGATATAGAATATCCAAATGGATATCACCCACCCTTTGGACACCTGTAAAATTAATTCCCTCCTATCATACTAACCTAATTCCATCTGCCCTCCTCATCTAAGTCCTATAAAGGAGACAGAGACTGAGTATTATGGATCCTAACCCATTTTTCCTGACTTTGACCTGTTTCCCAAGGAAGAAAAATCAAGAAAATTTATAAGTCTAAGTGGAAAGTTTAACTGTTCGATCAGTCAAACCAGTTGTCTGTCTGCAAAACAGAAGATATTATTCATCAGCCTATGCCTGAAACAGGTGGTAATCACTTTGCATGGAAAAATAAAGTTTTAGTGCCTGTTTCAGGACTGTTATGACACAGCTTTTGATAAAGTTGAGTTATTTAAAAATCCCAGAGGGAAACTTTAAACAACTGTCATAACCTATATTTTTGTTTTTGTATGTTTGAGATGCAGCTCTAAATTCAGGAATCAGACCACCAGTTCTTGAGACATTTTTATATCAAACTACCTGAGACATTTATTAATTTACACAAGTTAAAAATTACGCATGACTACAAATTACTACTATCATAACTTTTAACATTCACAAACTAATCTCTATTAAGGCAACAGAACCTATAGACTTTAAGCAGACACCAGGCATAGCATTATCACCTTACAAATTCTAAATGAGGTTCCTTTCACTTCGGTTCCTTTGCAGACACAGTGATACGCTTACAGGCTCTGATGTTGCATGCCTCTGCCCTGCACACACAAAACTACTATCGGTTACACCCAGCATATCTCATTGAATGTAAATTCCCATTGTATCACCGGCCCCTTTGAACTCCACCTCTTCTAACAATAAAATCCCTTTCATAGTACCACTTTTACTAGTAATATAAACATTGCTTGGTCTCTGCTAGCTAGGTGCCCGATTTCACTCCCCTTCTTGAATGCTCTATTCAACAAAATGCAAATGTACCTCTACCTCTCTACACCTCAAAACTAGTACACATCAAAGCACCTAGACTAGCTGGCTTTAATCCAATTAAGACACACACCCACAGACTAAACCTCTATTTAAAAAAATAATAATTTCCAGTAACATTATATACATTAATAGCTTCATGACATGCCCTCCCTATCGAAAAATTAATCATAATTCTAAAAGATGGCTTTATTTTAATAACCCATCTCGCACTATCTCCTATACTTATTAACTATTATATTACCATATGCATGCATTAATATAATGTATATATACACAAGTCCTTGGTATCAACAGAAGTCACTCCAGTTCAGTTTCTAGGTTTTTAAAAAAATGTCCCATTTTCTTTCAAGCTTCAAACTCTTGATATCGCATCCGCGAACAGATTTTCTCTTCCAGCAATATGTATAATCCGTAGATTAAATGGTTGTAATAATAGACGCTATCTGAAAGGCCTTGCACTTTTGTCTCAAAATTTGTCCAAAAACTTCAAAGAATTATGATCTGTATAAGCAAATGTTTCTGATTAATTGTTTGCAACGTAAATTTCAAAATGCTGCAATGCTAACATCAAACTCCAAAGTCTCTTTTTTGATTGTTGAATATCTTCCCTATTGTACATTCAGCTTCCTTGAAAAATACCCTATCGGTTTTTCAATTCCAGTGTTGTCATCTTGTAACAGTACAGTCCCAATGCCTATATTGCTTGCATCAACGGCCTACTTGAATTGCTTGGCATAATTGGGTATTGCCAAAACTGGTGCTGTAGTTAATACAGTTTTCAAACTATCGAATGACTTCTGACACTCCAGTGTCCATTGAAACTTCTTGTTCTTTTTTATAGTTCAGTCAATGGAGCAACCACTCGGCTAAAATTTGGTACAAATTTCCAGTAAAACCTACGTATGCCCAGAAATCTCAAAAGTTCTCGTTTTGTTGTAGGCACTGGGAAATCCACGATAGCCTTGACTTTCGCACCTCTCAGAGCCACCTTACCATGTCCAATGGTATGGCCTAGATATGTATCTTGTGCTTTTGCAAATTCACTTTTAGCCAAGTTCATCACCAAATTAGCTTCTTGTAGTCAAGTAAATAATTCTTCCAGATGCTGTAAATGCTCCTCCCACAACTGACTGAAAATGATTAGATGATCAATATAAACAGCACAATTGCTTAGAACTGCAACTACTTTGTTGGTCAACCTTTGAAATGTCACAGGTGCATTCTTCACACCAAATGGCATGACTATATAGTCCACTTGGCATGACAAAAGCTGACATCTTCTGTGCTCTCTCTGACAACGATACATGCCAATATCCTTTTAGCAAGTCACTATTTGTGATAAATTTCGATTGTCCCACTTTCTCAATGCAATTTTTCAACTTTGTTATGGGATATGAATCCGCTTTTGTCACCGCATTCACCTTTTAATAGTACACACACAGTCTTTGTGTTCCATCCGGTTTCAGTACCAGTACAATAGGCAAACTCCAGTTGATGCAACTGGACTCAATTATATCATTTTGAAGCATGAAATCAATTTATTTTTGTATTTGTGATAACTTTGCTGGATTTAATCAATAAGGATGTTGCCTTATTGAAGATGAAATTTCTGTACATACATCATGTAAAGCTAAATGTGTCTTTCCCAACTTATTTCCACAAATAGGTTTGTGTGACTGCAATAGCTTTTCCAAATAACTTTGACACTTGTTTGGAAAGTAACTCAATATTTAATTTAAGTTTTCAAACACCCCCTCATTATCCAATTTGATTAGAGGAAAATCAATTTCAGAGCCCTGCAGTTCTATCTCTTTCTCATCATCCATCGCCACTAATACCTCTTGTTGTTCCTCTTCCCTGTCAAAGTACTTTTAAAGCATATTTACATGACACACCCTCTGTTTCTTTTATCTGGAGTATTTACTAAATAATTTACTTCACTCAATTTCTTGCAATTCAATCCTGTAAGGCCCACTAAATCTTGCATTTAATGAATCAAACTTTAACAAAACTTTCTCTCCAGAAACAAAACTGAGTTTTAGCTTTATCTGCTTTCACTTTCATCACTTGTTGTGATATCTTTAAATGTTCCCTAGCCAACTCACATGCTTTGTTCAATCTTTCCCTGAAATTTGATATGTAATCCAGCAGAAAAGTTTCTGAATCTTGGCCAACCAATTTCAATGGAGCATTAGGAGCGTCTCTAATAGCAAATAACAAAGATGGAATTCGCGTATCCCAATCCTGTGCATAATCCTGACAGTATGCTCTTGTAATAGTTTTTAAAGTTTGACGCCATCTTTCCAGAGCTTCTTGTGACTCCGGATGATAAGATGTTGACTTAAACTGTTTTATCCTCAAACTGTTCATTACTTCCTTAAACAGCTACGACATGAAATTTGACTGCTGATCTGATTGTATTTCCTTAGGTAAACCATATCTTGTAAAATATTGAATTAACTCCTCCACAATCATCTTGGTTGCAATATTTCTTAAAGGCATCACTTCAGGAAAGCTGGTAGACCTATCCATTATTGTCAGTAAATACTGATTTCCACTTTTAGTCCTAGGGAGGGGTCCTACACAATCAATCATGACCCTGGTAAAAGGTTCTTCAAATGCTGGTATTGGGATTAAAGGCGCTGGCTTAATCTGCTTGTGGTTTTCCTGTTGTTTGACATGTATAACAAGTTCTACAGAATTTGACTACATTCCTATGCAATCCTGGCCAAAAAAAACCCTCTATCTTTTCCTGTGTTTTCCTAATTCCTAAATGTCCCCCCATTGGAATTTCGTGAGCAATCCTCAGGATCTAATTTCTATACCCTAATGGGATAATAATCTGATGCACCTCCCTCCAGCTTTCATTTGCTGAGACATGATCCAACTTCCATTTTCTCATTAAAATATCTCCTCAAAGATAATAACAGACTGGAATACATTTTGCTTCTGTTTCTGAATAATCTTTCTAATACAACTGTTTTAATTGCAAATCATTTTTCTGTAACTCCACTAACCTCTTTGAGTTAAACATTTCAGTTGAACTGTCCTGTATTCCTTCCTCCTGAACAATGTTATCAAACATTACCAGTTAATTGGACTTCAACATCATCATCTTGCCTTTGAGCTGCCTGCCTGTCTCTTTTGTCTTGTTCTTCCCTATGAGCCTTTGATCTCATTACAACACAATCAGGAAACAATCCAGGATGTTCCTTCTGTAACACCTCTGTTGAAAACACTTCTACAGGCTGCTCAACTACCATGGGTATCACTCACATTTGCGATCCAGCTATATCATTACCCAGAATAAATTGAATAAATTAATGGGCAAATTTTCCACCACTCCAACTATAACTTCACCTGTCTGCCGTTTGCTCGTTAAATTTACCTTCCACAATGGAATAGATTTAGCATCTCCATGAAACCCACTTATTATTTCCTGCTGCAATAGTCCCTTTGAACAACAAATATCACTATCCCACAACATTAGGGATTGACTAGCCCCTGTGTCTCTTAAAATTTTAACCTCTTTACCTACCTGTGCACATGGAAAGACTTTCCCTTCACACACAAAGTCTTTAAACATTTCTGCAACCTGCTCCTTAGGATTCTCTTGAGTAAATTGTGAATACATTCCCACTTTGCCTTTCACTGATTCTCCCTGTTTCACCTGTATGCAAAGCACTGGTTTCTCCTGTGCCTGAACCTCAGAACCCACAGTACTTTTACCTCCAGAGCTTTTCTGCACCCCAATAATTCCTACAGATTTTTCCTGCAACCTCCAACACACTGACTTTGTGTGCCCCACTTTATTACAATGAAAACACAATTTTTGAATGTCACTTCTACCTTCAGCACCTTCCTTTTTATTCTGAGAAAAAACTTCCTGGGAACTTCCAGCTACTCTTCCCTGACTATCTACCTTCCTTTCATCTTCCCACTTTTTATCCTTTTCCCATCACCCTTTCATATTGGTAAAGGTTTAGCTCTATGAACTAACTCATAATCATCAGCTATCTCTGCTGCTTGTCTTACAGGATCAACCCTCTGTTCCTCCATGTGAGTTCTCACTACCGAAGGGATTGAATCTTTAAAACTCTTCTAAAAGAATTACTTCCCTAAGAGCTGCATACGTTGTTCCTATTTTTAATGCCTGTATTCACTGGTCAAAATTACTTTGTTTTCAAACTCTATAAGTTTGCCCAGGCTGTTTTCTCATATTCCTAAATTTCAGCCTGTATGCTTCAAGAACCAACTCATATGCACTCAAAATAGCCTTTCTCACCACATCATAATTCACTGACATTTCTTCTGATAGCGAAGCATATACCTCATGCCCCCCTTTCTCACAACTTAGACTGTAATAGTAACACAGTTTTCCTGTGGCCATTTCATCTGTTTAGCTAGCTGCTTAAATGAAATAAAGAATGCTTCAATATCTTGTTCCTCAACCTTTGGCAGAGCTTGTACAAATTTAAACATCTCCAGAGTAGATCCCAGTGGGGAGATAAGCCCTTCCTCACGTACTGTCACCTCTTTTTTAACTGCCAACATTTTCAGTTGGAATTCTCTCTCTTTTTCTCTTTCCTCCTCTATCTTCTCAATTTCTAATTCCCAAATCTCTGTCCTTTGCTTTCTAATTCAAGTTTTTTTCAGTTCCTTTGCTTGTTCAAATTCAAGTGTCTTCATTTTGTAACTGAAGTCTCACTACCTCCAGCTGTGACTCACTAGTGTCAGGTTTCACTTCCAACTGTAGATACTGCACTATATTTTTAATTATATCTGATTTCCTAGCCCCTTCAGGTAACCCCAATTTTTACTTATCTGCCAACTCTGTTATCTTACTTTTGGTTATCTTCTCCAACTCAATCAAAGTTATCTCTTCTACTCCCAGACAAAGCCACCTTGCAGTCTCACCACTTCTAAAATACCTCACCAACTACTGAATCTAAAGTGCTTCTCGTACTCGTAACCTTAAGATTCACCAATTCCAAATTAACCAAGGAATTAGAAATATTTTTATCCCCCTAGAGCCCCCAATTGTTATGACACAGCAGTTGGTAAGGCTGAGTTATTTAAAAATCCCAGAGGGAAACTTTAAACAACTCTCATAACCTATATTTTTAAGTGGTATGTTTGAGATGCAGCTCTAAATTCAGGATTAGACCACCAGTTTTTGAGAGGTTTTTATATCAAACTACTTGAGACATTTATTAATTTACACAAGTTAAATATATACACATAGCTACAAATTACTACCATCTTAATTTGTAACAAATTCACAAACTAATCTCTATTTAGGCAACAACAACCTATAGACTTTAAGCAGACACCAGGCAAGGCATTTTCACCTTATAAACTCAAAATGAGGTTCCTTTCACTTTAGTTCTTTTGCAGACACAGTGGTAAGCTTACAGGCTTTGATGTTACATGCCTCTCCCATCCACACACAACTGCTATAAGTTATACCCAGCACATCTCATTGAATGTAAATTCCCATTGTATCACCAGCCCCTTTGAACTCCACCTCTTCTAACAATAAAACCCCTTTCATAGTACCACTTTTATTAGTAATATAAACATTGCTTGGTCTCTGCTAGCTAGTAGTCAGATTTCACTCCCCTTCTTGAATGCCCTATTCAATAAAATGCAAATGTACCTCTACCTCTCTGCACCTCAAAACTAGTATACATCAAAGCACTCAAGACTAGCTGTCTTTAATCCAATTAAGACATACACAGACACACCCACAGACTAAACTTCTATTTAAAAAAAATAATTTCCAGTAACATTATATATATATTAATAGCTTCATGACAAGGACCCCCTTCTCGAAATTGGGCTGCCCTGAACACAGCCAGTACCAAGGCTGGACTTTCTGCATTCAAAATAACAAAGTTTATGTGTGGTCTTACAGGAATCATTGGAGCCCACCAACATATATAGGTTGAGAGTTTGGGTTTTAAAAGGCAGAGAGGGAGAGACAGAAATTGTAAGACTGTTCCAATGTGATGCTACATTTAAGCAATTAGTGGAATGAATTGCATTATGAACAATAAGTTCAGAGTTGATGGATTGTGAGTTAGTCTGGTTTTATTAAGCGGGAAAAGTATATTTTTTTAAGACTTTAGTAATATTTTTACGTCCAGATCTTTAGCTTAATTGCTTTTTCTTACAATGGCTTTTTTTGTAATTTATTTTTAGAGGAAAAAGCGACTTGCTTTTATGCAGTAACTTATACATCTAAGAAATTTCTCAAAGCCCTTTACCCAATTAATTACATTAAAGTGTGATCATTGTAATTATGTAGGCAAACTGAAATTTAAAATCGAGTAGTCTTGTACAGCCTGCGACAATTGAAGATACCTCCGAAACACTTCATGATGCTCCACTGCATATACTCAAATTATTATACATGAAATTAACAGGCCATTAGATAAACATATGGATAGATCTTTATGCGATAGTGTTAAATGGACAATAGCAAGACAGTAGCCTGTTTCACCTCTCTGTTTTATTTCCATTAACGGATGGCCAAGCTGATATCGTACGTTTTTCACAATCATCCAAGGTCAAAATTATCCATGTTTTACTAGCCAACCAGAATCACAAATACAAAAAATTTATATGAACATACGAATTAGGAGCAGGAGTAGGCCAGTCAGCCTCTCGAGCCTGCTCCGCCATTCAATAAGATCATTACTGATCTGAATGTAACCTCAACCCCACATTCCTCCCTACCCCCAGTAATCTTTCACCCCCTTGTTAATCAAGAATCTATCTAGCTCTGCCTTAAAAATATTCAAAGACTCTGCTTCCACTGTCTTTTGAGGAAGAGAGTTCCAACTCAGACCTCTGAAAGAAAAATATTCTCATCTCTGTCTTAAATGAGTGAACCCTTATTTTTAAATAGTGACCCCTAGTTCTAGATTCTCCCACAAGAGGAAACATATTCTCCACATCCACCCTGTCAAGATCCCTCAGGATCTTAAAGGTTTCAATTAAGTCCCCTTTTACTCTCCTAAATTCCAGTGGATACAAGCCTAGCCTGTCTAGCCTCTCCTCATAAAGACAACCCATCCATTCCTAGTATTAGTCTAGTAAACCTTCTCTGAACTGCTAATGCATTTACGTCTTTCTTTAAATAAGGAGACCAGTACTGTACACACCACTCCAGATGTGGCGTCACCAATGCCTTGTACAACAGAAGCATAACCTCCCTACTTTTGAAATCTCTCAATACATTTGTTCCTGTCTTGCCCCCAAGAAGAGGATCTTTCAACTTTACAAGCATTAGAAATCACATCTTAGTTGCTTCTTTTAGAGGATTTTCACAGTATGACAATGCAGACGATAAGGGAAACTTAAACAGCATGATTGGGGGGGTGGGGTGGTAACGTGGGGAAGGCAAATCAGAAATTGTGATGCTGGGAGAGCAGCCACAATCCTGAAGGCCATCACTGGTCCCCATTGAACTGCTTCTGTCCCTCTCCAACTGCCCCAAACAAGCCCCTCACCTTTAACTTTTCTTCATTCATTCATGGGATATGGGTGCCACTGGCTAGGCCAGCATCTATTGCCCATGCCTAATTGCTCTTGAGAAGGCGGTGGTGAGTTGCCTTCTTGAACCACTGCAATCCATGTGGTGTAGGTATGCCTACAGTGCTGTTAGGGAGCGTGTTCCAGGATTTTGACCCAGTGACAGTGAAGAGATGGTGATATATTTCCAAGTCAGGATGGTGAGTGGCTTGGAGGGGAACTACTGGGTGGTGGTTTTCCCATGTGTCTGCTGCCCTTGTCCTTCTAGATGGTAGTGGACCTGGGTTTGGAAGCTCCTGTCTAAGGAGTAGCGGTCATGGGTTTGGAAGGTACTTTCTAACTCTCCTAGGACCCATCCGAGAGTCGCAACCAGCAGTGACCCAAAGTTTACATCTGCTTGACTAGGTACCTGAGTCGTATAAGGGTTGTCTGCAGCCTACCAGTCTAACTTAAACGAGGGCAAAGACCCAATGTTGGATGAATTCATTGCATAGCTTCATGTGCAGAATTGGATTTGTGTGCAGAGCATTCCGATGTTCACCTTGCACCCTTTGTAAACTTGAGCTCATCGAAAAGTCTGCTGATTGTATCCTAACGCCCATCGAGTCCCATTTGCCCATCACCTCGGTGCTTGGTGATCCATATTGACTTCCAGTTGAACAGTGCCTCAATTTTAAAGTTCTCATACTTGTGGTCAAATCCTTCCATGACCTCGCCCTCTATATCTGTGTAATCTCCTTGAACTGTACACTCCTCCAAAATCTCAACACCTTCCAAATCTGGACATTTGCACATCTCCAATTTTCATCACTCCATCATTGGAGCTTAGCTTCAGCTCCCAAGGCCATAAACTCTTTGCCATTCCTTCCCTATGCTGCTATCCCTTTAAGATGCTCATTAAAATGTACTTTTTTGACATAAGCGTTTGAGCACATGTTCTAGTATTTCCTTATGTGACGGTGTCAAATACTATTTGGTAGTGCTCCTGTGAAGGGCCTGGACATTTTACTGTGTTAAAGGCACTGTATAAATGCTTGTTGGTAGGAACAGAAAATATTAATAAGTTAAACTTTAGTGACGTGGAGACAACTAAAAGGAGAGTCAGAACAGGGTCACAAAGATTTTAGAGCTCAAAAGGCATCTGAACCCAGTAGCAGGTTTGGTCAGAGCTGAAGAGGGAGACTACTAGGAACTGATCAGCATGTTTTTTCTTTATTTATTCTTTCATGGGACGTGGAAAAAGCCAGCATTTATCGCCAATCCCCAATTGCCTTTGAGAAGCTAGCGGTGAGCTGCCTTCTTGAGCTACTGCAATCCATGCAGCATAGGCAAACCCACAGTGCTGTTAGGAAGGGAGTTCTAGGATTTTGATCCAGCACCGTTGAAGGAACAGCGATTATAATTCCAAGTCAGGATGGTGTGTGGCTTGAAGGGGGACTTGCAGGTGATGGTGTTCCCGTGCATCTGCTGCCATTGTCCTTCCAGGTAGATTACATGATTTTGGGAGGTGCAACTTGCCTACTGTATACTTATCATTGTCTAACAACTTGACAACCATTGCTGAAAGACATGATTATAAAAGTGGCATCATGCACACCTGAACATCCGAAATTGGTTTGCAGGACATCCTAACCCCAAATTAATAGTTAAATGAAGCTCCTCACAGGAAATGGCAGATGAAGCAAAGTGAGCAGAAACCTGGAGTTATGGATGTCCACCCACTTTAAGATTAGATTCTCAATTTACACCTGTAAAACGCACAGACACAAATAGGCACACAAGTCAGGAGTGTGATGCAATACTCTCCACTTGCCTGGATGAGTGCAGTTCCAACAACACTCAAGAAGCTTGACACCATCCAGGACAAAGCAGCCTGCTTGATTGGCACCCCATCCACAAACATTCACTCCCTCCACCACTCACACACAGTAGCAGCAGTGTGTACCATCTACAAAATGCACTGCAGAAACTCACCAAGGCTCCTTCAAGGCAGTGGCTCACCACCACCTTCTCAAGGGCAATTACGTGCCCTCTGAAATGGCCTAGCAAGCACTCAGTTGTATCAAACTGCCAAAAACAAGTCAATAAGGAATGAAACTGGATGGCCTACCTGGCAATCAACAAAACTCAGCCCTGTTGACCCTGCAAAGTCCTTCCCATGAACATCTGGGGGCTAGTGCCAAAATTGGGAGAGTTGTCTCAGGGACTAGTCAATCAACAGCCTGACATAGTCATACTCACGCTATTGTACCTTACAGATAATGTCCCAGACACCATCAAATCATCTCCCTAGATATGCCCTGTCCCATCAGCAGGACAGACCCAACAGAGGTGGCAATACAGTGGTATACAGTCAGTAGGGAATTGCCCTGGGAGTCCTCAACATCAACAAGTCTCATGATATCAGGTCAACCATGGCCAAGGTAACCTCATGCTGATTACCACATACCATCCCCCCTCAACTGATGAATCAGTGCTCTTCCATGTTGAACAACACTTGGAGGAAGCATTGATGGTGGTAAGGATGCAGAATGTCCATCATCAACAGTGGCTTGGTAGCACCACTACAGACCAAGCTGGCCAAGTCCTAAAGGACATTGCTGCTAGACTAGGTCTGCAGCAGGTGGCGATGGAACCAACAAGAGGGAAAAACATACTTGACCTAATCCTCACCAGGCTGCCTGTTGCAGATACATCTGTCCATGACAATACTGGTAGGAGTGACTACTGCACAGTCCTTGTGGAGACAAAGTCCCATCTTCACATTGAGGATACCCTCCATCATGTGTGGTGCTACCATGGTGCTAAATGGGATAGATTTCGAACAGATTTAGCAACTCAAGACTGTGCAACCATGAGGCTCTGTGGGCTATCAACAGCAGCAGAATTGTACTCAACCACAACCTGTAATCTCATGGCCTGTCATATCCTCCACTCTACCATTACTATCAAGCCTGCTTCAATGAAGAGTGCAGGAGGGCATGCCAGGAGCAGCACCAGGTATACCTAAAAATGAGGTGTCAAACTGGTGAAGCTACAACACAGGACTACTTGCGTGCCAAACAGCATAAGTAGCATGTGAGATACAGAGCTAAGCGATTCCGCAACCAACGGATCAGATCTAAGCTCTGCAGTCCTGCCACATCTAGTCATGAATGGTGGTAGACAATTAAACAACTTACTGGAGGAGGAGGCTCCACAAATAGCCCCATCTTCAATGATGGGGAGCCAAGAACATCAGTGCAAAAGATAAAGCTGAAGCACGTTTAGAGAGGTGGTCACACTGTAGAAGAAGGGACTTGAGGAAGGAAGGGAATGTGAGACCACCAGGCAGTCCAAGAGAAACAGGCAGGTAGTTCAGGAGTCTCCTGGGGTCCCGCTCGCAAACCGGTATTCCATTTTGAAGGCTGGTGAGGGCGCTGGTTCCTCCAGGGAGTGCAGACAGAGCCAACCTTCTGGCACCACAAGCAGCCTGTCTGTACAGGAGGGGAGGAAGAGCAATAGTAATAGGGGATTCTATAGTCAGGGGAACATGAATTAATACAAAAAGATTAGGGATGGGCAATAAATGCAGTCTAGCCAGCGCTGTCTGCATCCCATGAACAAATAAATCAAAAAAACAGGGCAGCTTTTGCTTTGTGGGGCATGTGGGTCCTACATGTACCAGAAAATGAGACTTGCTGAAAAAAGAGGCAAAAGAAGCTTTTCATCTTGCACTCATCAGGACACTTCACAAGAATACCAATATAAGGGGAAAATAAGTTATACTGTATGTGATGAGAGTGCTGATTGGTTGGCAAGTGGACTCTGATTGGAAGGGGTATTACCATGGAGAATGCACCAGTGATGGTGACTGAGAGTAAACTACCAAGCATTGTTTGAAATTTAAACCAGGAAGTTGAAACTGATTGGTCAAGGACTTGGCATGAGGAATGAGTCAGCGAATGGATATCACTTACACATTAACCCTTTCAGCCCTGAATACCCTAATACTACACATGACAAATGAGAAACTAGTTTTTTGTGCTTTGGATACCAGGATGGGCATCGTATAATAGTAAGAATTGAATATTGTTTTCTCTAAGCACTGAGGTCAGAGGTTGCTGTATGCTGCCTCATATTCCTTGGATTATGCCTCTTAAAGGAGACTCTGTTCTCCTCATGCCCCTCTCCTCATAGTAAGTCAAATATTGGGTGGAAAAATCTGAGGAGTGGCAATTACTGTCAGGTTGTCTCTACGCTCCTGTTTTTTTTCACCCTAAAATGGAACTCCGCATTTCTGGCCCGGACTTCTGAACCCAGCCTCTTCGGAAATACACAGCATACCTGTTCTCGGAGGAGTTCTTCTTTGTAGTGCAGGATCATCAGGAGAAGCCACGCCATGCCCCCTTTTTGCGGCACTATTCTGTATTCTGTTAAGTGGAGAGTTTAAAGGTCCCAAAGCCACTTTGAGAAGCAACTTGGAGAAGGTAAGTGTGTAAAGAGCAGGGAGGTTATGCTGAATTTATGTAAGATACTCGTTAGACCTCAGCTGCTATATTGTGTATAGTTCTGGGCACATATTATAGCTTGGACATGAACACATTGGAGAGAGTGCAGAAGAGATTTACAAGAATGGTTCCAGGGATGAGAAACTTCAGCTATGAGGACAGATTGGAGAGGTTGGGACTGTTCTCCTTGGAGAGAAGAAGGCTGAGAGGAGAGTTGATAGAGATGTTCAAAATCATGAGGGGGCTGGACAGTGGAAGCTGTTCCCACTTGTTAAAGGATCAAGAACAAGAGGGCACAGATTTAAAGTGATTTACAAAAGAAGCAAATATGACATGAGAAAAAACTTCTTCACACGAGTGGTTCGGGTCTGGAATGCCTGGAAGTGTGGTGGAGGCAGGATCAATCGAGGCATTCAAGAGAACATTAGATGATTATTTGAATAGAAACAATGTCCAAGGTAATGGGGAAAAGGCAGGGCAATGGCGCCAGGTCATAATGCTCATTTGGAGAGCCGATGCAGACATGATGAGCCAAATGGCCTCCTTCTGTGCCATTAAGATTCTGTAACACAAGCAGGTGGAGGGGGTGGTGGGGGGGGGGGGGGGGGGGGGGGGGGGGGGGTGGGTGGTAATGGGGGGTTGTTGGGGGTGGGGGTAGTTAGGGCTTCAATAGCATAGTTACCCAGGAGTTGGAATTGGTTTTAAACCTTCTGATTTTTCCTGGGTAACTATTCTGGTAAGTGGGTCAGAACCATCAGAAGCCTCTGACTCTAACTCATAGTTTTAGAGGGTTCCAGACGCAGGAGAATTGCCCATCAGGAGTCTAAACTTCCCAGGCAATTCCCATGTAGTCAGGGCTTCCAAGGGGTCCCCCAGCACATCTTGGGGGCAGGTGGGGGTTTACATCCAGGATATGGCCATCTGGAGGTTGAAACTTCTTCACCAAAATACTCTCATTGTCAATCATTTGCATAGGTTATTTTAAAAATGCATTTTTCATGTTTTTAGAGTGTAACTAGATGGAATGGGGAGAAAGGTTTAATGCCATTACAATTGCATAGGTGCCCTTTCATTAGATCCATTGGGACCCCAAGCTCAATTTGCATGGGTTGCACAGTCATAATGATGCCACTGTAACATTATGGATGGTCTCCAATTTCCAGGTTGTTCCAGTCATCGGGCCTCTACGCACAAATATTGGAGAGCCATCATCGTATTATCTCAGCCAGAATCAACCAAAGTCAGTTTTAAAATGATTATTCTGCCCATTCTGAAATAATTTTAAGAAGCATATAGAATGCGGAAGTTATCCTATCTGAGGAATGACAGAGTCCTACTTCAAATTACAAGTACACTTTCAATGAGTAATAGAGCAGCAGCCTGGAAAGGCAAGCTAATTTTAGAGGATGGAAAATCATGGGGGCGTGCCTACTCTTTCCCCATTATGTAGTCTTGGTGGGCAAGATCCATGCTGGGAATAAACATTAAAACAAAAAATCACTCATTTAGTGTTCTTTAAATTAGAGGATCAACAGGCAGTGGTGAAGTCTTTATACATGGATTTCAAATGGAGCGGGTTTGATGGACTTTTTGATCTTCTATTCTGAAAAAACAATAAAGAGGAAGAGACTGGATAGAGCCGATTATGTTGAAAAGAAATTACAATTTTTAAAAGAATTGATGGAAAACAAAACACAATGGGACTATTTTCCTGTTAGTGATCAAGAAACATTTAATAAGCTTTTTCTAACTTGCAGTGGAACTCATCTGGTTGAAATAGAGAATCAGGTTTCTTGCACTTATTGGCCTGGTAGAAAGGTTGACTGTTGCAAAACAAATCAAGGAGAAAATAGGAAAATGAAAATATGTGCAGAACTCTGTGCTGAACTATTCTAAACCAAATACTATGATGGCATACCACTTTGTCAAAGTAAAGGAGAGATACTACTCATGCCATTTAACCTGAAACCTTTTGTAGTACTCAATATCAAAGGTTTCCGGGTCATTACTCAAGAAGATGTGCATACATTAACTAGAAATTCAACATTTGAAATTAAATTGAAGTTGAGACTAGGCATTGTTTGTCTTTCACCAGGGTGAAGATTATTCTATAAATATTTAGAATGCATTATTCTTTACTCTTAATTATTTTTGGGGGTGGATGTCTGGGAGGGAATGATTGATCACAGTGGTATACTGGAAATAGGATTAAAATATTTTATTATGTGGCATCGGTCTGCCCTTGTTTATCATGTTGACCTTTTTTCCTTTTGATTGAAATAAAAATCATTCTTAAATATAAATGTTGAAAACCCATGGCTATATTAGAATCCCACATTATTCCACAAGTTAAAAATAATGAGAACCTTAATTATACCTGACTGAGGAAACCTTCAGCCCAAGTTGCCTGTGACAGCACCTTGAAAGAGCTATCCAAATACTCCTACTCATTCTCCATAGCCCTATAAATGTTTCATTTCCAAGTACATCTTTAATTCCCTTTTCAAAGTTACTATTGAATCTGTTACCATCATTATTTCAGACGGTGCATTCCAGATCATCTTAACTTGTTGCATAATTTGGGTAAATAATCAGGGTGAGTATAACATTAATTGAAATAATAATAAGCACAAGCAGGACTAGAGGCACTCATGCAAATTTAATTAAGAAATTAATTAGTTAGTTAAAACACAGTTAAGGATGGAAGGACAGATGATGTGTTGCAGCTGTTATATGTGGTAGCTGGTGATCGTGAGCATAATCCATGACAACCATGTCTACAATAAGTACTGGCAGCTTGAGGTACTTCGGATGAGCTGGAGGCCAAGCTTCGGATATTGCGATACATCAGGGAGGGGGAAAGTTATCTGGACGCTTTGTTCCAGAAGGCAGTCACACAACTTAGGCTAGGGTCTTCTGATTTGGTCTGTGGCCAGGGACAAGAGGGTGTGACTGCGAATGAGGCAGGTATGGGGATGGAGAAGGTAGATGTGGGGGATCCTCAGCACTTGTCCAACAGGTTTGAGGTTCTTGCAGCTTGTATGGATGAAAGGAGAGGATGCTGTAGATTGGATGAATGAACTGACCTTGGTGTAGTGAGCCTTTCAAGTGGGGGGAGTGAATAGAAATGTAGTAATAGTAGGGACAGTATAGTCAGGGGGACAGACACATTTCTCTGCAGCTAAGAGTGTGAGTCCAGGTGCTAGGGTTCGGGACATCTGCTCAGAACTGGACAGGAACTTGCAGTGGGAGATGGACAATACAATTGTTGTGCTCCACATGTGTACCAATGACATATATAGCACAAGGAAAGAGGTTCTTCTTAGGGAGTATGAGCAGCTAGGGGCGAAATTAAAAAGCAGAACCACAAAGGTAATAATCTCTGGATTACTACCTGAGCTACAAGCAAATTGGCGTAGGGTAAATAAGATTGCAGAGTTGAATGCATGGCTCAACCATTGGTGTGGGAGAAATTGGTTTTGATTTATCAGACACTGGCACCGGCACCTGTACTGGGGAAGTGGGAGCTGTACCTCTGGGACAGTCTACACCTGAACCATGCTGGGTATATTCAAGGAGGTAGAGAGGATTTTAAACTAAATAATAGGGGATGGGGTGGTGAGGGATCACAAGAGAGGAGATGTGGTAAAATAAAGTGAAAGGGCAAAGCAATAGAGCAGGGTACCAACATGGATAGTGATAACCAGAGTGAGGCAGAGTGAGTGCAGGGGTACACCAGCAGAAAAGGCCATTATTTGCAAGAATGGTAAAAAGACAGAATTAAAGGCACCATATCTGAATGTTTGCAGTATTCGTAACAAAATGGATGAATTAATAGCACAAATAGAGATAAATATGTATGACCTGATAGCCACTTCAGAGAGGTGGTTACAAGCTGACCAAGGCTGGGACCTTGGAAATTCAAGAGTATTTGACATTTCAGAAGAGCAGGAGGCTAGGAAAAGGTGGTGGGGTCACCCTGTTAATTAAGAATGACATTAGTACAGTAGTGAGAGATGACCTTAGTTCAGAAGGACAGGATGTTGAATCAGTTTGGGTAGAGATAAAAAATAGCATAGCTAAAGAGTCACTTGTGGGAGTATTTACAAGCCCCATAACAGTGGCTACACTGTAGGACAGAGTATACAGGAAGAAATAATGGGGACTTGTAAGAAAAGCACTGCAATAATCATGGGTGATTTTAATCTTCATATGGATTGGATGAATCCGATTTGCAAAGGTAGCTCAGAAGATGAGTTATTAAGAACGCATTCAGGACTACTTTTTAGAGCAGTACATTCTAGTGTCAACCGGGAGCAGGCTATTTTAGATCTGTTACTGTGCAGTGAAACAGGAGTAATTAATGACATCATAATAAAGGAGCCTCCAGGCAACAGTGATAATAACATGATTGCGAAACTCTATCAGTTTGAGGGTGAGAAGTGTTGGTCTAAGATTAGTGTCTTAAAACTTAAATAAAAGGCAATTACAAGGGCATGAGGACAGTGTTGGCTAAAGTGAACTGGGAAAATAGGTAGGACAGCAGAGGAGCAGTGGCAGACATTTAAGGAGATATTTCAAAACTCTTAGCAAAATGTATTTCATTGAGAAAGGAAGACTATGACCTGAATCTCCTGGTCAGCCCCACATGCCGACACGTAAAATGTCACGTGCTGACGTCAGCGTGCGTCCCAATGTCACCACGCATCATTCCAATTTCAGTTCGGCGGGTGCGCACCGGAGTCAGCTGCGCACCCGCCGAACTGTCAAAGGCCTACTAAGGCCATTTATCAACTAATTGAGATAATTGTATGGGCTGCCTATCTAACCTTAAGGTTGGCCGGCAGGCGAAGAGCCCAGGCAGCCTTTGCATTTCTCATGAAATCTCATCCATGGGCGGGATGAGGTTTCATGAAGGCTTCATGAATTAAATTTAAAAATTTCTTGAAATACATAAACATGTCCCAGCTCATGTGACACTGTCACATGAGGGGACATGTCTGAATAATTTTTTTAATACATTTTTTCCATTTTTCACAATCAGATTTTAATCTCCCTGAGGCAGTTTCGTGCCTCAGGGAGATTTCTGTGCTCTTTCGCGCGCATGCACGAAAGAGCGCAGGCCCTGACTCTCCTTCCTCCCCCCGCCCACACAGGTAGCGCTGAGCACTTCCAGGTGCGTGTCACGCTGGTCGGGCCTTACTTGGCCCGTCCATGAAAAATAGGGGCACGCAGCCGATTGCGGGTGGCGATCGGCTGCACGCCCACCCACGCCCGCTCCCACCCAGGCCACCCAACAGGGAGAAAATTCTCCCCTATGAGAAGGATGCACTATCCATAGCTAACTAAGGATAGTATCAAACTGAAAGAAAAAGCATACAATACTGTAAAGATCAGTGGTAGGTCAGAAGATAAATGAGGGAGAAATGAGCATTAGAGAAAGCCAGCTAGAAATATCAAAACAGATAGTAAGAGTCTCAAATGTTTAAGAAGGAAAAGAGAAAAGTGAATGTTGGTACCTTAAGAGGGTGAGACAGGGGAATTAATATTGAGAAACAAGTAAATGGCAGAAATGTTGACAGGTATTGTGCCTGTATTCGCAATAGAAGACAAAAAAAAACCAAGAATAGTTACACCAAGAATAGTTGAAAATCAAGTGGGAGGAACTTAAAACAAATCACAATCACTAGGAAAAAGGTGTTGTGAAACTAATTAGAACTAAAAAGTGACAAGTCCCCTGGACCTGCTGGCTTAAGTCCTAGGGCCTTAAAAAAAAGTGGCTTTAGAGATAGCAGATGCATTGGTTGTGATCTTCTAAAAGATCTTAGGTTCTGGAAAAGACAAAGCAAATGGAAAATCACTTATGTAACACCTCTATTCAAGAAAGGAGTGTGACAGAAAGCAGGAAACTACAATTAGCCTGACATCTGTGTTAGGGAAAATGCTAGAATTTACTATTAAAAGAGGTTATTGCAGGATACTTAGAAAATCATAATACAATGAGGCAGAGTCAACATGGTTTTGTGAAAGGGAAATCATGTTTGACTAATTTATTAGAGTTCTTCAAGGATGTAGCAAAGTAGGTAGATAAAGGGGAACCTGTAAATGTGGTGTACTTGGATTTCCAAAAGGCATTCAATAAAGTGCCGCAAAGGTTACTGCACAAATTAAGAGCTCATGGTGTAGAGGGTAGCATATTAGCTTGGATTGGTTAGCTAACAGGAAGCAGAGTATTGATAAAAAGGTCACTTCAGGTTGACAAATTGTAAATAGTGGAGTGCCACAGGGATCAGTGCTGGAGCCACAACTATTTACAATCTACATCACTGACTTGGATAAAGGGACCAAATGTATGGTCGCTAAATTTGCTGATGACACAAAGTTAGGTAGGAGAGTAAGCTGTCAAGCATACATAAAGACTCTACAAATGGATTTAGATAGGATAAGTGATTGGGCAAAAATTTCTCAGATGGAGTATGGTGTGGGAAAATATGAGGTTGTACACTTGGGCAGGAAGAATAGAAAAGCAAAATATTATCTGGAAGGAGAGAGACTGCAGAATGCTGAAGTACAGAGGGATCTGGGTGTGCTAGTACATGGATCACAAAAAGTTTGCATGCATTTGCAGCAAGTGATTAGGGAGGCAAATGGGAATGTTGGTGTTTATTGCAAGGGGAAATTGAGTCTAAAAGTAGGCAAGTATTGCTGCAGCTGAACAGTGCCTTAGTTAGACAACATCTGGAGTATTTGTACAGTACACAGGGGAGAGGGTGATGTAATGGTAATGTCACTGGACTAGTAATCCAGACAGCCAGGCTAATGATCAGGGGTACATGGATTCAAATGGTAGCTGATGGAATTTAAATTCAATTAATTAAAAAGAAATCTGTAATTGAAAGATAGATTTCCAAATGGTGGCCATGAATCTATTATTGACTGTACTACATTAAAGATAAAGGTGAAGCATACTCAGGCCATTATGACAAAAGAAAATTTATCTCAAGTTGACAGTCAAAACAAATTAGCAGAACCTTCTCTGGTCTTCAACCCCAGATCAGTAAACATAAACAAAACATTGCACAACAGAAGATCACCCATGACCAGTCCCTCTTGTGCTCATGGTGGCTTAAACTTGTGTTTGCGAATGCTACATCTAGATGCACTCCCCTTGCTTGCACCAGCATTGGAGACAGCCTGCTGACTCTGCTGTCCTGTTGGCCTTAATGACCTTGGTGGTTGTCCTCCAGCCAGTGGAGCCTGTGCTGGCCCCACCTGGGAGGGAATGGCCAGTTTGACGCTGGAATCTCCCCAATCGCTGCAGCCTCATCAGAGGAGCTGCTGCCATCATCCAAAGCATCCTGAGGGGAGCCCGCAGAGACAACAGGCAGCTCGTGCACCAACGTGAGGTTGTTCTGGACCTCCCTGGTAACCATTGATGGACGGGCACCTAGCTGGGATACTGGGCGCCTCATCCATCTCCTACACGGGCACTGACCATCTGAGCTCAGTGACTGTGTGAGGGCTTGCAGGTCTCAGCCCAACCCCAGGAGCCTCTGATTCTGTTCTTGGAGCTGCCTCTTCATGAGAGTCACCACTCTCTCAATGGAGGAGGTAGTGCACTCGGTCATGAGGTCAACACAGTGCTGATGCTCCGCATGGACTCCTCCATCATGGAGACCATGACACGAATACCCTCATGGACCTCTGCTAGATCCTCCCGCACATCTCACTGGACATCCAGCATCTGCCACCTAATGAACGACTCACTATCTGTCTCGGACTCAGCATCGTCCTGGTCACCAGCAGTCCTACAACTGCCGGCACCCTGGGCACTCTCTGCCTCCACCTGCACCTCAAGTGAGTGTGAAGTGCCCTCACCGCTGTGCACCGACATTCTAGCTGAAGATCTAACACCCACCGAGGTGCTGGTATCTGCGCTGGTGCCTGGTTCAGAGAGCAGGTATGACGCAGATGCATCTGGAGCATGGTGGGCCACTGGCATCAGGGGTGGGTCTTCGGGGTCCTGCAGTTGGGTGTGTGGTGACAAACCTAAGGGAGAACAAAGACATATCATCAGTTTAAGTCATCACACTGTCACTGTGCATGTCAGGCACCCTGGTGAGACCATGCAGATCTGCATCATGGTGCCATCGTCTTTCAATGATCAATGGGGAATCCTGTTTTGAGGCTGCCATCAATGGTGGGACTACACAAGAATGTTTGCACCATCTGAAACTCTCACCGCTGTGCACTACAATCTCACCTTCATCTGATACCCCAGCCTCTCTGCAGCCAGTTGACTGAGGTGTGTGGCACCTCTCCAGCTCCAAGGCATCCTGCTCATGTCTGGTTAGGTTTAGGAGGTTAGCAGAGCTTCTGTCGGTACATGGCCTTTCAATGTTGTTTTGGGCCATCTTCTCTTGAAAGGACAGAGGTGCATGGATTAGTCCACTCTCTACCTGCAGCACCATTGCAGTCTGGCCAAGCCCACCTGAGGAGCACCTTGCAGGGCACAGCCGAGTCGTGGCCCTCGAGCCGCAAGGCACTCAGTCCAAACAGCCAGGGATCACCCCCTTGGCCAGTTCCAGCGTCATTGACAATTCGCACTCAGACTCTACCACCCCTGAGCTCCATGGGGGGGATGGCCAGCCTTAACACTTCAACACACTGATCCATGCCAACATGGTACTTACTCACCCTTCCTGAACGCAGCAGGTCATTAAACATCTTGCGGCGCTGGACCCAGATGCACCACACATCATGGCTGTTGACCAGCACTTCCGCCACCTCCCAAGATCTTTTTGCAAGGTGTAGTGGCCTCCTCCTTCCATCTCTGGGGACAAGCGTGTCCCTCCTGGCAGCCACCTCCTCCAGGAGGGCAGCGAGGCCCTCATCAAAAAACCAGGGGGCCGAGTGCCCACCCGACCTGCCCTGCCGCCTGGCGTCTGCAGCTGCATTTCAATCCATAGTTTATGATTTCCTGTTGACAACACCGAAGATGTCTTCATCGCTGGCAGCCTGCCAGGGCCTGACTGTGCCGGTTTTAAAACAACCGCCATTGGACCCGGCGGTCGACAGGCCCCCTCCCCCCCACCCCTTCCCAACCATTGGATAGCTGCCGTTCATGCTCGGTGGGCCTTAATTGGCCCGCCAGCGTGACATCGTGGTCAGGAGCCAATCGGGGGCGGTGACACCTTTCCCGGCCGCTCCCGGGCCGGCCAATTACACCCACCCGCCAAAGTCAAAATTCTGCCCCTTGTGGGGAAGTCTAGAACTAGGGGACACAGCTTAAAAATTAGGGGCGAGATGAGTGAGATGAAGAGAAATTTTTCTCTCAGAGGGTCATCAGTCTGTGCTATTCTCTTCCCAAGATAACAGTGGAGACTGCGTCATTGAATATATTCAAGGTTGTGTTCGACAGATTTTTGAGCTACAAGGGAATCAAGAGTTATAGGGGATGGACGAGAAATTGGAGTTGAGGCCTCAATCAGATCAGCCATGATATTATTGAACAGCAGAGCAGGCTTGAGGGGCCGAATGGCCTACCTCTGCTCCTAATTCTTGGGTTTAACGAAACTCCATATGGTTATTTTAATGATGTGATAATTATCAGTTACTGCTAATCAACCTTAATGGCAATGAAAATTAACCATTCCAAGTGTGGAGTCTGATTCCTTCAGCTTTTGATATATTTAGGGATATTAAAAAAATCTTACTTTTTCTTCCTGTCTCTCTCTCAATCCAGTCTTTCTTTCTGTCCATTTTCTGCAAATGATGTGACATTTAATTCATCTCTTTCAGTCTTTGGTTTATTTTCAATCTTTAAATCACATTGGTAAGGTTAGATACCATATTATAAAAGCAAAATACTGCAGATGCTTGAAATCTGAAACAAAAACAAAAATTGCTGGAAAAACTCAGCCGGTCTGACAGCATCTGTGGAGAGAAAAACAGAGTTAACATATCGAGTCTGTATGACTCTTCATCAGTTCTGAAGAAGAGTCATACGGACTCGAAACGTTAACTCTGCCTTTCTCTCCACAGATGCTGTCAGACCTGCTGAGTTTTTCCAGCAATTTTTGTTTTTAGATACCATATTGTTTGCCGTGTTCACCCAGGTCACAGGTGCCTTGTGGGTCATTATCAACTTGCACTTCTGGCAAGTTTGAGGCATCACAAAAGTATAATAATTTTCATAATATTTTGGTGATTTATTGTAAAAGTAGGTTAATAGTGGGGTTTGGATAGTTTCTCTGTGGGCAGAATTTTACCATCGTCGGGCGGGCTCGTGGGGGTGAGCAGGAGCGTTTGGAAAGCCAACCGCCATCTGCGATTGGGCTGTGACCGCTATTTCACACTGGGTGGGCCAATTAAGGCCAACCCAGCCTGTAACCCATGCTGCAGCGTTGCCTATGTGGGGGGGGGAGGGGGGGAAAGGGGGGCGAATGCGCAAGTTCAAACATGCGCGTGTGTGCGCACAGGAAAATCTCCCTGAGGCACAGAGCTGCCCCAGGGAGCTGAAAATATTAAAAAATCAAAAATAAAGAATGTAAAAATGTTGAAAAAAAGCAGGGGCATGTTATTAATTATTTTATTCTTAATTGCTGTTGGAAATCTCATCCCGCCTGTGGATGAGGTTTCCTAAAAAGTGCAAAGGCCGCTTGCCCTTCTCGCCTTGGACAGGCAGTAATAAATTACATTTAATTGGTATTCTAATGGCCTTAATAGGCCTGTTAATTGTCAGCGGGTGCGCTGCCGACTCCTGTGTGTGCCTGCCGACCGAAATATCGCGCGAGTGCGCAATGACATCAGGATGCTCGCCTGACGTCATTGCGTGTCATTTTACACTTGTTCGGGTCGGGCGTGTGCCCGTCTGATGAAGTAAAAATTCTGCCGTGTATTTGTGTGTGTGTGTGTGTGCGGGTATTTAACTGAACTGGACACAGCTGGTCTGGAGGCTTTGACTTATAAAAAGAAGTTAGGTTTGAAATGCTAAATACGTAAACATGGCTGAAGTTTTAGAATGTGAGGTGAGGAGAATTTGCATTAGTAGCTAAATAAGGGTAGTTTGAATTACAAAGAAATGGTAGGATGTTACACCTAGCCAGAGAAACTAGGCCAAACAATGTGTTTATTTTTCCCAAGAGTTACTGATAATATGAGCACCATGAAAAGATTTACATTATGAGAAAAGTAAAGTTCCAAAGACATATGGGAACAATGGAATTTGCATTAAAAGGGAGAAACATGTATAAAGGGAAATGAAGCTATGTGTCAGAGAGAGGCATTGTAAGATCTACCAGAAGTATGAAAAGTCTCCAGTGTTTGTTCATTAAGCTGCTGTCTACAGAAACCGAAGCTGGGAAAAGTCACTTTGAATTCTACTGTCCAGGGTATTGTGGTGATTTGACTGGATCTGTTTAAAATCCATTTGTTTTTTACTGTTGCCTTAACAGGGGTGTAACTGGAAGCCAGATTAATTAGGGATTTTAGGAGTTATTATAGTAGTAATTTGCAGACCTATGTTTGTGCTTGAAATCTTTTCTTTTGTCAATAAATATTTAATTTAGTTTTATAAAAAAAACTCTAGAGTCTTGGTGGACTGATTACTACTGAATTCAAGGCATGCATCTCGAAATAAAATACAAATTGCAAAATCATTGTGACTGCGTGATCAAGTTTCCCTCGTGGATTTGATCCGCCCGGCACACATCATCTGTAGCGTTATAACAAACTGGGGACTCTTTGTGGGATATTTGAAATTCCTCGATTGGTTTGGAGTTGGTGAATCTTAGGATTACGAGTACGAGAAGTGCTTTTAATTCAGGAGTTGGTGTGAAGGATTTTTTAAAAGTGGTGAAGCTGCAAAAATGGCTGTATCCATGGCTAAACTTTTTTGGAAGTAGAAGATATAACTATAATTGGATTACAAAATGCATCTAAAGGTATGTTAACAAAGTTGGTGGATAAGTTGCAGTTGAGGTTGCCTGTAGGGGCACAGAAAGCAGACATAGTTGAAGTGATAGAACAGCATTTAAAGTTGCAAGGAATACCTGCCACTAGTGAGTCACAGCGGGAGGTAGTGAGACTTAGTTAGAACTGAAGAGACTTGAATTTGAACAAGCAAAGGAACTGAAAAAACTTGATTTGAAGGCAAAATAAAAAAAATTGGAATTGAGGCAGCAGAAGAAGAATGGGAAAAAGAGATTAATTCAAAATGAAATGGAAATGTGAAAACTTAATCTCCAGAGGGAAAAGTTAGCAATGGAGGAAAGAGAGAAGTAAAAAGGCAGAGAGTATTGGCTTAAAAAGCTGGACTTTAAAAAAGAGACATAAGATGCTGAAAAAACCTTTAACCTAAAACCCAGGCGGGGAGATGTTTAAATTTGTGCAAGCTCTTCTGAAGTTTGAAGAAAGAAATGTGGAAGCATTCTTTATTTCATTTGAGAAGATAGCTAAAGAGATGAAATGGCCACAAGAAAACTGGACATTGTTGTTATAATCTAGGTTAGTGGGTAGGGCACATGAGGTTTATGCTTCACTGTCAGAAGAAAAGTCAGTGGGTTATGATGTGGTTTAAAAAAGGCTATTTTGAGTGCATATGAGTTTGTTCCTGAGGCATACAGGCAGAAATTTAGAAACATAAGAAATCAGCCTGGGCAAACTGATATTTGAGTTTGACAGAGAGAAACAATGTAATTTTGACCGGTGGATATGTGCATTAACGATAGAGATAACATGTCCAGCTCTTAGAGAAGTAATTTTTTTGGAAGAATTTAAAGACTCAATTCCTTTGGTAATGAGAACTCATGTGGAGGAACAGAGGGTTAAAACGATGAGATAAGCAGCAGAAATAGCTGATGATTATGAGTTAGTTCATAGATCTAAACCTTTATTTCATCACCCTTTTAAATCAGAGAAGGATAGAAAGTGGGAAGGTGAAAGGAAGGTGGGTAGTCAGGGAAGAGAAGGAGTAAGTGGAAATTCCCAGGAAGTTTTTTCTCAGACTAAAAAGGAAGGTGCTAAGGGTAGGAGTAACACTCGAAAATTGAGGTGTTTTCATTGTAATAAAGTTGGGCACACGAAGTCAGTGTGTTGAAAATTACAGGGAACATATGTTGGAATTATTGGGATGCAGTAAAGTTCTGGAAGTAAAAGTACTGTTGGTTCTGAGGTTCAGACACAGGAAAAACCAGTGATTTGTGTACAGGTAAAACAGGAAGAATTAGTGATAAGTAAAAAAGTGGGAATGTGTTCACAATTTACCCAAGAGAATTTTGAGGAGCAGGTTGCAGAAATATTTAAAGGTTTTGTATGTGAAGGGGACGTCTTTCCATGTTTACAGGGTGGAGTAGCTAAAGATATTAAAATTTCAAGAGAGACAGGGGCTAGTCAATCCTTAATGTTGTGGGATAGTGATATTTGTTGTTCAGAGAGAGTATTGCATTGACAGGTGATAATTAGTGGAGTTAATGGAGATGCTAAACCTATTCCACTGTAGAAGGTAAATTTAAAGAGTAAGTGGAAAACAGGTGAGGTGGTTGTTGGAGCAGTGGAAAAATTGCCCATTGCAGGTGTTCCATTTACTTTAGGTAATTATATAGATGGGTCACAGATGTGGGTGATGCATATGGTAGTTGAGCAGCCTGTAGAGGTGTTTTCAACAGAAATGTTATAAAGGAGCATCCTGGATTGTTTCCAGATTGTGTGCTAACAAGGTCACAGGCTCACAGTTTGAAACAGGAAGCAAAGGAGGTTAAAAGGCAGGGAGAAGGTGTTGAAATTCAATTAGCTGATACTGGGTGAAATTTTCACAGATTTGCACTAAGAGTGGTAGCAGGCAGGTAAAAAGACATTTTATCCCCCAGCCGTGATGGTGGGTTTTCACATCATATCATCCCAAACCCGCCTCGTTATTTATTTACTCCTGGGAAACATGTCGTTTCCATGGCGGGCGGGTTCTCATTCACCCACTGGCCAACACTCCACCTCGGCATCACGCCGGGCACCATGTTTAAAGTCCAGCCACAAGCACACATCCCCGTGCTTCCAGACCTCCACTGCTGCACAGAAGACATGGCCAGCAAAGGAAAAAAAACTGCAGCCTCCCGCTTCAAAGGTGGATCCAATGAGCGACTGCTGGATGCTATGGAGGCTCTGCTGGAGGTATCTCCGCTCTGACTGCAGGATGGGCAGCAACTTGACCAATCCAGCTTGGGAGGCAGTGGTGGTCAGCACCAATGCCCTCCAGAAGAGGCCAGCCACCCAGTGCCGTAAGAGGATGAATGATCTCCTCCGTTCCGCCAGGGTAAGTCACTCTTTTCATCACTCTCAACTCACACACTCTCAAACCCATCACACATCCACAGGGCCCTCAGTCACTGCCAGTGCAAGGGACATCACCATTCACTCTCTCACACTCACCATGATTGTCCTCATCCCGTCCATGGGACCACTCACCACCCACACAGACCAGGTATACTTATCATCTGGCCTGGCAGGCGTCTTACTTACTCTTTCTCCATCTCTATCTATGCAGGACAAGCTGGCACACAACAAGAGAGAGAGGTCGCAGACCGGTGGAGGAATGCCTGAAATCAAGGTCCTCACGGACTTTGAAAACAGAGCCATCCAGCTGGCCGGCCACGATCTGGACCGGTCTTGTGCTGGCGGTGGGGTCGGCGCTGCTCTACCAAGTGAGGATCCAGCAGTGCAACATCCATCAGACAACCATGCTGTGAGTGATGTGTCCTGTTTCACAGGCCTCTGCCATGCACTAATTATCTCCCCTTGCTTTCGCAGGCACATCTGCCAAACAGCCGACAGAGTCCATGACCCAGGGCCTCCAATCAAGCCCTGAAGAAACTTCTGAAGAGGAACCTGAAGGCACCCTCCCTGAAGTCCCATCACAGAGCTCACCCACACCCTCCACCAGCGCAGAGACACACACCTCGGTGGAACTTAGCTTCAGAGTAGCCCCGGGATCACAATCTGGTGAGCACATCGCACTGTCCGTGCTGTAAGCTGTGCTCCAGCTCCTGAAAGCGAACAAAGCATCAGAACTTCTAAAGTTTCATGGCTGCGTCTCTATGATATGACTCTGATCACGGAGCGCAAGTGAGCTGCCCTCGGCCAGATGTGAGTCCGACATTCTCAGAGGCTATGTGAAGATTTATGGAGTGTCCTTCCTGCATGTCATCATCATCCTCCTGCAATCGAGTGACTATTAGGGCCTCCACCACCTCTCCATGACAGGAGCATTATCACAGAAAATATTCACTCTGCCATGAGCCAGACTGGAGTCAAACATTCGCAAATGCGATGTGAGGATCTATAGTGTCTCCTCACTGCTTGTCGTCATCATCCTCCACAAATCTAGCAGCTACGAGGGCCTCCTGATTGCACATGTCTCATCTAGCTAGTGCAAGAGCCTCACCCCTTCTTTGTCGCCTCCGAGGACCTCCTCACCCTCATTCCCATCAGTGTCCTCCTCATTGGAGGAGACATGCAGCTCCTCCATCTCCACCTCAGCCAGCCCCTCTCCCTGTTGCAGCGCCAGGTTGTAAAGGGAGCAGCAGACAACGACAATGCGTGACACGCTCTGGACTGTATTGCAGGGTTCCACCAGACCGGTCCAGGCACCGGAACCACATCTTCAGCAACCCGATGGTCTGCTCCACCAAGTTGTGAGTTGCAGCATGAGCCTCATTATACTGTCACTCTGCTGCAGTCTGAGGCTGCTGCACGGAGGTCATCAGCCACGGTCTCTGCAGGTAGCCCTTGTCCCTGAGGAGCCATCCCTGCAGACTCTGTGGATTCCTGGAAGACTCCAAGGACCTGTAGGCATCGTGCATACTCCCTGGAAACCGTGTGCACACCTGCAGGATGCATTTCTGATGGTCACATACCAGCTCCACGTTCAGTGAGTGGAATCCCTTGAGGTTGATGTAGTCCACCATGTGTAGTGATGGAGACCTGAGCATCACATGGGTACAGTCAATCGCACCCTGCACCTGTGGGAATCCCGAGATCCGGGAGAATCCAATGGCCCTTGCATCCTGGCTGTCACGGTCCCAGGCGAATTGCACAAAGTTGTGTGCCATGGAGAAGATGGAATCCGTGACCTCATGGTTGCATTTGTGGATGGCAGCTTGTGATATCCCACAGAGGTCACCTGTGGAGCCTTGAAAGGAGCCACTGGCATAAACATTGAGTGCCATGGTCACTTTCACAGCCACTGACAGTGGATGCCCTCCATGTCCTTGTGGCGCCAAGTCCTGCAATAAGTGGCAGATGTAAGCGACCAGGTCCCTAGACATGTGCAGTCATCGGTGACACTGGTTCTCGGTCACCTGCAGGAATGACAGGCGGCGTCTATAGACCCTGGATGTTGCTAGGCACCAGCCAGCCATGGCTCGCTGTCGTTCCTGGGCAGCGTGTGCAGGAGCCCCAGCAGCCCCTTCTTCCTGAGGTTGCTGCTCCTGCCTTTGCATGGCCAGGTGCCTCAGTTGCTCTCTCCTCCGTCTTCTTTGCTCTCTGTAGGCCATCAGGCATACAGCTAGGTTACCAAGCTCCATGCTCATGGTGTGGTCCTCCTGCAACATGGAAGAGAGAGAGACGTGGTTAGCATGGCTGTACTTAGCACCTTTCCTGGCCCTGTGTGATTGCCCCTTAATGCTTCTGGTTCAGTGCTGGTCACCCCTCGGATAGCCACAGATGAGCGCGCTGCTTGGCTGCCCTGTCAGCCTGCGACATGGGGGAGACTGCTCCTAACCGGGATGCTGAGATTGCAAGGGGCTGTGGGCGCCGCCAACAGTGATTGCTACATGGCCAGTGTCGGCGCGGAGATTGTACAATGTGTGTAGCGCAACTGCTCCACATTCCAGTAAAGTGGTCGCAGACTCGCAGTTTGTGCCGGGGGGAGGTGGGGAGAGGGATTGATAAGGTCTGGAGCGCTTGGTGGCACTTTGGTGCCTCTGTGTTGCTTGCATGGGTGGGCAGGCTAGGAGCTTGATCCCAATCATATCACTGTGGCTGCGCCTGATCTGTCTCAGTTGCAGTGGAATGGTCAGTTTATACTGGTGTCCCTACTGTGTGGCCACTTCTCTTGCCTACCCTGCCCCCACCTCAATTTCTTGTGCATGGGATACAATGCCAGGGCAGCAGTTGCCCCATCCCAGACAACAGTTGCCTCCGTGGCAGGGCGGCTCTTCACCCCGGCACCCCCCCCGGCGCCCCAGAGTCACTGGCGAGCTCTGCAGAACGCTGCTGTTCACTCACCTCCAGTTCCAAAGCAAAGGCTGCCAAGTGCACGTCGCCTGTGTGCTGTTTTGAAACACATTGATGTGCTTTCCCACCGACATGGATGGATGATCCAGTGGGGGTCCAAGAGACTGGTGGGGTGGCCTTTTAGTAATATGCTAATGTATTTCAATGAGCTCTCTGATGACCATTGGAGGGAAACGTTGGCAAGCTGAGTGGATGATCATGACCTGCCTTCCCACCATCGTGAAACCGATTGCACCATATTGTCCGCACATGCCACTTCACACCCGCTGCCAGTGGGCACGGAAAATTCCGCCCACTTGCTTTGATAAGGTTGTTCAGGGAGAAGGAATGGGGGATAATGCAGCTGAAGTATTTAGCTCAAGGCAGTTGGTAGTGTCACAGTAAAAGGGTCCACAAATAAAACAGTTATATCAGAAAGCTTACTCAGAAACAGAGACAGAATGTATTCCAGAATGTTACTACCTTAAGGGTAACATGTTAATGAGAAAATGGCAGCCATATCAAATTTCATCAAATGAAAACTGGAAGGAAGTACATCAGATTGGATATAGAAATGAGATCTTGAGAATAGCTCAAGAAATTACAATGGGGGGACACTTCAGAATTAGAAAGGCACAGGTGAAAATACAAAAACATTTTAATGGCCTTGATTGCATAGGTTTCAAATTCTGTGGAACATGTCACACATGTCAGGTGATAGGGAAACCGCAAGCAGTGATTAAGCCGGCACCTTTAATTCCAATTCCAGCATTTGAAGAACCTTTTACTAGGGTCATGATTGATTGTGTAGAACTCCTCCCTAAGACTAAAAGTGGAAATCAGTACTTACTGACAATAATGGATGTGTCTACAAGGTTTCCTGAAGCACTACCTTTGGGAAATATTACAACAAAGAGAATTGTGGAAGAGTTGACTACATTTTTTATAAGATATGGTTTACCTAAAGAAATACAATCAGATCATGGTTCAAATTTCATGTCACAGCTGTTTAAGGAAGTATTAAACAGATTGGGGATAAAACAGTTTAAGTCAACACTTACCATCCTGAATCACAAGGGGCTTTGGAAAGATGGCATCAAACTTTAAAAACTATGATGAGGGCATATAGTCAGGACTATCCACAGGATTGGTACATCGGAATTCCATTCTTGTTATTTGCTGTTAGGGATGCTCCTAATGCATCAACTGGATGTAGTCCTTTTGAATTAGTCTATGGTCATGAGGTAAGGGGACCACTGAAATTGATTCATGAGAAATTGGTGGGTCAAAATTCAGGAACTACTCTCCTGGATTATGCATCAAACTTCAGAGAAAGATTGAATAGAGCATTGGAAAACATTGGAAAAATGCACCGGCAACTTTCAAAGACTGACAAACAAAATAATTGCAAGACTGAGCAATTGTGCCGTTTATACTGATGACTTGATAGTTTTCAATCAAACATGGGAGGAGCATTTACAACATCTGGAAGAATTATTTAGTCAACTACAAGGAGCTAATTTGGTGATGAACTTGGCTGAAACTAAATCTGCAAAAGCGTAAGTTACATATTTAGGCCATACCATTGGACATGATAAGGTGGCTCCGAGAGATGTGAAAGTCAAAGCTATTGTGGATTTCCCTGTGCCTACAAAAAAAAGAAGTTTTGAGATTTCTGGGCATGAGTGGGTTTTACTGGGAATTTGTACCAAATTTTAGTAGTAGTTTAGTAGCTCCAATCACTGAAATATTAAATAAGAACAAGAAGTTTCAATGGACACAGGAGTGTCAGAAGGCATTTGATAGTTTGAAAATTGTACTGACTATGACACCAGTTTTGACAGTACCCAATTATGCCAAGCAATTTAAGTTGGCCATTGACATAAGTGTTATGGGCATTCGGGCATACTGTTCAAGAAGATGAAATTGGAATTGAGGAACAGATAGGGTATTTTTCACAGAAGTTGAATGAACAACAGAGAAGATATTCAACAATTAAAAAGGAGACTCTGGGTCTGGTGTTAGCGTTGCAGCATTTTGAGATTTACATTGCAAAAAATTCATCAGAAACAATTGTTTATTCAGACCATAATCCTTTGAAGTTTCTGGGCAAATTTTGAGACTGAAGTGCAAGGCTATTCAGATGGAATTTATTACTTCAACCATTTAATCTACAGATTATACATGTGGCTGGATGAGAAAATCTAATTGTAGATGCATTGTCAAGAGTTTGAAGCTCAAAGGGAAAATGGACATTTAAAACCTGGACACTGGACTGGAATGATTTCTGTATATAGATATATATATATTATGTTAATGCATACATCTGGTAATGTAATAGTGCAAGTATATAAGTATAGAAGGTAGTGTAAGAAGGGTTAAGAAAATGAAATCGTCTTTTTAAATTATGATGGTTCATTTTCTCCTAAGGAGGGGGTGCCTCGAAAGTATAATAATTCTCATAATATTATTGTGATTTATTGTAAAAGTAGGTTAATTGTGGGATTTGGATAGTTTCTGTGTGAGTGTGGGGATTAGACAGCTGGTCTGGAGGCTTTGACTTATAAAAAGAAGATAGGCTTGAAATGCTAAATACGTAAACATGGCTGAAGTTTTAGAATGTGAGGTGAGGAGAATTTGCATTTGTAGATAAATCAGAGTAGTTTGAATTTCAAAGAGATAGTAGGATGTTTTCCCTAGCCAAAGAAGCTAGGCCAAGCAATGTGTTTATTTTTCCCAAAGCACCATGAAAAGATTTATATTATGAGAGAAGTAAAGTTCCAAAGACATATGGAAACAACGGGATTTGCATTAAAAGGGAGAAACATGTATAAAGGAAAATGAAGCTATGTGTCAGGGAGAGGCATTGTAAGATCTACCAGATCCGTGTGAAAAGACTCCAGTATTTGTGCATTACGCTGCTGTCTACAGAAACGAAGCTGGGAAAAGTCACTTTGAATTCTACTGTCCAGGGTATTGTGGTGATTTGCCTGGATCTGTTTAAACTCTATTTGTTTTTTACTGTTGCCTTCATAAGGGTGTAACTAGAAGCCAGATTAATTCGAGGTTTTAGGTGTTATTATTGTAGTAATTTGTAGACATTTGTATGTGTTTGAAATCTTTTCTTTTGTCAATAAATGTTTAACATCTTTTTGTAAAAAAATCTCTAGGGTCTTGGTGCACTTACTACTACTGAATTAAGGGCACTCATCTTGAAATAAAATGAAAATTGCAAAATCGTTGTGACCACGTGATCAAGTTTCCCTTGTGGGTCTGATCCACCTGGCACACATCATCTGCAACGTCATGACAGTGGGAAGAAGATTTTTTTGAATTGAAGGGTGCAGGGATAAGTCTAACAACAGCAGATATGACCCAGATTCTTGGCTATGGCAAATGCTGGCCTATCACATCCTCCCTAACTTCTGCCCTATGGTAAGCAATTCCAGCTGTCCTGTCTCTCCCTATAACTCGTCCCTATCATTCTAATAAATCTCCTCTGTAGCCCCTTCAAGACCTTGCAGCCTTCCCAAAGTATGGGTGCCTAGAATTTGGCACATTGAGGCAAACTCAATGTGAATGATTTATAGAGATTTGGCATAGCTTCCTTCCTTTCATATTCTCTGCCTCTATTTAGAAAGCCAAAGATCACACTCTTGTTTTAGCATCTCCATAAACCTGTCATGCCAATATGTATGAATCCCTACAATCGTGCATCCCCTTTAAAATTGTAGAGCTTAGTTTATATTATCGTTCTTCATTCTTGCTCCCAAAACACAACCTTTCAGCACTTCTCTCTGCTCAATGACTTATACCCGTTATCAACATCCTGGGGGTTACCATTGACCAGAAACTGAACTGAACCAGCCATATAAATTCTGTGGCTACAAAAGTAGGCCAGAGGCTGGGAATTCTGAAGTGAGGAACTCACCCCCTGACTCCCCAAAGCCTATCCACTGTATACAAGGCACAAGTCAGGAGTGTGAAGGAATACTCTTCACTTGCTTGCATAAGTGCAGCTCCAACAACACTCAAGAAGCTCAACATGATCCAGGACAAAGTAGCCTGCTTGGTCGGCACCCCAGCCATCAACCTAAACATTGACTCCCTCCACTCCTGACGCACTGTGACAGCAATGCATGCTATATACAAGATGCACTGCAGCAAAACACCAAGGCTTCTTCAACAGTATTTTCCAAACCCACCGCCTATACCACATAGAGGGACAAGGGCAGCACACAGGAACACCACCACCTGCAAGTTCCCCTCCAAGCCACACACCATCCCAACTTGGAACAATATCGCCGTTCCATCACCAGGTCAAAATCCTAGAACTCCCTAACAGCAATGAGAGTGTACTGCACCACATGGACTAAACAGTTCACAAAGAAGTCTCACCACCACCTTCTGGGGTGAAGGGCAATTAGGGATGGGCAAAAAACGCTGGCCTTGCCAGTGGCACTGACATTCCAAAGAATAAAAAAAAGCAAATGTTGTATCCACTGCCACTGCTCCTTTAACCCTATGATTTCAATCTTGTGAAGATGTGGCACCTTCTCAAACATCTTTTGAGAGTTCATATAAACAACATTATCTACGCTGCTCTCATTAACCTTTCCTACTACTTCAAAGAAGTCAAGCAAATTTGTCAGGTATGATTTGCTTTGACTTAACTGTAAGAGTTAATAGTGGTTTCTTTCAATCTTAGTCCGTGATAAACAAGCTCCCTGCTGAGGGGCTGCTGCAGTTAGTTAATTAGGTAGCTAGTTCAAACTGGCTCCCTAGCCAGCAATTTATGCCTGACGTAGGTCACTGGAATTTCAGCTAATTTAAATACAGGAGGTCTTTCAGACTAATGAAGTAGCACAAAGGTGGCAGCATGACTGGGTGCAGTGAGATGGAATGCTTAACTCTGGGAAGTTGGTAAGTGAGGGAGGAGGTGCTATTCTGATCTTTTACAAAAAATGAGTGGTCCAAGAGAGAGAGCTGGAGACAGTGAGACCTGAGGCTTGGTGGTATTAATTAGTTGAGCAGGTAGATGATTGGTTGCTGAGTTAAAAGTTTTTTCCTTCTCTCTAACCTGGGCCAATAGTTTTAACTAGTACTGGGGAGAAATATATATTGTATTAAATTTATAACATAACTAGTTAAACTCCATAACATAACTACGGATAATTGTTGAGTGATATTTCAAAACTTGAATACCTAATTGGCTTCAGGGAGGGAGAGAGTTACCTGGACACTTTGTTCCAGGAGGCAGTCATGCCCTTTAGGCTGGGTCCTTCAGATTTGTTCTGTGGTCAGAGACAGGAGGATGTGACTGCGAGAGAGGCAGGGAGGGGATTCAGAAGGTAGCAATAGAGAAGCCTTATCCCTTGCAATTGTCCAATAGATTTGATTTTCTTGTAGCTTGTGTGGACAAGAGCAGGGGCTTCAAAGAGGATGAGCGAACTGACCACAGCACCTTGGTGCAGTAGGCTATTCAAGGTGGGTGTGGGGCAAAAAGGAATGTAGTTGTGTAGGGACAGTATGGTTAGGGGAATGGATTCTGTTCTCTGCAGCGGAGAGCTGAGTCCCGAAGGCTGTGTCACTTGCCCTGTGCCATGGTTAAGGACATCTCCTCAGGGCTTGAAAGGAAATTGGGAGTGGGAGGAGAAGGATCCAGTTGTCGTGATCCATCTGGTTACCAATGACATAGGTAGCACTAAGAAAGATATTCTGCTGAAGGAGTGTCATCAGCAGAGACACAAAGGCAATTATCTCTGGATTACTGCTGCAAGCGAATTAGCATAGGGAAAATAAGATCAGAGAGTTGAATGCACGGTTCACAGATTGGTTTGGGAGAAATGGGTTTCAATTCATAGGACTGGGGCTTTAGAGAGGGATTTAAACTAAATAGTGGTGGAGGGGTGGATTTGAAAATTTAAAGAGAAAGGACAAGGCAATAGTGCAGAGTAGTGATGTGGGTAATGATAACCAGAGTGTGACAGGAAGGGAAAGAGTGTACAAACATAAGACCGCACCAAATAAGGTGAGAGTAAAGAAAAATCGTAAAGATACAGATTTAATTTATCTGAATGCATGCAGGAGTCATACTAAGATGGATGAATTGATAGCACAAACAGAAATATGAGTACGATATGATAGCTATTACAGAGACGTGGTGGCAAAGTGACTATGGGTGGGGCCTGAGTATTCAAGGGTATTTGATATTTTGGACAGGAAGAAAGGAGGAGGAGATGAGTAACTTTGTTAATAAGGGATGAGATAAGTACAGTAGTGCGAAATAATATTGGTTTGGAAGATCAAGCTACAGAATCAGTTTGGGGAGATGTAAGAAATAGCAAGAGAAAGAAGTCACTGGGAGTAGTTTATAGCCCCCTGACAGTAACTAGACTATAGGACAAAGTATGAATCAAGAAACCATGGAGGCTTGTAAGAAAGGTACTGCAATAATCATCGGCGATTCTACTCTTCATATAGATTGGACAGATTAAATTTGCAAAGATAGCCAGGAGGGTGAGCTCATGGAGTGCATTCAGGACAATTTCTAAGAACAATATGTTCTGGAACCAACTAGGGAACAGGCTATTTCAGAATGTGTAATGAGATAGGGTTAATTAAGACTGGGCAAGAGTGATCATAACATGATCGAATTTGACATTCAGTTTGAGGGTGAGAAACTTGGATCTGAAACTAGTGTCCTAAATTTAAATAAAGGCAATTACAATGGTATTAGCTGGCTAAAGTAGACAGGGAAAATAGGTTAAAGGATAAGATGATGGAGAAGATGGAGAAGCTGTAGCAGACATTTAAGGAAATATTTCAAAACACTCAATGATATATTCCATTGAGAAAGAAAGACTTTACAAGAAGGATGTACCACCTGGCGAAGTAAAAAAGTTAAGGGTGGTATCAAATTGAAAGAAAAGGTATACAGTGCTGGGAAGATTAGTGGTAGGCCAGAAGATTGGGAAAACTTTAGAAACCAGCAAAGATTGACTAAAAAGAGGGAGAACTTAAATGAGAGAAAACTAGCAAGAAATATTTTTTAAAACAGTAAGAGCTATTACAAGTGCATAAAAAGGAAGAGAGTGACTAAAGGGAACATTGGTCCTTTGGAGGATGGGACTGGGGAATTAATAATGGGAAACAAGGAAATGGAGAGACTTTGAACAAGTATTTTAGAACAGTCTTCATGGTAGAATACACAAAAAGCATCCCAAGAATAATAGAAGAAAATCCAGGGGAAAAAGGAAGGGAGGAACTTAAAACAATCACTATCACAGGAGAAAAAGTTCTTGGCAAACTAATGGGAATAAAGGCTGACAGGTCCCCTGCACCTGGTGGCCTGCATCCTAGGGTCTTAAAAGTAGTGACTTCAGGGAAATTCGATATTTTGGTTGTAATCTTCCAAAATTCCATGGATTCTGGAAAAGACCCAATGGATTGAAAAACCAAAAATGTAACACCAGCATTCAAGAAAGGAGGGAGACAGGAAGCAGGAAGCTTTAGGCCAGTTAGCCTAACATCTGTCATTGGGAAAATGCAGGAATTCATTATAAGGAAGTAATAGCAGGACATTTAGAAAATCATCATATGATCAAATAGAGTCAACGTGGTTTTATGAAAGGGAAATAGTGTTTGACAAACTTATTATTATACTTTGAGGATCTAACAAGCAGGATGGATAAAGGGGAACCAATAGATGTAGTGTTTTTGGATTTCCAAAAGTTATTCGATAAGGTGCTACATAAAAGGTTACTACACAAGCTATGAGCTGATGGTGTTGGAGGTGAAATATTAGCATGTTTAGAAGATTGGCTAACTAACAGGAAAGAGAATCAGAATAAATGGGTAATTTTCAGGTTGGTAGACTGTAACTAGTGGAATGCCACTGAGATCAGTGCTGTGGCCTCAACTATTTACATTCTATATTAATGACTTGTTTGAAGGAGGTGTCTGATTTGCAGCCAAATTTGCTGACACTACAAAGATAATAGGAAAGTAAGTTGTGAGGAGGATACAAAGAGTCCACAAAGAGACATAGATAGGTTAAGTGAGTGGGCAAAAATTCGGCAGATGGAGTATCACGTGTGAAAATTTGAGGTTGTCCTCTTTGGTGGGAAGAATAGAAAAGCAGAATATTATTTCAATGGAGAGACTGCAAAATGCTACTGTGTCCTTGTACATGAATCATTAAAAATTAGCAAGCAGATACAACAAGTAATTAGGTGGGCAAATGGGATGTTGGCATTTATTGCAAGGGGGGTCAAGCATAAAAGTAGGGAAGTCATGCTACAACCATACATGGCATTGGTGAGACCATACCTAGAGTCCTGTATAGTGTACAGTTTTGGTTTCCTTACTTGAAAAGGGATATACCTACATTGGAAGCAGTTCAGAGAAGGTTAACTAGTCTAATTCCTGAAATAAAGGGGTTGTCTTATGAGGAAAGGTCGAGCCTATATGCATTGGTGTTTAGAAGAATGAGAGGTGATCTTATTGAAACATGTAAGATTCTGATGGGGGTTTGACAGGGTTGATGCTAAGAGGATGTCTCCCTTTGTGGGACAATCTAGAACTGGGGCACAGGAGTCTCCCATTTAAGACAGATGAGAAGGAATTTCTTCTGAATGTTAGAAATCTCTTCCAGATGGCTATGGAGGCTGGGTCATTGAATATATTCAAGGCTTAGTTAAACAGATTTTTTGACCTACAAGGGAGGCAAGGGTTATGGGAGGCAGGCAGGAGAGTGGACTTAAGGCCACAAACAGATTGGCCATGAACTTACCGGGGAGAATTTTCTCCCTGTTGGGCGGGCCATTTGGGAGCGGGGGCGGGTGGGGGCGGTGCCGATCGGCTCCATGCCGCCATTTTACGTGAGTGGGCACGCCCACTCCCGAGGATAGCGGGAGTGGGCGGGCGGCGGCGAGAGTGCAATGACCACAGAGTCCAATGGCGACCCGGCAGCCTGTTCAAATAGATCGCAGGCAGCCTTGCAAAGGCTGTTCATCATGGCCAGCAGAGGGGCTCCCCAGAGCGCTGCTGGAGAGCAGGCCAGGCCAGAGAGTAGGGCAGCGGGGCACTGTGCCCCTCGGTTTTCTGATGAGTGCCTAGCTGCCCTCCTGGGAAGTGGCAGCACGGTGGGAGGTGACGGGAGGAGGAGGCCCCCCCACCTGACAAAACGTGCCTGGGAGGAGGTGGCAGACATAGTCAGCTCCCATGATGCGGTGCGACGCACGTGGGTCCAGTGCGACAAGCGATTCAACGACCTCTTGCACTTGGGCAGGGTGAGTACCATGTTGGCTGAGGTCACTTAGCACAGCAGGTAGGCTTTCCCCCCAGCACCCCCCAACCCCACCCCCCACCAAACTCTGAGTGCAGTCACTGCATTGAATCATTCACGGCATGTTTCCCTCGCTGGGTGGGCCAGCAGATCTTGCCCATGCCTAGTTCACCCTGAGAGGGTTGTGTTGAGATGGGTTCTGCACCTGCAGCATGTGTTAGACTGACACCCAGAGTATAGTTTTGGGGTCAACCTCAAGGATCTACACCTAGGCGCATTGCTGGAACTGCAAAGCATGTCAAAGTCAAGCTGCTGACATGCTGGGAGGGGAGCTTCCAGGTGGCGGGCACCAATCCATCTGCTGCCCTTGGCGTTCCACATGCTTGTACATCCTTGCTTTGCAAGGTTAGGCCATGTGGTGGCAAATGTGATAGAGGCAGCATTTGGGCAAGTGGGGGGGTCAGTCCTGGCTTCTTGGTGAATGTGCAGCAGTTGCGGGGTGATGAAGAACTGGAGCCCTGCAATGTCCCACTCTGGCCGGGTTGGCCGGAATGCAATGGAAATCCAGGTACAGGCTGGACTAATCAATACTTCTCTCTCCTTTTCAGGAGAAGACTGCACACAACACTGCAGAGCGGATACAGACTGGCAGAGGCCAGGCCCAGTTGGCCATAATCACCAGATACGAGCAAGAGGCAATGGATCTGGAGAGGCATCATGTGCCCGTGTCCACTGGTGAAAGTGAGGCTGGGGTGCCAAGGGGAGGTATGATTGCCAAGCACTGAGGTCACCATGTGTGTCCCAGCAGCCATGCCACTGCTGAATGTTCAGTGATTGAAGTTTGCAACATGGGTTGACCATTGATTATGGAAGGATTAGGGCATACTGATCCAGGGGACAGGCATGCACATTGACATTGTCTGCACTTGAACTAATCAAATGTTGTTCTTCGTTTCAGCATCACTGGAGCAGGGCTGGGGAGGAGGCAGAGGGGCCACCTCTGACACCTGAGGGCCCTGAACAAATGGAATCACCAGCGTCACACCATCTCTGCCAGGCAGGCACCAGCGCAGACACTAGCACCTCGGTGGGAATTAGATTGTCGGCTAGTGTCCTGGGGCACAGCAGTGAGGGCACTTCACACTCACTTGAGGTGCAGGCGGAGACAGAGAGTGCCCATGGCACCGGCAGCCGGAGGACTGCTGGGGACCAGGCACATGCTCAGTCGGTGGCTGATGATGTGCCTCTGGAGTTGTCCGTCAGGCAGCGAATGCTGGAAGTGCAGCAGGGTATGCGGGAGGATCTGGCGGAGATACATGAGGCACTGCATGGCATGATGCCCATGCTGGAGGAGCCCATGCTGGAGGAGTCCACGTGGAGCATCACTGATACAATGAGCCACATGTCCGAGTGCCATGCTTCCTCCATGGAGAGAGTGGCGACTCTCGTGGAGAGGCTCCTCCAGGAGAACAATCAGGACTTCCTGGGGTTCCGCTCGGACCTGCAAGCCCTCACAGCGGCATTGATCTCAGCTGGCCAGTGCCAGTGTGGGAGATGGATTGAGCACCAAGTATCCCAGCAGGCTAGTGGCGACTTCTGGGGCCCTTCCGCTTTGGACTTTCTGTTGGCTCTGCGCCCCTAGTGTCTGCGCCCCTCCTTCCAAAGGTGGCTCCCCTGGAGGCTGAATGTGGACTCCTGGCCTCCTCCCCCTTTTAGCCTTCCCTTCCTCCTCAGAGGAGGTGCCTCCAATGGAAAGCACAACTCCCATTCCCAGGCTAAATGAAGACTTCCTGAAACCAGTCAAGACCCCAGAAATGCTGTTTACTCCGGAGTCCTGACCTGAAGCCTGTTACTCCTGTCCAAGCAGCTTTGAAGAGTTTTGAAATATTCCTGCTCACACAGGCAAATATCAGTAACTTTCACAATTAAATACCTGAAAGGTCACATTCACGATCTCACTCACCCCTCTTATCCCACCCGTGGATGAGGTTTATAAAAATGTGACCTACCTGTCTGCCCGTTGCGCCTGTGCGACGACCTGAAGATTGCAAGGGACCCGAAATATTGGCATCAATTACTGCCTCAAGGGCCTTAAGTGGCCCATTAATTAATGGCAGGTGCGCATCGAAGATCATCACCGAAATATCGCAATGGCGCGTGGGGACGTCGGTTCGCTCACCCGATGTCACTGCACGTCCTTTTACATGTTGGCATGTGGGGCCTGCCCCCGCATGCCAATGAGAAAATTCTGGCCATTGAATAGCAGAGCAGGCTTGATGGGCCTAATGGCCTACTGCACCTATTTCTTATGATCTTGCTTTAACAAATCTACATTGGCTATCATTTATTAACCCATTTTTTTCTAATCAACAATTCATTTTCTTGCTGATTATTACATAACTGGAATAGCCCAGGGTCTATGTCCAACTCTAGGATTGCAGCTGAAATCAAGCCTTTGACATTATGAGAGAAGCCAAATATGAAAATGAGGCCTTTTGCATTTGTTTCTCATTTTTAATTTGATGGTAAGCTTCCAAACTTGTTATAAATTCCACTGGCCACTGACTCCTGATCTTAGTAAATAGCTGACATAACCCTTGTTATATTCCAAAAAACATTTTTTCAGTAATCTGGTTGCCGGTGCTACTTCCTCTATTGGGAATTTCTTATACACCTTTCTCTCAGGTTCAATTCTATCCAGGACACAGTTATTAGTAGGCCATTCCCAAAAACGTGTACACCCTGCATCTCTGCAAGTATTGGTTCCTGACCAATGCACACATGCTGAGTACAAACTCTCAATCCTTCCAAGATCTAATGAATTATTTTGATTTAATTCAACATACAGTTTGTAAGCTTTCTGCCCCCATATTTAGTCCTGCTAGTGACTGATCCAGCTGTGTTGGTTCCTCTCTTAACTCCAAACTCCAAACCATTGACTATGAAGCTACATGCTGGAGTTATTTTCTGTGGACCTACGCCATCCCTGCCCCACCCCCCAAAAATTAAGCAATGAATATATTACAGCAGTAGATACTATCGTGTATTCATTTCCAGCTTTAGTTCTGTAAACCTGGCATGGAATTTGTTAGTATCTTAAGCAATTTAAAATCCAGTAAGGTTTAAGGGTATACGGCTCTTGAAGGTTGGCAACTTGACTGGCTTCAGGCTGAACTCAGTGGTCCTCTTGGGTTCGGTATCAAGGCAATTTAAAGATCTAGATGGACAATTTATCTGTTCTTGTCAAGACAGCAGGAGAGGGAGGGAGTCAGGGGAAAGAGAGGGAGAGAGGGAGAGAAGGAGGGAGGGAGAGAAGGGGAGAGAGAAAGAGAGGGAAAGAGCACCACTCATCCTTGTGCTCTGGTCTGCAGAGAAAACAGGTGCTTAACCACACAAAGGGTTAGCTGACTTGTCACATGATCTTCTCTTTCCAACTGCCCAGTGACCCAAACAAAAACAGAAAATGCTGGAAAAACTCAGCAGGTCCAACAGCATCTATGGAGAGAAAAACAGGAGTTAATGTTTCGAGTCCGTATGACTCTTCTTCAGACCCAAATATGGTCATGCCTTGTGGCTTCCAGTTACTTGGCTTACATAATTAGGTTACACCTGGGCACATACCTTTCCAAGCCAGAGTCCCATTGTCCAAATGATTACACCTAATGTAAAAGCAAAATATTGCGGATGCTGGAAATCTGAAACAAAAACGAAAATAGCTGGAAAAACTCAGCATGTTCTGATGAAGAGTCATACGGACTCAAAACGTTAACTGTATTCCTCTCCGCAGATGCTGTCAGACCTGCTGAGTTTTTCCAGCTATTTTTGATTACATGTAATGGTTTGACTCCACCCAGTTGTGTACTCAGGTGGTTTACTGGATGCTTTGCTAATAGATAGGAGATGACCCCCATTCACACTCCTTCAAGGCCATTGTTCCTGGTGAAGCTATGCAGACAGGACTGTCTGGTTTGGAATGTCAAAGATATAATCATGCACATGTTCAACCATCTTTGCCTTATGATTTCAAGTCATTGGAATGTGGCTTTAATCTTTTTAAAAATTCAATTAGTTGTTTCCAGCCAGTAAATTTATTTTTTTATAAAGCATGGCTTCATAACAGACCTTTTCATCTACATGGAAAGGGATGTTCTTTTCTGCCATACTCTGTTACCCTTGCTGTGCCACTGACATGATTTGTTCAATTATTTAGTCATATACATGCTTGTGTTTCTGATTGATTCCTCCATTTTTGAACCCACTTTTCATTAAGTGGAATGTGTAAGTTTGATTCCCACAATTGTCTGTATCCAGCACAAATTTTCCTTGTGAAATGAGACCCCGGTCACAGTCCATGTGTAGTGGAATTCTTCATTATATCACCTGGTGCAACAACACACGAGTTACAATTAAAGCTGTGTTGGTGCATACCAGGAAAGCCTCTATTCACTCAGAAACCTTATCCAAGAGGACTAGACAGTGAACTAAACCACCCAGTGCTTATAGTAGCGGCACAATAAAATCAATTTGAATATGATCGAAGAGCTGTCTGATGGCGATGCCTACCTAAAAAATGCTGTATTGGCATGAGCACCTAGGTTATGCTGCAGACAAACTGGACATTGACTAACTTGAGGAACAATATCAAATTCAAGGGAGGAGGCCACCAAGTGTCCATTGTATGACTTCACATAGGGAGTGAAACATTCCTCTGTGACTGGGTGGCACACATACATTGTTTACATTTATCATGAGGTGAACCATTAACCCTTGTTTCCTCATCTAACCCACCACATTCACATTTATGTTTAGCTGTTACCCCATTCACCAGGTCCAAGATTGCTTGAATGCCTGGGTCAGAACGAATGAGAGAGGATATGGTTCAGGTATCTCAATTGCATGTATGACAAAAAACATCAGATATAAATTCCATAAGACACATTAGCCTGTTTCCTGTCACATGTTTTATCCACAAACATTGGTTAGCATAATTACTATCCCATTCTGTGTTAATGCATTGAATCGATGCCAAGCCCCACCACCCACCCCACCCATCCATTAGCATAGTCATCATAAAAGCAAAATACTGCGGATGCTGGAAATTTGAAACAAAAACAAAAATTGCTGGAAAAACTCAGCAGGTCTGACAGCATCTGTGGAGAGGAAGACAGAGTTAACGCATCGAGTCCGTATGACTGATGAAGAGTCATACGGACTCGATATGTTAACTCTATCTTCCTTAGCATAGTCATCATGGCCAGATCAGGTATTCACATGTGAATGCTATCCATATTCAGATCAACATGAATTAATCGCATAGTTTCTTGTACAGAGCTGCTAAAATCTTGCAGTGAATGAATAACCCCTGCGGTTCCTGCAAAGCCAGAAGAGTGTATGATATGTTGAACAGTGCCATTAGATCCACTGTCAACCAGTGGGGCCCACAGCAGACATTATTTGATCAGGGTAGTGATCAAAGGCTGATTGTCACATGTCCTCCAGAACTTTACTACCAGATAGTTATGGGGACCAGAACCCCGCCATTGTGGTTCCAGACAAATTAGATCATTCTTCACTGGTGGCACTTAAACAACGATCAAATGGATCTGAAGGTGGCCCACCCAATTAGTAACTGAGAAGCCAATACTGCTATCTGTGAAGGTGGGCAGAGTAGAATATAGTTGAAACTTGGGCCTGGGCCTCCTCCACCCTCACATGGAGCAGATGAATTTCCACAATCTCTCACCGAGTGACCCTATTTACTAAATTAAAATAGCCTTCCTCACCACAGTGATTTCTGGTCCCTGGTCCGGCACCATAGAACTGTTGTCTACCTAATCCCTAATGTGCTCACCAGCCCCAGACACATGGTCTTCACAATTCATTCTGGGCTTTCCCCTAGTATTCTCACCTCCAGACCAAAGGTTTGTATATTCTAATGTGCCTCAAGTGCCGCAATCATGATTGCGGCCCAATAACATTTCAGTCTCTACCACTCCCAGGGCTGTTACCAGGGTTAAATCTGAGAGGAACAAATTCCATAAGCCTCCTGATTCTGATGATCGATTCCTACTGGCACTAGCTGCTGGGACATAAATGGGCCGTACCTTCTGGTGAAGTGGCAATTGAGTCAGATTAGTGGGAGCCCCATGGGGGGCAGTCCCAACGGGGTAACGGTTGGGATGGGTCAGGGCTATAATTACCCAGAAGCTAGAAATGGTTTTACTGTTTACTAACTGTTTCTGGATAATTATTCCTGTAAGACAGTGGGAACCACCTGAAGTTTGCGATTTAAATCATACTTTTTGATGGTTCCCAGTGTGGGGCAATTGCCCAAAGGAAGTTCCCGGGCAATTGCTGTGCAGTCCTAACCTGGGGACATCTGGGGAGGAAGGGAGGCGGCGGGGAGATGGTGGCGGGGGAGGGTTCCCCAGCACCCTGGAGCTCGGAAGTTACGGGTAGCTCGTGCATTGGTTGCTCAAAAGCCTATGGGTGCTCTTACTGTTCCAGTTCACACCTATTGATCTCACCACAAGCATCTATCTGACTCATTTCCAGTACTGCAAGAATTACACCCTTTGTGGCTTGAGTTGGGGAAATAAAGGCTGCTGGTTCCATCTGTGCAGGAGGTCCACAATATTATGCAATTAAGATCAGGACCACCAAATTCATAATGATCCTAAATCTCTAATGGGCCCCTCCACATCCAATTGGACCTCTCATTTGCACCACAATCTTCCTGATAATGATTTGTTAATTCAGCTGGCCGATTAATCCAGGCTGTCCTGTACACCTTCTCTACCCGTTTTTGTGCTCCCTCAGGGGGATCATTATAATCCTGGTAGTGATACGTCACAGCTTCCAATGCTCCTGCCCCCCAGTCAGTCTCATCATTTCTGAAACTGCAATTTCCTCAGGTTAGTGCCTCTACCATAGCTGTTCTCTTCTCCAACCTACTCCTGAGTATTTCCATTTACGTCTGACACCGTCGATGGCCAAGTTTTCCCCGTTTCATATTCCTTCCTGACTCTTCCTTCCCTCTTGCATCTTCTAATTGTGGTTTTAACTTTACTACTTCCTTTTTCAACTTCTTTCTCTTATGCTCCTGTGCAGTCTGCTCTGACCTTTGTGTGGTTGGCAAATCCCATTAGCCCTGTTGGGTTTCCTATAGGATTTAACTTGATGAAAGCTCTCAACTGACTGTGGTTGTTTCCTTTTCTCACATTTGCTCTGGCACTTCTGCTCTCTCACTTCCACCTTTAAATTTTTATCCCTATTTTAATTGTTTAACTGGGCAGAACTACAAAGCATAATTGCCCAAAAGTCTTGCTTTCTTGTCTTGGTTTTATTTTCTTTGTCCCAACTTGTTCTTGTACCCAGGCCACATGCCTCCTTGTATGGCTTGTCCACTTTAGCCATTACTTGACCACTTCCTTATATTAGTGGATCTAGTTAGATTCCCCAATCTCACCCTTGCATCCACTAAACTAATTTTCATCTCTAGGAGTTAAGCAGTGGCCCTAACCAGAAGGAATTATTCTCCCACACTTCAACTTGTTAGTTGTCAATTTCTGCCACTGATAGACAATTTTTACAAGGTTCCCTTGTGGCAGGGAACTTAGCCCCAGGGTATCCTGTCAATGATTTAGCTTGGCAATCCTAATGGGCATTACAAGGCTTTATTCTAGCGTTAGCAGAATCTATCATATACACAGTATTCAAGCAATAATTAACAGAGCCAAGGTCAGTATTATCCAGTCCAAATCTCTGGACAGCAGTGCAGTGTGGAAGGTCTCGTTCAATTCAGCTATTTTAATCCCATCTATGCTCTTTCATCTATATCTCATTCTTTATGACTCTGTGGCACATGTACATTGTTGCATCAGCTGAAACTCTTTGGCTCCACTCTGTCTAGTTTTAATTAGCTATTTTTTTTCACAGCCTAGTTGTTTGCCTGGTGTGATTCCCCTTTATCATGTTGAAGAGAGCAACGAATAAGCTGTTAACAATTAACGAAGTTAAGGCCCATCTAACAGTTAACGGGGCATTGTACATGTCCTGATTGGCTGCAGTCTGTCTAACTTCAATTGTCTAACGGTTAACAAGGTTATATAACAAGCTCTTTTGCCAAAGTTAAGGCAGACGATCAGAAAAACTCCCATAGAAATTTCACCGTGTTATTTTTAGCTATAGCTGCTGAGCTGACTGGGAAGGGAAGATAGCTGCTGATGTTCTCAATGCTCCTAATCTCAGGAGATCATTGTGAATTTTTTACATTTTGAAAACCATCACTATATTCTGAGTCAGTTTATCAGTTTTTGTGCCTGATTGTGGTTTGAACTACTAGGAACTATTTTGAGACTGTTGATCTCATTTCATGTAGTCAGCAAAATGACTTTCATTTCAATTGCATAGACTAGAATCAAAACTAGGCCCCAGAGATCAACAGCAATGAGCAATTCTACTGTGCATTGTAATTGCTTTCATTATTTTAAAAGAGTAATATCCTTTCACTTGCTCAACAATTATAATGTTTCATAGTTTCACTATTTTGTTTAAACACAATTTGGAGTACTGTGTTTGTTGTATTCTGAGTAGATTTAAGCCCCTTTTCAGGCACAAAATAGGCACTGTGGACATAAGTGGCTCATTGCTTCAGGTCCCTCATTTAAATTAAATAGGCGGGCTGCCAGTGTGCCTATCAGTGGCATTTAATAGAGTGGGTGAGTGGGGGGAAGGAGGGGGCAGTGTGCAAGGCACCCTGACCAGTCCATTCAAAGGCAGCCTTTACCTTTTAAAAAGAATGTGCTATCCACTCAATTCAAATTTAAGAGGCTGATATGGCAGAGATTTAAAACTGGAAGGAAACCCAACTATCAGAAGTTGCCTGTGAGGTGTTGGTGGAGAAAGGCGACAGGGGGAGGTATATGCTGTTCGGAGAAGTTCTCAAGGTCAGCTCCCTGGCACAAGTGTTCAAAGGCAGCAGGATAGATCATCATTCTGAGGATTTGGGGACAGTGTGGCAAAAACTGTATTGATCTGACAAGCATTGCTAAAGTAAACCTCTTAACTCATGCCTCCCATTCATCTTTGCTTAGTCCTGTGCTCCCAGTAGCTTCAGCACATTTAAGCCTTTCCCCAGCCCCTTATTCTCATCAGTCTCCTCCAATCGCTGCTGCACACTTCACTCCGCCTCCACCTCCTGCTACTGCCACTCTACATGCTGCTACTTCCCACATCATTACCGAGCTATACTATTCAATCCTGATATGCACAACCTCAAATCATCTCACTGTTATCACTAACATACACCTTTCTTGGAGACCAAACTCGTGTACAATACAAGGGAGAAGGTGGACACTCAAGAAGGGTGAGTCTCCAGGAGTAGAGAACATCTTAAGAGGCCTTGACTGAGCCAAAGCAAGAGTAGGAGACTAGGCTGGTCCATGAAGCAGCTCGCAAGAGGGAGTACTTGCATTCTAGCCTTGCTGCAAAAGGTACCAATAGAGGCCTCCAGGCCACAGCCTACATAAAAGAACTGATCACTATATTTGAGGGGCTGCTTAATGCACTAATCTACCTTGCCAACTTGTGTGGTCTCTTCATGCAGGGCATCATGACCATGTAGCCAGTCATGGAAAAAGTGACCAGCTCTCTGAACAATGCAGTAAAGCCCACACTGATGGAGCATCTGGTGACAGCTTTGTAAATATGAGAACTCAGACTGCTGCAATACTGGCTTGGGTCCAATACCTTTACAGGCTTTCGAAGCATAAAAAGGAGCATAGACAGGTGCTTTCACAGGGTCACATTACTCTGCTCTGTTCTTGCACAGAGCAGTGGGAGTGCTGAGGCGCAATCCTTAACAGTGACATTGGTTCCATTGCAGAGGTTCATGGCGTCACCTCTCAAGATGACAAAACACCTACTCCCCTGCAAGCCTTTCAGCCAGTGCCCTTATTGACACTTGACAACCAGTTGTAACAGTAAGATAAAAGCAAAATACTGCGAATGCTGGAAATCTGAAATAAAGACAGAAAATGCTGGAAAAACTCAGCAGAAGGGCTCAAAACATTAACTCTGTTTCTCTCTCCACAGATGCTGTCAGGCCTGCTGAGTTTTTCCAGCATTTTCTTTGTTATTTAACCAGTTGTAACAGATCGCCCCAGCAATGTCAAGACACAGCAGGTTGCAGTGAGGGCAGAGCACTTGAGTTCACCTACCACGGTCATTTCAAGTGCACTCAGTAGACGCTCAACAGACTTCCTCTTCCCATCTTCTAGCCATGGAGAAACCACTTCATGGAAGCATTACAATAGGTATAACAGCACAGAAGACAGACAGAAGCACTTAGCACAATGTTGATTTTAGCACTTCACCTCTGTGCTTGTGTTCCTGATAATATAAACAGTCAGTCAATGAGAGGAAGCCCCTCATCCCCAGCAGCCAGCCTGCCATCCGATGATCTGGGTGGAGCAGTGGATACTAAGGACTGGCACAATAAAAAAATTATGAATAAAAATCCTTCCTGTTGTAATGATGAGTACACAGGACTACATGTATGCAGTCTATGATGCCCTGCACCTGTGAAAATCCAGAAATTGGAAAATCTTACCACTCTTTCTTTCTGCTCCCAGCATCAGTCGGGAAAGTAGATAATCTTTGGTGCCTAGTGAATTTATCACCAACTTACTGATGCTATTAATATCATCTATTTCCATTTAGAAGAAGCTAGAGACATGGAAATTTAGAACCACAGTGACCTCTGCTGCCAAACGTATTACACTGCATGTGCTGATGCTGGGCTTCAAATCTCACCACAGCAGGTGACATAAGTGAGTCACTGCCTTACCCTTGAAGCTCAGTTGCCTTACACACTGCTCATCTGTGTGGTTGAGGTATGATGTTCTGTTTTGGAAGACTGTAAAGCAGCCTACATACTTCCCTCCTTCACCCTCTTGCAGTTACTGCAGGTCTTTGTTGCCTTCCTGAGCTGCTGCTCTCACTCCTGATTTGGCAGCCTCAGCAATAGGCCCAGCAACATCCTCCTGTTGAACAATTCTTCTTAACCCACCCTGTGAAAAAATTCATCATTCTCTGAAACTCAGTCTCCAAATGTATTTAATATCCAAACCAACCAAAAAATAAAAATTGGCCGGAAAGTACACTTAGCAGCGAAAATTATTTTAACCTTAATGGAAATGAAATCCTTTTAAATTTGTCTGCTTCCCAGCTGTTCCTGCCATGATTTGCTGGGGGCTAGGGGCTTAAGAAGTGATGAAAGATGTGCTGCCAAATGCAATTTCTCAAAAGAGACCTGACTCAGGCACACGGGCCCTTATTACCATATTTTAATGATGCCGTTGTTTCTTTCAGCAGCCACTGGGGACACCTTGTATGCAATATGGTGTTGGTTATACTTATGGTTCTGGGGGTAGTTTGTTGTTTTAACACCCCTTAAAGTTAGAAAAAGGGTCTATTAGCTCAGTTGGCTAAATAGCTGGTGTGTGTAGTACAAGTTCATTTCCTGTTCTAGCTGAGGTAGGCTTGGGACCTGTCTCTTAGACCTACACCTACCCCCACCCCTGAGAGTGGGAGGCAATGGCAAACTACTGTTGACAAAAACTGCCAAGGAAATATCTCAGGATGAAGCATCAGCAAATAATGAGCCAAGGACCTGCCTCATGATGATGAAAGTCAGAGAAATGCAAATGATTTCTTCCCTCATGGGGAGAAACTGCAGCAGCCATTATTAGTATTTGAGAAGATCCTGAGGGGAGATTTAATTGGGGCATATAAAATTATGAGGCTCCTGGATAGAATGGATAGGAAGCACCTATTTCCCTTAGCAGATAGGTCGATAATCAAGGGTCATAGGTTTAAAGTAAAGGGCAGAAGTATCAAAGGGGAGGTGAGGAAAAATCTTTTCAGCAGAGGGAGTGAGGATCTGCCTGAAAGAGTGGTTAAAAGTAGAAATGCTCATCACGTTAAAAAAAATTGGATATGCATTTGATGTGCCATAACCTACTGGGCTAAGGACTAGGAGCTGCAAAGAGGGATTAGACTGGATAATTCTTCTTTGTTTGCCAGAGACATGATGGGCTTAATATCCTCCTTCTGCAGCATACATTTTTCTACTTCCTAGTAATGCAAGAGGCAGTTACAGTTGCATATTACTAAGAATTGAATAAAATAATAAAACTAAATAATGTGTATTCATTTTTCATTTAATTCAAAACATTCATATTCTGTGCAAAACAAAGAATAGTTTTATTCTCAAACAGCTATTGAAACAAAAGAAACAATCAATAAATTTCTGTCTATTTATATCAACACCCATATCACATCTTCCAGTCTAGGAGTTTGCATGTAAATCACAGACTGACAAACAGGCAATAAATTTTGAATATTCCATATCAAGTAGAAGTTTAGTGTAAATGTTTAAGAAATATCTCAGGTTGCAGTGTGTTACAATGTAATACTACAGTGATGAATTGAGCAAATCTCAGAAACTGTCTCACTGCAGTCAAGAAATTGCAAAATCACAGGGCCAACCTCCCTCAGATCAGTCTGAAGCACACTTTATGTCGCTTCAACTTTGTCAAGTTTGACTTCAATTCAATTCAATTTTGATTTTTTGTAAAAGATGGATCAGATCCATATACTGAATATTTGACTCAAATACAAAGTAAGTGGCATGTCAGACCCAATGTTTTCCATCCAAGACTATTACCACTGACCCACACTTGCCCCATTGTGCATGTGCCGTCTCTTTGAAATTCCTACTTCCCTGCTCTTTCCTTAAGTATTTATCCAATTCCCTTTTGAAAGTTACTATGGAATCTGCTTCCACCATCCTTCCAGGCAGTACATTCCAGATCATAGCAATAATTCTGATACCTGGGCATGTCTGGTGACTTCCTGAAATAGACCCCACGAAGAGGATCTATATAATAATGGTTTATGTTATGTTGTATAAAAATTCTCTGCAACAGGACAACACATGCAGGAACTATTACATGAGGGCCTTCATCATGATGTGGAAGAAGACACTGATGATATATCCTCTTGAAATATAGCCTAGTTACTGGTTGGTGTTTTAATGTGGCCTTGTTAACCTGTGGTGCAACTTTTAGTGATTGGTATATTTGTACTCGGAGACCCTTTTGTCACTCTGCCCCACCTGGACTCACACCTTAATAAGTGATGTCCCTATTCTTCCTACCAAAATGTACTACCTCATTTGTCTGTTGAATTTCATTTGCAAATTATTTGTCCATTCTGCAAGTTTATTAATGCCCTCCTGTAATTTGAAGCATTCCTCCTTAGTATTGACTATACCCCCAATTTGTTATCCACAAATTTAGTAATTTTATTTCTAATTCCAAAGCTCAAGTCATTAATGTAATTGTGAATAGCAGTGGTTCCCACACTGTTCCTGTAGAGCACCACTCCCCACCTTTGGCCACTCTGAATAACTACCCTTTACTCCAACTCTCTCCCTTGTCTTGAAGTCCACGAGCTATCCTTATTCTGCCATTTGTCCTCTAATGTCCACACTCTCTGACCTTATTAATCTATTATGGGACACCCGATTGAAAGTATTTTGGAAATCTAGATAAATTACAATTACTACATTACCATTCTCTGCCCTCTCTGTTAAATTCAATTAGGTTGTTCAAGCAAGATGTTCACTTTATAAATCCATGCTATTCTTTTTTTAAAAATGTTCTTCTATTCTCTCCTTTTCTAGAGTTCCATTATTTTTCCCACCGCTGATGTTAAGCGGAATAGTCTATAATTCCCTGAGCATATTCTGTCCCCCTACTTAAACATAGGAATTACATTAGCTATCTACCAGTCCTCCACCACCACGTTTTCTAGAAAATTATTAGATATGTGTAGTAATACCTCTGCTAACTCTTCCCTAGATTCTTTTATAATGCATGGTTGCAATCATTAGCTTTATCCACTGTGAGTTGGATGTTTATTCAATACATCCTTTTTTATTTTAAATGCACTTATATCATTACTCAGCCCATCATTCAATGTAAATGACATCTGTCACAGTGGAGTTGCAGTGGTGCAGTATTTTCACCCACATAGCACTGACCCTTTTTTTGCATTGGGGTCATTAGTGGGCTCTTGGTAGGATTCCCATCTTCAAGTGGAAGCCCACCAGTACCAGCCTAGAAGCACCAATCATGTTGCAGCTGTAATGTTCCTGTAGCAACCAAAGATCTAACAAAGGCAGATAGGGCAGAAGCGCCCTTAAATCAGAATGAGGCCTCCCACTGAAGGCCCTGGAGATTGAGACCTTAATAAAGAAGGTGTTGGGGTATCTGGAGGGATTCAAGGCCCTTCATTTGGTTATTTTCTGCCACTTTCCAAGGCCTACAGCTATCTTCCAGCTGGCCTGGAAAAATGGTTGTAATTGTGGCAGAGGGCAGAAAATTTGCCAGGATCCCAGGCACCACATCCTCCCTTGCTGCCATTTATACATGGTGGATAGAGAAGGAATAGGCAGTGATGGGGTAAGAGAAACCTCAGTAAGGTGGTGATGATGGGCATCACCATCCAAATTTTCTGACATTTTCCAACACAATCCCACTTAATTTTGGATGGGAATGCTTATGAAAGTTCCCACCATTATTTTAGAGTCAAAAATATTTTCCTTTTAAAAGCTAACCATTTCTTGCTGGATTTTCTGATCTTGGGCCAATCCCAAGGAACTGGGGATTTATAAACAGCTGCTCAAAACTCCCTCACCAATTCATTTCTAAATTGCCTAAGGTGTACTTATTTATACCACTGTCCCACAGGGATCACGTGAGCAATGGTCTTAGGGGATAAGACAAACCTAAAGAGACAAAGCAATCCAAAGATAACTTCGCCAGTGTCTAAACATTGCAGTTGTGTCCCCATATATGAGTGACACCACAGGAGACAAGATAGTAAAAGCAATAATGCTCGCATTTCAAGGATCACTTTATAAAATTACTTTCCTACTGGGAGCTCATACCAGGAATAACAGGTGCTTGCTCCAAAGATTTTCTTAACATTATAAAAAATCAAACAGCTGATACCTAAATCCTCAGTGTCTACTCAGTGCTGAAGGCTCTCTGACAGGAGCAGAATACTATAAATGCATCCCTTATGTGTGAAATAGTTCATTAATCTCCCAATTGAAGTGGATTTGGCAATTACTGAAGATGGCCATGAACTGGACGATAAGAGTTACAATAAGCAATTCATACCTTGTTACCACTGTCTAGTAGGTACCATAGAAAGGTTGATACATTTGTTAAAACAGTAATTTGAAATAAGGATACTAATTTATTCTGTCAGAAGATCTGACTTGTCAAAAGAAAGACATTTATTTGAACAAAACTTAGCTATAAAACCAAACATGCAAATCTTTGCAAGATGGACTAAAAGGTATCACAGATGTAGCTGCAATTTTAAAGCTTGCAAGAGTGAGAAGCTAAACTGACACCCCCCCTAAAATAAGTGCAGCATTTAAGTTTCCTTTCCTCTTTCAAATAAACATTTTTTCTCATCCAAGAGAGATGCAAGAAAGTTTCCGAATGGACTATTTGCACTTTCTGTAATAAGTATTAATGAAACTGTTGGAGCTCCGACTGCGAACTGGGCCAGGAGCAGTCACTCATATTAGCCAGGCTGGGGGTGGGAGAGAGGGAGGGGGAGAGCAGGAGGGGAGGGGGAATGCGGGAGGGGGAGAGAGGGAGGTAAAGCGGAGAGCGGCAGGGGAAGGGGGGAGAGCAGGAGGGGAGGGGGAGAGCGGGAAGAGGGAGGGGGAGAGCGGATGGGGAGAGGGGAGAGCGGGAGGGGGAGAGCGGGCGGGGGAGGGGAGAGCGGGAGGGGTGGGCAGGAGGGGGAGGGGCGAGGGTTGAGGAGGATAGGGTGTAGGGGAGAGCAAAGGTAAGATGGAAGGGGGCAGAGGAAGAAGGTAAAGGGGAAGCGGAGGGAAAAGGAGGAATGGGAGCTAAGAGGGGGAAGGGGAGGGAAGAGGGGGAAGGAGAGAGATTGGGGGCACAGGGGAAGGAAAGAGAGGGTAAGAGAGAGAGTGAAGGGGGAGAGAGAAAGTGGAAGGGGGAGGGGGTGAGGGACAGTGGGAGGGGGACATGGTTGGGGGAAGGGAAATGGGAGGGGAAGGGTGAGTGTGGGGGGCAGGGGGAAAGGGAGAAGAGAAGCAGATCTCTTCTTCCCATCCCCTCATGGCTGGATCTTTTCCCATCTCCATCCGGGGCTGGATCCTTCCCTGTATCACACCCCCATCCAACCCCCCTCTCTCTCCACCCCGCCCCCACCTCCCCAGCCAGAACTGGATCCCTCCCTGTCTCCCCAGGGGCTGGATGCCTCTCCCCATGAGTTGGGCAGGTACCCTCCTGCCCTGGGTTGTGGTTAGATCCCCAAACTCCCGGTTTGGGGTTCAACCCCCCCGCCTGGATTGGGGCTGAATCCCACCTACCCCTGGATCAGGGCGGGAACCCCCTCCTCCTGCATAGGGAATAGATCCCCCATCCCACTATCTCAGAGTTGGGGCTGGATCCCTAACCGCGCACCCCCCCCCCACCACCACCCCTGGCCAGTTGGGGCTTGATCCCTCTTCCCCTGAGTTGGGCTGGATATCCCTCCACCCCCAGCACCCCCCATGAGGCTGGATTTCCCACCCCCCCCTCCCAAGTTAGGGCTGGATGCCTATTCTCGCATCGTCAGGTTGGGGCTTGATCCCATCGCGTCCACCACCCCTTGGGTTGGGGCTGGATTTACGCCCCACAGAGTTGTGGCTGGATCCCCCCTCCCCTCGGGTTGTGGCTGAATTCCCCCTCCTCGGGTTGGGGATGGATCCCCCCCTCCTCGGTTTGGGGTTGGATTCCCCCTCCTTCCCTCTCGGGTTGTGGCTGGATTTTCTCCTCCCCTGCGTTGGGACTGGATCCCTATCCCTCCCGGGTTGGGGCTGGATCCCTATCCCTCCTGGGTTGGGGCTGGATCCCTATTCCTCCTGGGTTGGGGCTGGATCCCTATCCCTCCTGGGTTGGGGCTGGATCCCTATCCCTCCCGGGTTGGGGCTGGATCCCTATCCCTCCCGGGTTGGGGCTGGATCCCTATCCCTCCCGGGTTGGGGCTGGATCCCTATCCCTCCTGGGTTGGGGCTGGATCCCTATCCCTCCTGGGTTGGGGCTGGATCCCTATCCCTCCTGGGTTGGGGCTGGATCCCTATCCCTCCTGGGTTGGGGCTGGATTCCCTCTCCCCCCCGGGCTGGGGCTGGATTCCCTCTCCCCCCGGGCTGGGGCTGGATTCCCTCTCCCCCTGGGTTGGGGCTGGATTCCCTCTTCCCCCAAACTGGAGCTGGATTCCCTCTCCCATGGGTTGGGGCTGGATCACCCCGGTCCCCCGGGTTGAGGCTGGCTCTCTTCCCCCCACCACAGGTTGGGGTTGGATCCCCACACTTGCACCCTCAGGTTGCAGCTCGATACCACCCCTCCCTCCACCCCTCAGGTTGGGGCTGGATCCTCCCCTCTCTGGTTGGACTGAAACCACCCTCACCACCCCTCTGGTTTGGGGCTGGATCCTGCCCTCGGGTTGGGGCTGGTTCACCCCCACTTGGGTTGGAGCTGGATCCCCCTTCCTCCACCCCCTCAGGTGGGGGCTGGATCCCCCACTTCCACCCTCAGATGGGGCTGGATCCCCCCTCCTCGGGTTGTGACTGGATGCCCCCCTCCTTGGGTTGGGACTAGATAACCCCCCTCCTCGGGTTGGGGCTGGATCGACCACCTTTCCATCCTGCTCGGTCTCAGGCTGGATCCCCCTCTCCACTTCCTGCCCCCCACCCCCTCCCTGTGAGGTGGCGCTGGATCCCACTTTCCTAGCGGATCAGGGCTTGAACCACCCCACCGCCACCCTGGGGTTGGGGCTGGATACCCCCAACCCACCCTCGAGTGGGGGCTGGACCCCTCCCCAACCCTTGGGTTGGGGCTCGATCCCACTACTCTCCGCACCCCTCGGGTTGTGGCTGGATCTCCCCTACCCCACTTGAGCTGGAGCTGGATCCCCCCCTCTCGGGTCAGGCTGGATCACCTCCTCACCACCCCACCTCCGGGTAGGATATGGTTCCCCTGCTTGGATTGGGGCTTGTTCCCCCCATCCTTCCCCCCTTGTGTTGGGGTTGGATACCCCCTCCTCACCCCCTCAGGTGGTGGCTGGATCACTCCCCCCCCCCCACCCCCCCAACTGCCTCAGATTGAGGATGGATCTCCCCCCTCCTCAGGTAGGGGCTGGATTCCCCACCCCCCCAACCACCCTCCCCTCAGGTTGAGGCTGGATCCCCCCCTATCCCCCCTCCCTGCTGGGTTGAGGCTGGGTTCCCCTCCTCCCGGTTGGAGCTGGAACACCCCCCCACCCCAACCTCAGGTTGGGGCCAGATCCCCCCACGCTCAGCTTGGGGCTGGATTCCCTCTACTTGGTTTGGGGATGGATAACCCACGCCCCCACTCCCCCCCACACCGGTTGGGGCTGGATCCCCCCCTTGGGTTGGGGATGGATTCCCCAATTCAAGTTGGGGCTGGATGCCCCCTCCTCGGGTTTGGACAGGACCCCCCCCCCCCCTCAACAAGTTGGGGCTTTATTCCCCACCCCCCAACCCCCGGTTTGTGGCTGGATCCCCTCCACCTCCGGGTTAGGGTTGGATCCTCCCTCTTCCTCCCCTGCTCGGGCTGGGGCTGGTTCCCCCAACACTTCCTGCCCCCCCTCCCTGTGAGGTGGCGCTGGATCCCCCACTCCCCGCAGTTGGGACTGGAACCACCCCACCGCCACCCTGGGGTTGGGGCTTTCACTCCCCCCACCCCCCCCCCATCTCCCGGGTTCTGGCCGGATCCCCAAACCAATTGGGTTGGGGCTGGATCCTACCTGCCCCCTGGGTTGGGGCTGGATTACATGTTCCCCCTGGGTTGGGGCTTGCTCTCGACCCCCATCGCAGGCTGGGGTTGGATCTCCGCCACACACCCCACCCCCTGCTGGGTTGAGGCTGGGTTCCCCTCCTCCCGGTTTGGGGCCAGATCCCCCTACGCCGCTGCTCCTCCCTTTGGATTGGGGCAGGATCCCCACCCCCCCCACTTCCTTGGGTTGGGCCTGGATCCAGCCTCAACTCAGGTTGCGCTGGATCCCCCCCTCCTTGGGTTGGGCCTGGATCCAGCCTCAACTCAGGTTGCGCTGGATCCCCCCCTCCTCGGGTTGGGGATGGATCCCCCCCTCCTCGGGTTGGGGATGGATCCCCCCCCTCCTCGGGTTGGGGATGGATCCCCCCCACTCCTCGAGTTGGGGATGGATCCCCCCCTCCTCGGGTTGGGGATGGATCCCCCCACCTCGGGTTGGGGCTGGTTTACCCCCCTCCTCGGGTTGGGGCTGGTTTAACCCCCTCCTTGGGTTGGGGATGGATCCCCCCCTCCTCAGGTTGGGGCTGGAACCCCCATCCCTGGGTTAGGGCCAGATCCTCCCCATGGGTTGGGGCCGGATCCCCCCTACACCCCCCCTCATGTTGGGGCTGGATCCCCCCTCCTCGGGTTGGGGCTGGATCCACCACCCCGCTCAGGCTGGGTCCCACCGCCACTTCCTGCCCCCCCGCTCCCTGTGAGGTAGCGCTGGATCCCCCACTCCCCGCAGTTGGGACTGGAACCACCCCACTGCCACCCTTGGGTTGGGGCTGGATCCCCTCCACCCACCTTCGAGTGGGGACTTGATTTTCCGCTCCCCCATCCCCCCCCCCCCCCCCCCCTCCAAGCTGGGGCTTTATTCCCCCCCCCAAACCCCAGTTTGGGGCAGGATCCCGCCCACCCCCGGGTTGGGGTTGGATCCTCCCTCTTCCTCCCCTCCTCAGTTTGGGCTGGTTCCACCATCCCTCCACCCCGCTCGGGCTGGGGCTGGGTCCCCCCGCCACTTCCTGCCCCCCCCTCCCTGTGAGGTAGCGCTGGATCCCCCACTCCCTGCAGTTGGGACTGGAACCACCCCACCGCCACCCTTGGGTTGGAGCTGGATTCCCCTGACCCTGGGGTTGGGGCTGGATCCCCTCCACCCACCCTTGAGTGGGGGCTGGATCCCCGCCATCCCAGCCTTAGGTTGGGGCTGGACCCTTCCACAACCCTTGGGTTGGGGCTCGATCCCACTACTCCCCGCCCCCCTCGGGTTGCAGCTGGATCTCCCGTACCCCCCTTGAGCTGGAGCTGGATCCACCCCTCTTGGGTCAGGCTAGATCAGCTCTTCACCACCCCCCCTCCCTCCACGTATGATATGGCTCCCCCCAATTGGATTGGGGCTTGTTCCCCTCATCCTCCTCCCCTTGAGTTGGTTGCTGGATACCCCTCCTCACTGCCTCGGTTTGGGGCTGGATCACCCCGTCTACACCTACTCGGGTTGGAGCAGGATCCCCCTACTTTTCGGGTGGTGGCTGGAGCATCCCCCCACCCCCCGCCCCCACTCAGATTGGGAATGGATCCCCCCCCTCCTCAGGTTGGGGCTGGATCCCTGCCTCCTCGGGTTGTGGCCGGATCCCCCCTCACTGCTGCTCCCCCCCCCACCCGACTTTGGTTTGGGGCTGGATCCTCCCCGCCTTGGGTTAGGGATGGATCCCCCCCACTCATGTTGGAGCTGGATCCCCCTCGTCACTACCCCCCTTTGGATTGTGGCTGGATCCCCTACCCCCTCCTCTGGTTGAGGCTGGATCCCCTCCCCCCCCACCCTGGTTGAGGCTGGATCCCCTCCCCCCCCACCCTGGTTGAGGCTGGATCCTGGATCCCCTCCCCCCCTGGTTGAGGCTGGATCCCCTCCCCCCCCCCCCGGATAGGGGCCGGATTTCCCCCTCATCTCCCATTCCCGTTGTAACCGCCCCCGTGCGTGTTCCCGCCAAGCTCGCGCCGCCCTCCGTGCCTGCGCAGCGCGTCACTCTCCGTCACCCGGAGCGCGCTCGGGCGGAGCGGCCACATCTACAAGTCGCTGCCCTGAGAGCTCACTCTCTCCTCCGGAGACCGTGTGCAGCGTGGGGCGCGGGGCCAGAGTGAATCCCGGGGCCGAGCCGGAGCCGGAGCCGCAGCCCCGATCCGAGTCAGGTAAGGCAGCGGTTGCGGCGGCGGCTCGGGGCCGCTCACTGGATCCCGGGGTCGAGGGGAATGCGCGCGCGAGCGAGCCCGGCGGCCCCGCCGCGGCTCCGCTCTCTCTCTCTCCGTCCCTCCCTCCCTCTCGCCTCCTCCTCGCCGCTTGCACCATCCTGTCAATGCGGGGAGGAGGAGGTAAGTGGGCCTTTCACCCGCCCCCCCCTGACTGGCTGCAGCCTCCAGGCGGCCTGAAGCGGCTTCCGAGGCCGGCGAAACGCGGGCGGCCCCAACAAGATGGTCGGTGCGAGCGGTACTCGTGCCAGGCGGGCGCGGCCCCGGCTCCCGGCTGGCGCGGCGCGAGGGTGGGTGAGGCTTCCTCACTCTCTCTCTCCCTCCGCTCAGGGAGTAGGTTTACACTGAGTGCACCGGCCGATCTCTCTCTCTCTCACACACACCCACCCCCAGCAATGACTGGAATCAGCGAAAGAAACATCAACCCGGCGATTTTATTCAATTTTAAAACAGCGAAAAAAAAATTTGAGCTGTGTTACTTTTAAGAATTAAAAAAAACCCCCTTTGAAATTTCCTCTGTTATCAGCGAACGAATGAAAATGTGCGAATATTACGAATGACGTCTCAACGGAAAGATCAAACGTCAATTCACAATTCGCTGCACAAAACATCCCCCCCCCCCAATCCCATTATCTTTTCTGCTTGTCACAGCGCAATGGGTTCCTCGCTGCTTTGTTAAAATTAATACCTGCCGGACATGATTAATGCGAAATCCGAAACAAACCGGCGAAAAGCGGGAGCGAGCGAGTGCGCGACCCCGAGCCGAAGGCGGGAAGCGCCGCGCCCGGGAGGCGCTGGGCAGAGGCGGGCAGTGCACATCACTCTGCCGGCAGCCGGGCTGCAAGAGTGCACATTGCAAGCAGAGTCACTTCATATGGGATGGGAGCATCACCGTGTGAGTGCGTGCCCTCGAGGGTTCAGAAATCGGTGGGAAAATAATGAGCTTCACTTGGCTAACAAATCTGTAGCTATATTTTACCACAGACATCTATGAAGAGAGATTCAAAATGAAATCACGACAAGAGGGATGGGCACTTTGTGGAAGAAATTAAGGCAGACAAATTTGAAAAAGGTTCAATAGCAGAATTAGGAAATATGTAAAACCTAGAATAAAGCAGATTGATTTAATATGGGATGTTATGGAGAACAGTCATAGGTTAAATATTAAAACATCCAATTTTAGATGCCTCTTTTTCTTTTTCTTTAAGAACCACGATTAATGCTGTCCAATTTGGTTTTGAAATTCTAAATGCATCCTGTTTCTTGGCTATATTCAGAAACTTAAATTACGTTGTTCCTTTTGTAATCCTTTTCTGGCAGTTGCTTACCCCAGTGCACAATGGGTGAAGTAGTGAAATACATTGATGATGAACATAAAAATGCATTTCTGAAGACCCTGAATGAACAGCGATTAGAAGGAGAATTCTGTGACATAGCCATTGTGGTGGAAGATGTTAAGTTCCGAGCACACAGATGTGTTTTGGCAGCTTGCAGCACATACTTTAAGAAACTGTTTAAAAAGCTAGAGGTTGATAGTTCTTCAGTGATCGAGATTGATTTTCTGCGTTCAGATATATTTGAAGAAGTACTGAATTATATGTACACCTCCAAAATCTCTGTGAAGAGAGAAGATGTGAATCTGATGATGTCTTCTGGACAAATCCTTGGAATAAAGTTTTTAGATAAGCTATGCACTCAGAAGCGTGATGTGTCTCCTCAGCAGAACGCAGCTCGTCGCAAAAGCCGATACCCTTACAGTATAAGTGCTAAAATCCATCGGCCCTCAGTAAATAGCACCGACGAGGAGATAGAAGAAATTGGAGATCAACTTGAAGCCCAGTCAGAAGAAGCGATGGAAGAAACCGTACCGAATCAGGATGACGGGAAGTCCCAAGCTAATGGCCTGCGGGTTCAGGAAGCCATTTTAAAAGAACTTGGAAGTGAAGAAGTTCGTAAAGTCAGTTGCTTTGCTTCAGAAGTGGAAACCATTGAGACAACTGAACCAAAGGATGTGACTCCCCAACCACCTCCAACTCTTGCTTTCAATGACAGCATGAGTGGAGTCAAGGAAGAGCAGCCACCAGGCTGGACAGCAAACACTGATGTGAAATTTGAATATTTGCTGTATGGGGACAGGGAACAGTTCAGTTGTCAGACCTGTGGCAAGTCTTTCACTGATGAAACACGTTTGAGGAAACATGAGAAGTTGCATTCTGCTGATCGACCATTTGTGTGTGACATCTGTTCGAAGGCCTTCACCACGCAAGCTCACCTGAAAGAACATCTCAAAATTCACACAGGTTTCAAACCTTACGGGTGTGATGTGTGTGGAAAATCTTTCATTCGAGCACCTGACCTAAAAAAACATGAACGAGTTCACAGTAATGAAAGACCCTTTGCATGTCACATGTGTGACAAAGCCTTCAAGCACAAGTCTCACCTTAAAGATCATGAGCGGAGGCACCGAGGTGAAAAGCCATTTGTTTGTGGTTCCTGTACTAAAGCTTTTGCCAAAGCTTCGGATCTAAAGAGGCATGAGAACAATATGCATAGTGAACGCAAACAAGTGCCTACAAATGTGATTGCTAGTGAAACAGAGCAGTTGCAAGCTGCAGCGATGGCAGCTGAAACAGAGCAAAACCTCGAAAGTATAGCCTGTAGTTGAAGCTAAATTAATGCTACTTTCCCCATTTCCCTTTTGTTTCTGTAAAGGGCTTCTATCAAATATAGGTGACTCCTTTAATAAATATGACCCTTGTGTACATTTGCCTTTAAATTGTTCCTTTTCACAATTTGTGTATATTATTTAAATGTTTAGGAAAAATTGTTGCACTGTATAAGGAGTTAATAGGGTTGGCCACTTGGGACAACAGAAATTATGGAATTGAACACTTCAGATGTTATAAATGCTTTAATCCTTGTATAGTGCAATAATGTATTTATGGCATACTTTGGTGTGTTTCAGTTTTAATTTTTTTTAAGAAAGTTGCTTTTAATGTTTCAGCCTGCCACTGCAGACTTTTTGACTATATTCGGTGGTAGCATATGAGCCACTAGGGTCAAAACCCTTTAGGAATAAGATCAAAGTATTTTTGATACCCATTCTTTTCAATGGACACCTGCCCACAGATATGTTGCTAATTTAGTTCGATCAATTTTATGCTTGATTTTTAAGCATTCTTAAAAGAAAAGAACTACTATTGGTGTTTGTTTTTTGTACCACTATTTCTTTAAATAAGTTTCTTTAAGGGACGCAAAGACAATTTATGTATAGCCTATATCACATGTTGGTCTTACTTTATACCAGCTAATGGTGCAGGATGCATACATTAAGATGTATGCACAGACTCCTTTGTATCACATATTGCATAGTGGGAAAAGAACTAAGTATCAATTAATGTTTAGTGTTCTTAATGCAGAATATGATGTAATAAGATAAATTTGCATACAGTATCTCCCTTGTTCACTTGAAGCTTGAGTTGTGGATTTCGATAAATAGCAGCAGACCTTGACAACAGCAAAGCTTCTGACTCAGAAAAGATACTTGCCATTTCCCTAAAAAGGCTTTCGAACCAAATCTGGATCCTTAGCAACTTAACAATGGAGCAATGCTGCATTTAATACTTTTGCCTGCACTTAAGAAATCTCTCCTTAAAGCAGCTATCTGATAATTCTTATGGTAAAATTTTAAATAGATGTCTGTAAATATTTTTAATTCAAAATTGAATAATTGTAAAATTTACTGTTAGATTTGACGTCAGGTTAAGTTGTCTTGCCCAGTTCAAAGTTTAGAAAACATGATTAAAATTTTCATACATATGCATATTTTTCAGTAGCCTACGTAACATGTTGGTCTTCCTTTATACCAGCTTATGATGCAGGTTGCATATATCAAAGTGCTTTCACCCTAGTCTGTGCCAGTGTCTGCGTTCATGTGTCAAGCCTGTAGTGATGTTATGTAAGCGATGTGCTTACTCTCAAATTAATTGTCAATGTTTTGATATGAATGTTTCGTAATCAACACAATATGTAGAAATTTGAGTTGGGTCATTTGAAAATATTTTGTTTTCAGTTTTATAATTGGTTTGATCAGTGTTGGACTAAAATTAACTTGCCTTTCTCAGAACATTCACTATTGTCTGAAAAATGTCTTGCGAATTAAAATGTAAACATTTTAGAAAGACATGCTACTGATTTTATTTACCATTTGAAACATATATTTTGCATTTTGTGAATTTATTACTGTTGTCATTATCACCTCCATCAACGTCCTGGGGATCACCATTGACCAGAAGAATAACTGGATGAGCCACGCGCGCACACACTTCCCTTCACCAATGTGAATGCAGTGTGTACTATTTCTCAATCTCTACCAGCTAGGAAGACAAGAACAGCAGGTACATGCGCACACCAGCACATCCAAGACACGTCATCCTGACCTGGACATATGTCACTTTTTTATTTGTTGTTTGATTAAAATCCTGAAACTCCCTACCTAACATTGTGAGAGTACCTTCACCACATGGTGAGAGAGTTTGGCCACCAACTTCTCAAAGGTAATTTGAGATGGGCACAGGGAAGAACATAAGAAATTTGTGTGCACAGATCAGCACAGTTTCCATCCATTGATTAATGGAAATCCTACCAGGCCTGTTGATGTCCCTACCTGAATGCTGATGTTGTGCTCCCATTATAAATATATCTGCACTGGAAGTGCCAATCTGTGAAAACCTACCCACCTGATTGAGTTTCCTTATGATCTACTTGGAAACCTGGAGCAAGGATTCAGCCAAGAAGTTCAGTTAATACTGTGTCCAGATATTGGAAATCTAACAGTATGGTTACCACTTTATTTCCTCCTCAACAATTTTCTTAATTCCTGAAAACATTGACTCCTGCTGGGATACAGTTCTATGGCCATGCACAACTTCCAGTGCCAAGTGGCTATTTATTCAAGTTGTACATTCTTGTCAATTATTGGCAAGTTATTCTTGGACGTATCAGGAGAGAAGCATCATAAATATGCTCAATCCTGTTGTTCTTTAATGTGCACACGTTTTGGGAATCGTCTTTTATTATATTTTCTCCTCCTCCCCTGGGTATTGAAACTAATTATAGTGTCCTCATCACTGAGATCAGATAACTGAACAGTTACCAAGCTTTAAACTCGTACCTTTGTGGTTGATATTGCTCATCTATTCATTGTCTAAATCCTTTGAGCATAAATGGAAATTTTCTAACCGTATAATTCATAAGTAAATTGTGCATCTAAATTTTCATTGAAAATTTGCCAATACATTGCTATTGAGGTTTTAGATATCCCTCAACCTGGTGAATTGGACAAACGGAATTGGACTGGGTGTGAAGAAAATTGCTTTTCCAACATTCTGCAATGGTTGATTTTAGCTTTAATTATTTTATGAGGATGGTGCGAGAAGGTGGAGTGGAGCTGAAGTAGAGCAGCCATGATCTTAATGAATGGTGGAGCACAAGGTCTGACTCCAATCAGAGTTTTCCCCCTTAAGTTCAGCTCTTATGTCCATGTTCGGACTAGGGCTGTGATGAGGTCAGGATCTGGTGGAACCCAAACTGAGCATCAGTGAGCATGTTATTTCAGTGTAAGTGCTGCTTGATAGCAGGACTGAAGAGCTTTGATCTGATCTGTTGCGGGATTGCATAGCTCAGTCTATTGCATGCTGCTTCCGCTGTTTGGCATGAAATATTTGGCTGTTTGGCATGGCCCTGTGTTGTAGCTTCACCAGGTTGACACCTCATTTTTGGTTATGCCTGGTGTTGCTCCTGCACTCTTCATGGAACCACAGTCAATCCCCTAGCTTGATAGTAATGGTAGAGTGAGGGGTTTGCCAGGCCACAAGGTTATAGATTGTGGTTGAATACAATTCTGCTGCTGATGGCCCACGGTACCTCATGGATGCCCTGTTTTGAATTGTTAGATCTGTTCTGAATTTATGCCATTTAGCATGCTGGTAGTGCCACAAGGCACAATGTGAAGACAGGACTTCATCTCCCCAAGGACTGTGTGGGTGATCAGTGCTACCAGTACTATCGTGGACAGATGCATCTGTGACAGATTGGTGACAATGAGGTCAAGTCGATTTTTCCCTCTTATTGGTTCTCTTACCACTTGCCGCAGACCCTAGCTTGCAGCTATGTTCTTCAGGATTTGGCCAGCTTGGTCATTAGTGATGCTACCAAGCCATTCTTTATGATGGACATTCTGTGCGCTTTCCACCCTCCGGGCTGATTCCAATTGGTGTTCAACATGAAGGAGTACTGATTCATCAGCTGGGGGTTACAGTAGGTGGTTAACAGCAGGAGGGTTCCTTGACCTGATGCTGAGAGACTTCATGGGATCTAGAGTCAATGTTGAGGACTCCCTGGGCAACTCTCTCCCAACTGTATACCACTGTTCCGCCATCTCTGGTGGGTCTGACCTGCTGGTGGGATAGGACATACCAAAGGATGGTGTCTGGGATGTTGTCTGTAAGGTATGATTAAATAAGTATGAACATGTCAGGCTATTGCTTGACTAGTCTGTGGGACAGCTCTCCCAATTTTGGCACAAGCCTGCAGACGTTAGTAAGGAGGACTCTGCAGGTTCGAAAGGGCTGGGTGTGCCGCAGTCATTTCCAGTACCTAAGTCGATGTCAGGTGGTCTGTCTGGTTTCATTCCTTTTTAACTTATCTGTAATGGTGTGATACAAATGAATGGCTTGCTAAGCCATTTCAGAGGGCATTTAAGAGTCAACCACTTTGTTGCGAGTCTGGAGTCACATCTAGGTCAGACCAGGTAAGGATGGCAGACTTCCTTCACTGAAGGATATTAGTGAACCAGGTGATAATCGATGAGTAGCTTTTTAAAATTCCAGATATATTAATTGATTGAATTTAAATTCCACCTGCTGCTGTGGTGGGATTTGAACCCTTGTTTCCAAAGCATTAGTTTGGCCTCTGGATTGTCAGTGACTGCCCTTGACATAAAGGCTGTATTTGACTGAGTGTAGCATCAAGAAGCCCTAGCAAAACTGAAGTCAATGGAAATCAGGAGGAAAACTCTTCCCCCGGTTAAAGTCATAACTAGCTCAAAGGAAGATGTGGTTATTGGAGGTCATCCCCAGGACATTACTGCAGTAGATTCTCAGGCTAGTGTCCTAGGCCCACCCATCATCAATGACCTCTCCAACATAAGGTTCAGAAGTGGGGTTGTTCACTGATTATTGCATAATGTTCAGTATCATTTGCAACTCCTCATATACTGAAGCAGACCATGCCTATTTGCAGCAAGACCTGAACAACATCCAGGCTTGGGTTGATAAGTGGGAACATTCACACCACACAAGTGCCAGCCAATGACTGTCTCCATCAAGAGACAATTGAACCATTTCCTTTGGACATTTAATGGCATCGCTGAATCCTGGGGGTTACCATTGACCGGAAACTGAACTGGATTAGCCATATAAATACTGTGGCTGCAAAAGCAGGTCAGAGGCTGGGAATTCTGCAGCAAATAACTCACCTCCTGACTCCTTAAAGCCTGTCCACCATCTACAAGGCATAAGTCTGGAGTGTATTGGAATATTCCCCCTTGCCTGGATGAGTGAAGCTGCAACAAACCTCAAACTCCACACCATCCAGGACAAAGCAGTCCGCATGATTGGCACCCCAGCCATCACCTTAAACATTCATTCCTTCCATCACAGGTGTACAGTGGCAGCAATGTGTACCACGTACAAGATCCATTACAGCAATTCTTTCAAGCCTTCTTCAATGGCACCTTCCAAACTTGTGACCTCTAATACCTAGAAGGACAAGGGCAGCAGATCCATGGGAACACCACCACCTGCAAGTTCCCCGCAAAGCCACACACCATCCTGCCTTGGAACTATATTGCTGTTCATTCACTGTTGCTGGGTCAAAATCCTGAACTCACTTCCTAACAGCACTGTGGGTGTATCTACACCATGTCAATGGTGCTTACCACCACCTTCTCAAGGGTAATCAGAAATAGGCAATAAATTCTGGCCTAGCCAGTGACGCCCAAATCCACTGAAAGAATAAATTTTTAAAAAACAAATAAGATAGTAAATTCAATTAGCTTTCAAAAGGACTGCTGCTGCATTGGCATATACATTCCCTGTTCCACTGTTTTGAAAGTGAGAAGAAATTTATACATGACCCTTCTGCACAATTGCCATATTGAGAAAATCTTTTTCTTAAAATGAGGATGTCTGAGTTTTATTCAGAAATATTGCACTGCATGTGAAGAAAACAGTACTGCACCATTGTTTTGGAAAATGATACACAGATCAGAGAATGCCCTCATTACTACATCTGTGCATTGCTTTAACATTTTGAATATTTTCCCCCAAAGTAATCTACATAAGGTGTTGCCGGTACTCTCCAACTTAATGTCAGATGCAGGACCGTCCCTAGCGGGGTCAGGGGCAAATCACAATGTGTAGGCCCCCCCGTAACATGTTTATACAAGATTCCTTTGACGGGGGGCCCATAGAATGTGCGTGAAAAGGAGCACCAGCGGCATCCCCAGCTACTGAGCTCTTGGATACAAGCATGTACTACACTATTGACTGTGATAATTGTCACACGTGAAACTACACCTTGCTTCCACGGCTGAACATAATTGTTGGCTCTCCTTTTGTTAAGGAGAAATCCATGATCTCTATGGGATTCCATTATAGCATTTTTCCTAACGAACAACCCACACCAACTGGAGAAAAAGGCTGGAATTCTCCAGCCCCTCAGGCCGGCAGGATCTTCCGGTCCCGCCGATGTGAATGGAGATTTCAATGGCTCGCTGGCCCCGTCGCAGGGGGGCTGGAAAATTCCGGCCTTCCAACTTATTTTTAAAATTACAAACACGATGCAATAAATCATTCATTTTTTAAAAAAAAAATGACTGCCCATCTTCCAACATTAAGCAAATGCTAGTTGCAAATGCGTACTGGAAGGAAAATAAAATAAGAAGCAGAGGGTTTAAATTGCCCAGGACCGAAAATAAACACAGCAAGTGAGTGACTTATAAAGAACAAAGAAAAGTATAGCACAGGAACAGGCCCTTCGGCCCTCCAAGCCTGCGCCAATCATAAAATGCAGCACATGGCTTTCCTGCTGCCTACCCACCCGACCCAACCAGTCTCCCATTTTACAGGCTGGCGATGTAGGGGTTGGGCAGTCTGCCTGCCCTCAGGCTTATTGAGGCTCTTAAGTGGCCAATTAATGACCATTTAAGTGCTTCATTACATCCTCCCGCCATTATTTTACCAGCAGCAGGGGAAGGCCTATGCCATGTGTGTAGCCTGGCAGCTTTGGTTCATGGGCCGGTGTTGCGCAAGGGGAGGTTACCTCTTATGACGGTCCCTGTGCCCAAAACCTTGTACTCTTTAATCCTCAGCAGCATCCCGCCCCATGCCTCTCAAACCCAGCCCCAACATGAATACCTCACTCCCCTCTTCATTGGGGACTGGCTGTAGTCCGAGCAGTGGCCAGCACTTGAACCACTCACTGCTGGGACTGCAGAGCTGCTGGCCATCCAATTGGGCTGGCAGCTGTCTAAGGTGAGACTTCCTCTCCAGATGGGGGTAGAAGTCTCACCTCCAGCCAATTACTGTCCCACCCAATGTTAAATCCCGACTCTTTGGGAAAACCTGCCATCTGAAAAATCCTGCCCATTGTTTTCCCTGGCTGGGGAATCTAGAACACGGGGGCACAGTTTCAGGATAAGGGGTTGATCATTGAGGAGAAATTTCTTCACTTAAGGGGTTGAGAATCTTTGGAATTCTTTACGCCATCACTGAATATATTTAAGGCTGAGATAGACAGATGTTTGGTCTCTCAGGAAATCAAGAGATATGGGGGGTGGGAAAATGGAGTTGAAGTTCAAGATCAGCCATGATCATAGTGAATGGTGGAGCACGTTTGACAGGGAGAATGGTCTTCTCCTGCTCCTATTTCTTATGTTCTTATTGCTTTAGAGTTGATTTTCCAGGCAACTTTTCTTGTTGGACACATTTAACTTTATTTACAAGACAGCAGCAGGAACTACGTTTGTGCTTCAAACTCTAAATCTAAAGAAGAACTCTCTCCTAGAGATTCCCCGCACTACTAACTTATTGGTTTACATTGATCATGTGATCTTACAACACAGGATTAGTCTTAAAACTACAGTCCTAACATTTATCAAAACTGCATTTACTACATTCCTCCCCCTTTAACTTTTCTGTACATTTTGTATTTACAAGGATATTTATCTCATGACATTACAATATTTAGGTCATGAAATTACAAATTCTGTCTTTCAGGTGGTTTCCTGATCCGTGTGGAACGTCGTAGTTCCATGACTTCTGATTATTTTGCAGGAAACACATTCTCTGGAACTGCATTAACATCAGGTACCTCATTAGGCACAGGCAGTTCAATGTTTTCCACTACGACAGAGACATCGGGCATGTCTATCCTTGGTTGAACTTCAACAGGAACCACAGGTTCAGCAATGGTTACAGGTGGAACATCATTCTTCTTAAATGATCCACATGCTTACAGGTGATCCGGCCCACTACTTCCATGTGGCATGATAATGGCCTGGTCACAGAGCTTACTTCACCAGGTAACCAGTTCAGTCCTCCACCGAAAGTCCTTATGTATACTGCTTCCCCAACAGTAAATTGTCGCTCATGACTATGCAAATCATGAGTTGCTTTTTGGTTCCCTTGACTTTCCTCCACCTTCCCCTCCAAATTTGAAAGTATCAGGCTTAGTCTTGTTCGAAAATGGTGCCTCATTAGTAATTCTGCAGGTGTTGCACCTATCATAGTGTGGGGGAGGTTTGTTCTGTAGTGAAATAGGAAATGAGCAAGTCTAGTTTCCAATGATTCATCTGTTAACTTTTTCATTCCCGCTCAAAAGTTTGTACTGCTCTTTCCACCAGTCTGTTCGATTATGGATGGTACGGTGCAGTCTTCACATGGTTTATACCATTGAGGCTGACAAATCGTTGAAACCCGACACTCGTAAATACAGTACCATTATTTGAGATGAATACCTCTGGCAACCTGTGGATGGCGAAGCTCTGGCGTAGTTTTTCTATAATAGCGCCTGACGTTGGCGACTTTATCTCATAAATGTCTAACCACTTAGAATGGGCATCTATAATCAGTAGAAACATGGTTCCAAGGAAAGGACCCAATGTAATCTATATGCAATCTCATCCAGGGTCTACCAGGCCACTCCCATGAATGTAATGGGGCTGCCACCAGCAACTTGTGTAGCTGTTGACAATGCACAGTGTTTTACCACATTTTCAATGTTGCCGACAATCCCCATCCACCAAAGATAACTTTGCGCTATCATCTTCATTCGTGAGATTCCTGGATGGGTACTGTGTAACTCTACTAAGAGTGGTTCGCTTCCTTGTGAAGGAACTACTACTCGTGCACCCCATAATAGCATACCATCTTGACTGCTCATCTCGTGACTTCAGTTGAAAAATGCTTCAATTCATCAGAGACTGGTTCCCGGGACCAACCATGTAACACTTGGTCTCTCACTCGAGACAAGACTTGATCATGATTCATCCAGTTTCTTATCAGCCTGGCACAGACTGGTGAGGAATCCAGGAAATTCATCACTAATACAAGCTCTTAGGGAATCAGGACATGGTCATTGTTCTCTTGCAAAGAAAGGCGACTTAGGGCATCAGCACTTGCTATATGAATCCCTGGTCCATGTACAAAGGTGTATTAATATGCCACCAAAATTAGGGCCCATCTTTGTATTTGTGTAGAAGCTAAGGGAGGTATAGCCTTTTCCTTGCTAAACAGACTCAAAAGTTGTTTGTGGTCTGATACCATTGTGAAATGTCACCCATGCACATATTGGTGGAATTTTTTTACACCAAAAATAATCGACAGACCTTCCTTTTCAATCTGAGAATATCCTTTTTTCAGCTGTGGTAAGTGTCCTGGATACATTGCCTATCGGCCTCTCTGTACCGTCGTCCACCTTGTGAGGTAGTACCGCTCCCACTCCATAGGGGGACGCATCGCAGGTTAGCAACAATTCCTTTGTCGGGTCATAATGGACTAACAAATGTGAAGAGTGCAAGAGTTATTTTACTTTCATGAAGACTTCTTCTTGGGGTGGCTCCCAAACCCGACAGTGTTTTTTCTTTAGCAGTGAATGTAGAGGGGTTAGAACCGTTGATAAATTTGGTAGGAATCGGCCATAATAATTTACCATCCCTAAAAATGATTTTAAGTTCAGAGATGTCCTTAGGTGCAAATGCCTCTCTGATTGCTTTAACCTTCTCTTCAACAGGGTGTAACCTTTGGGCATCTACCTGGTGGCCCAAATAAAATACTTCATTTGCCTGAAAAGTGCATTTTTCCTTCTTTAGGTGCATTCCTGCTTCTAAAAATCGTCTCAGGACTTTCTGTAGATAAGCCAAGTGTTCCTTTTCTGTGAATCCAGTTATCAGTACATCATCCAGGTGGACCACAACTTGAGGTAGCCCTTGTAATAAGCTCTCCATCGTCCTCTGAAAAATGGCACAGGCCGAGGAAACATCGAAGGGCAGGCGTGTATATTGATATAACCCTTTGTGGGTGTTTATGGTCATAAATTCTTGGGAAGTATCATTCAGCTCAGTTGATGATATGCGTGACTCATGTCAAGCTTTGTTTACATTGTCCCTCCTGTTAGTTTGGCATAGAGGTTTTCAATCTTGGGAATGGGGTACCTGTCCAGTTTGGCTGCTTTGTTGACCATTAGTTTATAGTCCCCACAGACCCGGACAGTCTGATCTGGTTTAAGGACAGGGACTTTGGGTGCTGCCCAGTCTGAGAACTGAACCACTTTTATGACACCCAGCCTCTCTAGCAGGTTCAACTCAGTGTCAACCTTCTCTCTTGGGGGCGTATGGCACTGGTCTTGCTTTCAAGAAGTGACGGGTAGCTTCTGGGTCCAGGAAATCTTGGCTTTGGATTTTTCCAAGTTCACCCTTGAAGACGGTCATTTTTTTTAGCAGCTCTGGTGAAGCTACAACACAGGACTACTTGTATGCCAAACAGCAAAAGCAGCAAGTGGTAGTCAGAGCTAAGCGATCCCACAACCAACGGATCAAATCTAAGCTCTGCAGTCCTGCCACATCCAGTCTTGGATGGTGGTGGACAATTAAACAACTCACAGGAGGAGGAGGCTCCACAAATAACCCCATCTTCAATGATGGAGGAGCCCAGCACATCAGTGCAAAAGATAAGGCTGACGCATTTGCTACAATCTTCAGCCAGAAGTGCCGAGTGGATGATCCATCTTGACCTCCTCCGGAGGTCCCCAGCATCATAGATGCCAGTCTTCAGCCAATTCGATTCACTCCATGTGATATCAAGAAATGGCAGAAGGTACTGGATACTGCAAAGTCTATGGGCCCTGACAATATTCTGACAATAGTACTGAAGACTTGTGCTCCAGGACATGCCGTGCCCCTAACCATGCTGTTCCAATACAGCTACAACACTGACATCTACCAGGCTATGTGGAAAATGGCCTAGGTATGTCCTGCACACAAAAAGCAGGACAAATCCAACCCAGCCAATTACCGCCCCATCAGCCTACTCTCGATCATCAGCAAAGTAATGGAAGGGGTCATCAACAGTGCTATCAAGCGGCATTGTTTAGCAATAACCTGCTCACTGATGCCCAGTTTGGGTTCCATCAGAGCCACTCAGCTCCTGACCTCATTACAGCCGTGCTTCAAGCATGGACAAAAGAGCTGAAATCCCGAGGTGAGGTGAGAGTGACTGCCCTTGACATCAAGGCAGCGTTCGGCTGAGGGTGGCATCAAGGAGCCTTAGCAAAACTGGAGTCAATGGGAATCAGGGGGAAAACTCTCTGCTGATTGGAGTCACATCTAGCACAAAGGAAGATGGTTGTGGTTGTTGAAGGTCAGTTATCTCACTACAGGAGTTCCTCAGGGTAGTACCCTTGTCCCAACCATCTTCAGCTGTTTCATCAATGATCTTCCTTCCATCATAAGGTCAGAAGTGGGGATGTTCGCTGATGATTGCACAATGTTCAGCACCATATGTGACTCCTCAGATACTTAAAGCAGTCCATGTCCAAATGCAGCAAGACCTGTACAATATCTAGGCTTGGGCTAACAAGTGGCAAGTAACATTAGTGCCACACAAGGGTCAGGCAATGACCATCTCCAACAAGAGAGAATCCAAACATCGCCCTTGATGTTTAATGGCATTACCATCACTGAACACCCCCCTATCAAAATCCTGGGTGTTACCATTGACCAGAAACTGAACTGAACTAGTCATATAAATACTGTGGCTACAAGGGCAGGTCAGAGGCTAGGAATCCTGTGACGAGAAACTCACCTCCTGACTCCCCAAAGCCTGTCCATCATCTACAAGGCACGTCAGGAGTGCAATGGAATACTCCCCACTTGTCTGGATGAGCACAGCTGCCACAACACTCAAGAAGCTTGACATCATCCAAGACAAAGCAGCCCACTTGATTGGCACCACACCCACAAACATTAACTCCCTCCAGTGTAGCAGCAGTGTGTACCATCTACAAGATGCACTGCAAGAATTCACCGAGGCTCCTTCGACAGCACCTTCCAAACCCATGACCACTACCATTTAGAAGGACAAGGACAGCAGATGGATGGGAACACAACCACTTTGAAATTCCCCTCCAGGGCAGTCACCATCCTGACTTAGAAATATATTGCCGTTCCTTCACTGTCACTGGGTCAAAATCCTGGAACTCCCTTCCTAACAGCACTGTGGGTGCACCTACACCACATGGACTGCAGTGGTTCAAGAAGGCAGCTCACCACTACCTTCTCAAAGGCAACTAGGGATGGGAATAAATGTTGGCCCAGCCAAAGAAGCCCACATCCCGTGAATGAACTTTAAAAAAATAACTCTCTCTTAGAGGTTCCCCATGCTGCTAACTCATTGGTTTACACAGATCATGTGATCTTACAACACAGGATTATTCTGAAAGCTACAGTCCTAAAATTTATCAAAACTATAATTATTACACTTATGTTCATAAAAGAGTTGCAGCATTTGAAGATCATCTATCCTAGATCTCAGTTAATATTATAAATAGATTGGTGTTCTTGGACTGGAGCTGGTTACAACCATCATGGACCAGGGGTTTTCTCTCTCCACCATATCCTGGTCAAACATGGATTTTGATCATTGGGATTAGTTTTTTCTCGTGTTGGAAGCCCCCTTATGAAACACTGACAACCTACACATATATATCACCTTTAATGAAGAAAAACATCTCAATGCACTTCTCAGAAGTGTAATGAGGCACAATTGGCACTGACTGAAATAAATTGACATTAGGAAGGGTGATTAAAGCTCTGCCAAAAGAGTACATTTTAAGAGGGTTTATAGGAAGACAGAGGAATGCAGAAGTGGAGAAAATGACCAAACTTGAGGCGTAGACAACTGAAAGCATGGTTATCAACGTTGAGGCAAAGAGAGCGGGGTTTGTACAAAAGGCCAAATCTGGAGGAACTATCTGAATTCTCAGAGAGTTGTAGAGCTTGAGAAAAGTGGGGAAAATGAAGAGTAAATGGTTTCAAACAAGAGCATGAGAATGTAAAATTGGAGATATTGAGAATGTAGGTTACTGAGCATAGGGGTGATTGGTGAGCAGGACTTGGTGCAGGTTAGGTTACAGGCAGAAGGGATTTTGGTGAGCTGCAGTTTGTGAAGGGTGGATAATGAGAGTGCAGTCAGAAGAGCTTCAAAATAGTCAAGTCTGGAGGTAACAAAGGAATGAATGAGGCTTACAGCAGCAGATGAACTGAAGTGGGCAGAGTCAGGTAATGTTCGAGAGATGGATGTAAGCAACAGCAAAAGCTTACATTTATACAGCATCTTTAACATAATAAAACATCCCATTGAGTTTCACAGTGGAATTTTAAAACAAATTACGACACCGAGCCATACAAGAGATATCAGGGCAGATGACCAAAGCTTGGTCAAAGAAGCAAGTTTTAGGGTGTGTCTTAAAGAAGGAAAGAGATGCAGAGATGTCGAGAGGTGGAGAAGTTTACTGAAGGAATTCCAGAGGTTAGGGCCTAGGCAACTGAAGGCATGGCCACCAATGGTGGAGTGATTAAAATCAGGTATGCACAAGAAGCCAGAATTAGCAAAGTGCAGATATCTCAGAGGGTTGTAGGGCTGATGGAGATTACAGAGATAAGAAGGGGCCAAACCATGGAGGGTCTTGAAAACAAGGGTGGGAATTTTAAAACGGAGGCATTGCTTAACTGGGAGCCAGTGCAGGTCAGCGAGTGCAGAGATGATAGGTGATTGGTATTTGGTGCGAATTAAGGTACAGGCAGCAGTGTTTTGAATGACCTCAAGTTTATGGAGGGTAGAATGTAGGAGGCTGTCCAAGAGTGCATTGGAGTAGTCAAATCTGGAGGTAACAAAGACATGGATGAGTGTTCAAAGGCAAAAGAGCTGAAGCAGGAGCAGAGTTAGGCCATGTTACAGAGGTGGAAATAGTATCGTATTGACAGCACAGATATGTGTTTTAAAGCTCATCTCAGCGTCACATATGACACCAAGGTTGAAAGAGATCTCGTTCAGCCTCACACAGTTGCCAGGAGAGAGTTGGAATCCATGGCAAAGGAGCAGAGTTTGTGTTTGGCATCAAAGACAATGGGTGGAATTGTCCCACATTTGCACAAAGTGTGGTAGTGGGTGGGAAAAAGGTGGTTTTACTTGCCGGCCACGATGTTGGGTTTTCATGCCATATTGTTCCATTCCCAGCGCATCCCACCTCATTAATAATGCATTCTCAGGAAACACGCTGGATCACTGGTGGGATGGCCTCTGATTCGCCCGCCCCGCCATCACCTCAGGCCTTCAGTAATCCGGGCGCTATATTTAAAGGCTGCCCCCGCACAGAGCTAGCTCTCACTAAGTCATCAGAAGCTGCTGGAAAGTCATGGCTGCATGGAAACATGCTGACCCCAAATTTAGCGATGCCTCCATTGGGCACCATACTGGATGCTGTGGAGGCCTGCTGCGCAGTTCTGCACCCCCGCTCTGGGTGAAGCCCAGTAAACAAGATCACCAATCCAGCATGGAAGGCAGTGGCATCAGTGGTTAGTGCCAAGGCCCTGCAAAAGAGGACAGCCACCCAGTGCCAAAAGGGGATGAATGATCTCCTCTGTTCCACCGGGATAAGTCACTCTCCTCATCACTCTCAACTCATACACTCACAAACCCATCACACATCCACAGCGATCTCACTCACTGCCAGTTCAAGGGTCATCACCATTCATTCTCTCACACACACCTTTATCTGCCCTGCAGATTGTGTCCTCATCCTGTTCATGGCACCACTCACCACCCACACATGCCAGGCATCCTTCTCATCTGTCCTGCTTACACTCTCTCCATCAGTCCTCAAGCAAGACAAGCTGGCACACAACAAAAGGGAGAGGTAGATTGGTGGAGGAATGCCTGACATCAAGGTCCTCGCAAACTTTGAAAACAGAACCATCCAGCTGGCCAGCAAAGATCTGGACCGTTGCTGTGCTGACTGTGAGATCAGCGGTGCTCAGCCAAGTGAGTACAACATGCAGCAGTACAACATCCATCAAACAACCATGCTGTGAGTGAGTTCCCCTGTTCTGCAGTCCCTGCCATGCACTAATTATCTCTCCTTGCTTTCGCAGGTACATCTGGGAAACAGCCGGGGGATCCACGAGCCAGGTCCTCAACTCAAGCCCTGAAGACACCTTGGAAGAAGAATCTGATGATACCCTAATTGAAGACACATCATAATGCTCACCCGCACCCTCCACCAGTGCAGAGGCACACACCTCGATGGGACCTAGCTCTAGAGTAGCCTTGGGGTCACAACACGGCAAGCTCAAGAACATCAGAAAGGGAAGTCCACTGCACTTCTCAGATTGCAAGGCACGATGGAGGAGTCCATCCGCCTTCAGTCTAAAGTGATAGCATCTGCATGCCAACACACCAAGGTCAACACTACTAAGATGGCAGCCAGCATGGTCCAGGACATCAGTCCCGCAGTGCTGCGCAGTCTGAACTCCATCGCTGATGCCATTGTTGGCCTCCAACAGTGTCAATGCAAGAGGGGCGCGGGGCAGCTCAGTCTCACTCCAGCTTCCCCTTCTCCTCAAGGAGTCAACCAGAGGCCTCAGGCACATATGGGGAGGAGGATCAGCAGGTGCACAGCCTGGGGCCTTCCATTCAGGTGATTCTGGGAGTGTCTGGCCCATCCAAATCCCCTCTTCCTGTGACTCCAGCAGCTCCAACTCCACAGGCTGAGGAGGGTGACAGTAGAAAGCACTGGACCGTGAAAGCAGGCTGGGGCCCTTTAGGTCTCAGCCCTCCAGAGGACACCTGTCAAGGTCATCACAGATAGGGTGTAGCAGTCAGCAGGCTGCCTCCACCTCCGCTGTGGATGTCGGGGGAGCATCAAGGCATAGCGGCAGGGTTAGAAAAGTTAGGAAGATGTATTTGCACAGCCTAAGCATGGGTGTTAATCATTTGAACTGAATGTTCACTATTGTAAATAAAGTCCCAAGAATGTCTCCTTGCCTATGGCTCCTTGTTATGATAAGCAGTGTTCGTATTACTCAAATGTGAAACCTTGGTTTCTACACAAGATAAAGGCAGGTGTCTCAGTCCAGGGCCCCTTCCCTGTGCAGTGTGTAACCTTCAGACCAAAGTGATGGTCCAGCTTCACACTCACTGGACACATCAGTGATGCCTGCACCTCGATGGTGCTTGTCATTGTTGCCAGAATGTTGTGGGCAGGTGCCACAGAGTTTCATCATTCTCTCTGTGTGCTCTCAGCACCTTTGAGGTGGGGCTGACCCCTCCATCCCTTCAGCATCTGTGACCAGTGATGCTGTGCTCCTGAAGGGGTCAGGTGCATTTAAAGTTTCATGGCTGCATCTCCATGATATGACCCTGATCACAGAGAGCAAGCGAGCTGCCCTCAGCCAGACAGGAGTCAGACATTCATAGAGGCTATGTGAAGATCTATGGAGTGTCCTCTCTGCATGTCGGCATCATCCTTCTGGAATCTAGTGACTACGAGGGCCTCCCGAGCACACCCATCTCATCTGGCCACTGTGATAGCCTCATCGCCAGCATACTCACCTTCAAGGACCTCCTCACCCTCATCCCCATCGGCGTCCTCCTCATCGGAGGATACGTGCAGCTCCTCCTCCTCCTACTCAGCCAGGCCCTCTCCACGTTGCAGCGCACAGCAAATGACAATGATGCGCAACACCCTCTGAGGACTGTATTGCAGTGCGCCACCGGACTGGCCCAGACACCAGAACCTCATTTTCAATATGCCTATCGTTTGCTTCACCAAAGTCCTGGTCTCAGCATGAGACTTGTTGTACCGTCGCTCTGCTGCAGTCTGAGGCCATCGCATGGGTATCATGAGCCATGTCCTCTGTGGGTAGCTCTTGTCCCCAAGGAGCCAACCCTGCAACCTCTCTGGACCCTGGAAGATGTCAGGGATCTGAGACCTGCTGAGGATGTAGGAGTTTTGGACACTCCCCGGGAATCGTGTGCAGACCTGCAGGATGTGTTTGTGGTGGTCACACACCAGCTGAACATTCAGCGAGTGGAAGCCCTTGCAGTGACATAGTTGACTGCTTGTTGCCACGGCGGTCTAAGCGCCATGTGAGTGCAGTTGATGGCTCCCTGCACCTGTCAAAAACCAGAGATCTGCCTAAACCCCAGCGCTCTTGTTCCCTGACATTCCTGATCCTGGGCACAATGCACAAAGTTCTGTCACTTCGCGAAAGTGGCGGCCATGGCCTCCTGGATACACTAGTACGTGGAGGCTTGCGAGATCTGCACAGGTCACCTGTGCAGCCCTGGAAGGAGCCACTGGCATAAAAATTGAGTACTGTGGTCACTTTCACAGACACTGGCAGTGGATGCGCTCCATGTCCCCATGGCACCAAATCCTGCAGCAGGTGGCATATGTGACTGACCAGTTCCCTAGACATGTGCAGTCTTTGGCAACAGTGGCTCTCAGCCGTCTGCATGAATGATCAATGCTGTCTATAGACCCTGGGTCTAGCAAGGGCAGAGGCGGGTGGGGTTTCGGACAGCCAGTGAGCGCACTACACACTACACCTGCCGCCCCTTCATCTTGAGGGGGGTGCTCCTCCCTTTCCTGAGCCAGACATCTCCACTACTCTCTTCTTTCCTCTTCTCTGCTCCCTGTAAGCCATAAGATATACCACTAAATCACCAGGTGCCATTATCCTAATGTTCTCCTTCTGTAGGATGAAAGAGAGAGATGTGTGGGTTATCATAGGTGTACTAACCTCTCTTGGTTAATTCTGAATGCCCCTTCATGCATGCAGGAGGGTGCTGGCCACCACTTAGATGGCCAGTGTGTAGTGCGCTCACTGGCTGTCCGAAACCCCACCCGCCTCCGCCCCACTCCACTTGACTGATTGGCGGCAGCTTCAGCCACTGGACTGCATGCTGTGCTCTCAGCTCTAACCTGCACTGCAAGGCTGCACTGTTTGCTTGCACCATGATGGATACTGGTCCAAACCTTATTAAAAACATTGCAAGGGGCTTTGAACATCTCCACCAGTGACTCCGCCATGGCCACATTTCAACTTGCCCAGTCAGCCAATTGCTCTGCTGCCCCCTAAAATGCTCATTAATTTGTTGTCTGTGCCCGAGAGGTGAAAAGATCTGGAGTATTTGGTGGCACTTTCATAATTTTGTGTTGTTTGATTGGGCAGAAAAGCTTCAGAGGCCCGACTCCAAGCATGTCAATGGAGCTGCTGCTGAATGGTCTCAGCAGTGGAAGAATGATCACTCTTGACAAGCTTTTCCAAGTGCCTGGCCACTTCTCTCACACCACCACCACCCTTCACCCCAACCACCCCTCACTGGCACATGCTTAGGTTCTTCCTTTAGTCTGTGCTGCCTTGCCGCCCACACCCCCGGCATGTGCTTGAGTATTTCTTTCAGCCTGTCTGTGCTGCCTTGACCCCCACCCACCCCCACCCCCTGGCCCGGCGCACACTGGAGCCTTTGCCCCGACACTGCATTGAAAGCCAGCTGGGAAAAAGTGACTTGCCTGTGCCCCCAGTGAATGCACGGCACCTCTTCCTTGATGTCCTACGGGTGATGTTCATGAGCACGGTGCAAGGTTGTCTGCACTCACCACCGAGTTCCCCTCGAAGTTCAGGTCGCCAGGTGCACGCTTTTTAAAGGCAGCCGTAAAGCAGCTAATCTGAAGTCATGCCAACGTGAGTGGTAAATTTGACGTTGGGGGATGATTCTAAGCAAGCACAGCGTATAGTTAGATGCAAATGTATTAAAATGACATTCCTAACGTATGACGCCGGAAAATGTGGCCTGCCATTAACGGGTGGAGTGGACGATCATAAACTGGTTTCGCGATGGCATAAAACCGATTTTTGGCCTTCTTGCCATATTGTCGTTTCGCACCCTTCCCCCCACCCGCCAATGCCCCCAATGCCAATGGGGCTGGAAAATTCCGGCCAATGGCTTCAGTTTCCCCAACATTTAATTGGAGGAAATTTCTGCTCATCCACTATTGGGTGTCGAATAAGCAGTCTGACAATTTAAAGATAGGGGGTAGAGAGATATGGTGGTAGGTAGAGCTGGCCTGTTTTTGGATGATATTGTCAACGGGAAGGATGTAGATGAAAAATAAGAGGGATCCAAGGATAGATCCTTAGAGATAACTAGGAAGCAGGAAGTGAGGCCACTGACGGGGATGCTTTGGCTACGATTAGATAAAAGTGGAATGAGGCGAGTGGAATCCCATCCAGCTGGATGATGATGGTAGGGTGTTGGAGGAGAATAGTGTGATCAACTGTGTCAAAGGCTTCAGTCAGGTTGAGGAGGGCAAGGAGAGATACTTTACTTTTGTCACAGACACATAGGATGTCATTTGTGACTTTGATAAGAGCCATTTTGGTACTGCGGCAAAATTGGAAACCTGATTGAAGAGTTTTAAACATGGGGCTGAATTTTATGGCCCTCTGCCGGGCATGTTTTTGGCAGGGGTGCCTGTAAAATATGATGAGTGGCTAGCCCACTGCCTTCCTGCCCACCTTGACCTGTTTTGCATAATATGGAAGGTGGGTAAAGTGCCTGCTAGCTCACCCTTAGCTTAGCTTAGCCACCCTTTACGGCTATTGAGGTCCTTAACTGCCCCTTAATTGGGCAGTTAAGGGTTTGATTCTGCTTCCACCACCATAATACAGTTGGTTGTTGAAGGCAGATGGGAGTGGCTAGGCCGCTTTTTCACCAACTCTGGTTAAAAAAAAACAGGAAAGGGGGGTGGGGGGGCGTACCTCCTTTGGGACGTATCTGGTCACATTGGGGGCACTACCCCTCCCAAGATGGAATCACAAACAATGGTTTGTGCCTCCCCTCCAGCCTCCAAAACCAGACTCCCACCTTTCCTAGGAGGCTCGATCATTCCCTGCCCAAAATTGCCAGACTAACCTTAGACTGGTGTCCATGTTGTCTTCTTTGAGGGACTGCTTTTAATCCCAGCAGCACCCGCTACTGAGCTCTGGTGTTGCAGGGACTGCAAGAGCTGCCAGCCAGTCAGATTGGCTGGAAGGTCTCAAGGGCAGGACTTCTTTTCACTGAAAGGTGGAAGTTCCATGCTGAGTTTGTTAAGGCCAGCAATAACATATTATAGCTATGGACATCCTTTTTAAAGTTGGTCAGTTCACGTGACTGAATTTTCTAATGGGGGAGGAGGGGGAAGAACAATATGCCACCCCTCCCTCCTCCCGCCCTGTAAAATTCACCTCATGGGGTACCAGGAAAGACGGGCATGAGTTTGAGAGGCAACATGATCAAGAACTTTAGAAAGGAAAGGGAGATTGGAGATGGAGCAGTCGTTTGCAAGGATGGAAGGGTCAAAGGTTGTTTTCTTTAGGAGAGGGGTGCCATGATAGGTTTGACAGAGCAAGAAACAGAACCTGAGACAAGAGCATTGTTAATAATATCACCTAACATGGGGGCCAGGAAGAGAATTTGGGCAGTCAGTAGTTTAGTGAGGAAAGTTCCGAGAGAGCAGGCAGTGGGTCGGATGAACTCAGAGATGACATGATGGGAAGTTGGAGAGAAATTAGAGAAGGAAACAAGATCAGAGATCGGGCAGGGAGAGCCTTAGTGGAATTATGACCTGGTTGGCTGGGGAAGGGAGGGAAGTGACAGATGCCTTCATTTGGATGGTCTCAATCTTGGAGCTAAAAAAATCCATGAAATCCTCAGACTTGTCATTGGAGGTGAGGGTGGAGGAGACATGGGAGAGGAGTTTAAGAAGAACATGGATCAGAAGCTTAACTCAGGATCAAGTAGGATTTTGAGGTTGTGAACAGTCAGTTTAAACCTGAGGAACTGGCTGGGGAGGGGGACTGAATTGATAGTAATGATAAGAGTTTGTAGACAAAGGTGAGGAGTGGATAAGCAGGCTGGCAGCACAGAGATAGTGGAGAGGTTAAGAGAGGTGCCATCAGAAACTTAATCCATGTCGATGGGGCTTCAAGTAGATGAAAAATATGGGCCAAGGGTAGATTCTTGGGGGCCTCCAGAGCTGGAAGGGCAGGAATGGGAAGGGAAGAATACTCCTGTTCCGCATGGCCATACAAAAATAATTTTAAACTTAATCTATTGATGCCTCTTCCTTTATAAAACCTGGCATAAATGTTCAGCATGCATGTTTTAGTTAGAATTGCAATCAGACTCCTATGTATGACATAAGTCCCTGAATTACATATTAGGAGAGTCAATTGTCTACAACAGGAAGGTGCTCTGACCACCCTGAGAAAGATTTATTTAAGAATGTTGGCCACCAGTCTAAATAATGTTTTAATCAGCTGCAAGTCAGAACAGAAGAAACAGGAGCAGGAGTTGACCATTCGTTCCTTCAAGCCTACTCTACCATTCAATAGGATCATGGCTGATCATCTACCACAACTCCCAGAAGATGAGCACTTTTACAATTCGAATAGAGATTATGGAACTGATTGTAAATTTTGTTAAAGAGGCAGAATTTTGAGTCAATGTATCAAATCTTTATTTGTTATTTACACAAAATGCAGCAACAAAATCTCAGTAAAAATGTATCTTTGGGTCACTTGTAAATAATGTTATTCTGATGAAATTGTTGCAGTTTTTCTGGCTTTTCACTGAAACAAAAAGGTTTGAAAACATTTTTTTCACAAAGATAGGATCCCTTTGAGGTATCACAAAATAGAAGAAAGAACTTTATGTTGCTTTTCATCCAAAAATGAATGTTGTTTGGAATAGTGACAAAAAAACACTTGTCCTTTAGTCATCTCATCTAACTTGAGTTTTATGTATAGCATTCAGTGATTTGTGTCTGTATGTGCTGTCCGTAACATATTAGCATGGATAGAGGATTGGATAGCTAATAGGAAACAGAGAGTAGGCATAAATGGGTCATTTTCCAGTTGGCAAGATATGACGAGTGGAGCGCCACAGGGATCTGGGTTGGGCCTCAACAATTTATAGTTTATATCAATGGCTTGGATGAGTATATTGGAAGAGACCAAATGTATGGTTTCTAAATTTGCTGATGGTACAAAGATAGGTAGGAAAGTAAGTTGTGAAGAGGACATAAAGAGATATAGATAGGTTAAGTGAATGGGCAAAAATTTGGCAGATGGAGTATAATGTGGGAAAATGTGAAATTGTGTACTTTGGCAGGAAGAGTAGAAAATCAGAATATTATTTAAATGGAGAGAGATTACCGAACTCTGAGGTACAGAGGCATCTGGGTGTCCTGGCGCATGAATCACAAAAAGTTAGTACTGTGTGCAGGTACAGCAAGTGATTAGGAAGGCAAATGGAATGTTGTCATTTATTTCAAGGGGAATGGAATATAAAAGTAGGGATGTTTTGCTACTTTTGTTTAGGGTGTTGATGAGATCACATTTGGGGTACTGTGTACAGTTTTGGTCTCTTTATTTAAGAAAGGATATAAATGCATTAGAAGCAGTTCAGAGAAGGTTCAATTGAATGACTTGGGGTGGGGGGGTTGGGGGGTGGAGGCGGTGTGGGTGGTTGGGGTTATCTTATGGGGAAACATTGGACAGGCTGGACCTGTATCACTGGAGTTTAGAACAATGAGAGGTGTCCTTATTGAAACATCTAAGATCCTGAGGGGACTTGGCAGGATGGATGCTGAAAGGATGTTTCCACTTGCTGGAGAGACTAGAACTATGGGACATAGTTTAAAAATAAGGGGTCTCCCATTTGAGGTGGAGATGAGGAGAAATGTTTCACTCAGAGGGTTATGAGTCTTTGGAACTCTCTTCCCCATAGGCCGGTGGAGGCAGGATCATTGAATATTTTTAAGGCAGAGACTAACAAGGGAGTCAAAGGTTATCAACGGTAGGGGGGAATGTAGAGTTGAGGCCAAAATCAGATCTGGCATATTCTTATTGCATAGTGGAGCAGGCCTCAAGCAGCCAAATTGCCTACTCCTGTTCCTAATTCATATGTTCCAGAATTTTGGGGATAGCCTTGAGGTGCAGCCATTGAGTAAGCAGAATATCTTGCCAACAGAATTAGGTTCCAAGCAATCATTTACTCATATGAGAGGGGATCATAATCATAACTCTCGTATGTCTACAGTGTCTGTGACTTACAGCTCATTTATATTCACAAATACTGGTTATACCATTTGTAAAAGAACTGCTGTAACTCATCATTATAGGCTCATATCCTTTAAGCATACTGAAATACTTTCATCAAATCTCAATATATGTGCCGCTTTATATTGCTGCAATCCTAATTCTTCTAATTTACCCTGAAGATGCTGAGTGGCATTGAAGGATTATTGTACTAGAAAGCCCTTTAAAGTTGGTTTATTAGTTTCATTGAGATTTGTTAACATTGGACTCCACTCTCTGACAGCACCTAAATTCCAGTAATCCTTCAGTGATGGTACCACAAATCCCCAATATGGATCTTTTTGCCAACAAATACTCACATTTCAGGTTCCTCAATCTCTTTGTTCTGTTTCATTTTGAATGTTATTTTTAGGTAGATATAATTATCAAGGATGGACATGTATTCTATTCTTTGATTCTAACCTCTACTGCTTTGTATCAGTTTGCAGTAGATGTATAAACAACAGTACTAAAAACATCATATTCACTTGGTGCCTCACCACAATTGTCTTGACTGATGTGGGGAAATCATTTGGCCTGAATTTTGCTGAGAAGATTGATAGCAACATGTCAGTGTTCACTATCATTGCCCCTCTGAAACTGTCTGTAACTTAAGGAAATCCTGAAACTGTGGTCTGTTATTCAGTGTTCCAACACCGGCTGTGCTCTGCCTCCAGCCCTCTATCTCTACCACCTACCCAGAGGTGGTGGTCATAAAATCAGTGAGAATTTCAACTTTCCCACTCCCACCTTGTCATCATAAACACCATAAAAATTTGCTCCTTGTTCAATAAGGTGTAACTGGGTTTTTAATGGTGATGTGATTAATAATAATTGATGAACAATAGAACTAGCCCTGAAAAATAATTTTCTCTTTGTGGAGTGCTGTTAAACAATTAATTAATATATATTTTAAGCTAAACTTTAATAATATTTTTACAAAGCTTTTTCAGAATATTTTAGCTTCTACCTTCACCTTGTATGCATGTGCCAATCTTTTATTTGCTCTACGCAAAAACTTTTAAAAACAATTTTATTTTATTTGTTTCCTGATAGGATGTCTGTGAAAATGCTTTAATGTGATTGGCTGCTTGGACAGCTGGGCCAATATGAGCACTATCAAGTGTGAGAGTCCTCATGGTCACTCCATTGTCCTATACAAACACTAAGGTGCTGTGCCCCCAAGCTACTCCCAAATTAATATATCTTTTGTCGGTATGAATTAGAATTGGCAAAAATCAACTGAGATTGATTCAAGTTCATACTATAAATAAGGATATGGAAAATCCTTTCTAGATCCAGGATCTGAAAAAAAATCCAAAATATCTCAAAGTATTACTATAAAACTGGATTTCTACAAGTCACTTGTCTCACTGGCTTGTTCAGCTGGATTCCAACATCCTCAACCCCACCTCCAATTTTACTTCTTTTCCCCCCTTTTTTATCTACTGAAGGCACTGGTGGGTTATGGTTCAATAGGCAGTGACCACTCTCTAACTCACCCAAGTGACCAATCTTCATCTGCAATTCTTGCCACCAAGCTATTCAATAGTCAGAATGCATCAAGTCACACATGGTCCTGTCCTTGCCCAATTTTCTAATGGGAATTATTGGATAAAGACCAAGAGCTGGAGCATTCACTGATTCAATCTCTCCCTAACCTGAAGCCAGTAGTCACATTCCCAAATACTCTCTGCAGTTAATTTAGCACAAACTGAGGATCAGCCTTGAACTTACATACAAAAGGTAGATATATACTCATGTTTAACCAGAGTTTCCATGGTTTTAAACAAAAGCTTCTTTTTTCTAATGAACCTGTGAAAATTCCCACAATATCACACAAATATGACCCCATTCTCAAAATATGAACCTGGCAAGAATTCAAAACACAACGTATTTATGTTTTCTGCTATCATTATGAAAATCATCTGTCTGATACTTGAATTTTCAATGGATTTATTAAACCACTTTTGTAACATCAGGACACTGGCTTAAGCACTATTCGATTTATATCATGTTGAAAATTGTCAATGATATACACATTAAAAACTCATCTATAGGTGGGGCTTGAGGCGATTGCCAACTTTTGTAATGAAAACAATGGCCAGTAAGTTGAGGGGGAATTCAGAAAGTGGATGTCAAGATCTTTAAAGATTTGTAAAAGGTTGATGGAAAAGAAATAGATCAAGAAGAGAGAATTTCATACTTAATTACAGAAACATGAATGAAAATCAATAAAAATGTTTGGCTCATGGTGACATACATTTTGTTTTGCTGCCTACCCTATTCTGAACACTTTAATTTATTTTTAAAGAGTTATGAGGTTATCTCTACCCAATACTCTCTTATCTATCTTTCCTTAGAGATGTTTCTTACAGATGTGAACGTAAATCATGAAATCACTTACTTGCTCAAACCTCCCTATTACAGATTCTGGATCTGCAATAGGTATTCTCTCAGGTTCATTGTCACCAATCTCTCCCATAAGTGGATCCCCCAACCCTTAATTTCAGGAGTTTATCTTTACTGCCCAAAATCTAGATACATACTTGCAGGACCTGGGGTCATAATAATGAGATAAAATAAAAGGAAAACACTGCAGATGCTGGAGATCTGGAAGAAAAACAGAAAGTGTTGGAAAAACTCAGCATGTCTGGCAGCACCTGTGGAGAGAGAAACAGAGTTAACACTTCAAATCCAATATGACCCTTCTTCGTTGTATAGGGAAAAATGTCCTGTAAATTGCCTGAAATATGCCCTCAAAATGAAATGTCAGCTTAACGGTGTCCAAGAAAATGGAATTAATAGTTAAAGTGAATTTTGGGAACTTGAAACTAATTAAAACCAAGTGGAAGGCTTATGTATATAGCACATTTGTCATCAATGATAAAAGGGCAGCATTAAGGATTTATTCTGGGAAAGCTCTTAGTGTCATGCCTTATCTGTAAGGCCCTTTATTAAAAAAATTGAAAGTTTCAGGGACTGAAGGTGCAACTTGACGCCTAGGAATTCATGCCTCATTAACTTAGGAGTGTTCCAGATCAATTGCCTGGTTATTAGAGGTAATTAGCCCCAAAAGAGGTTAAATCCTTCTGACACGTGTCCCTTGGATTATCAATTGAATGGAAATGCTTTTCAAAAATTTAAATTGAGTAAGGGGATGCTCAGCACTTCACTCAGATTCTCTTTTTTAATTAGAAGAAGATTTTCTTTGCCTTGTTACATGCAGACTCTCTATCCTTTCTTCTATAGTAATCTTTACAAAACAGATGTAGAAAAGTATCTAAAAGTACAAATGAAAGTATATCCAGGCCAGAGCAAAAAAGTTATATAGTTCTGATTATATGACTGCACAAGCTAGTTACAGGCAAAGATTCTGAGTGGAACAGGTAACCTCATCATCAAAAGGACTCAACAATCCAACGGTTGAAAACCTCACATCACCATGTCAGGAAGAAGGTTACCTCAACCACACTGTTGAGGTCGTATAAGATCTGAAAACATTCTCAAACACCGGCATAAAGACTCCAATCCATTCAACAGACTGATTGCGGTTAACCTGTAAACTATCACCAGTACCCTGTTAATGCTAATTTAATCCCTCCAACGTATAACAATCTCAGACACTTAACTCAATTATAGGCTAATAGTCAGTGATTCAGTTAATACACTGATACATTGAATTGACTTTAGAAGCTCTGTAATAAATTTTGTTAAGCAACTATTCTTTCTTCTTCAAACTGCTAGGTGACCTGTTACACTACTATACACAACTATGGGTGATAATAGGGTGGGCGATGGGGAGAAGGGGTGCTTGGCATGGGTGGTTTTGGGGTGGGTAAGCCCCAGATAGTCCCTTATTGAGGAATGAAGTGATAGGGGTTAAGGATTTGTCTAGTCTCTTGACAAATGGTTGTCCGGATACCAAAACTCGGGCTAGATATAGTTGCCAGCTAAGTAATGTTTAGTTACTGTTCATTTTAGTTTATTTGTTACAGTAAAAGTCTGAAAACGTGAAATGTTGTCATGTGATTCCTTCAAGTCATTCACTGGGAATTCAAATCTCTTTTTAAAAGTTATCCATCTCTAAGGGGATGGTAACACTGCCCTTTAGCAACAGGAAGCCATGCCTCAGGGAGCTGCTGACCATTCAGAGCCTGGTAGATCTCCAGTATTACCAGTGCCAGTGGGAGTCATGGCCATTGTTAGTATTACAATGATGCCTGCAGGATGGAATGCTGTGCTAGGGCTGAGGCAGGATGTAAATCTGGGGGTCTCGCTGGAGCCTGCCAGAGTTGGTGGGGTGGCCAGGGGGAAGGGGAACAGCAGGGGGAGGGATTTACACTTTGAAGTGGGGCGGGGGGGCAGCACCCTCTCATAGTACTATGGGTCCCATTAAGGAGGGACTTCCTCTGCCTGCCACCAGTCTGTGCAGAGAAAGCTGCCGGGTTGGTGGGTGGGAGACAGGCTCAGTGCCCACTGGTTTTATTGTGCCCCCTGCCTTCAAACCCGCCAGTGGGGAAGCATTAATTCCAGCCCAGAGGTTTTACAATTAGGTACTTTTATTTGTAGTTCCCCATGCTATTGAAAGATGGACAGATGAACACCCTAGCAAGACAAGTCTAATCAACAAGCTAATTTATTTTTATATATTATGTGAAAGAACAGATTAATGATACAGTGAATTTCTACTTATTTGGTAATGCTTCTAGTAACAGAAAATAAGAAAGCACATGACACTATCCCAAATGTTGGCTAAATATTCTTTTCAGAGTAGCATTCTCCCCGAATCTAGTTTACAATGCTTGTGAAGAAAGCTTTCTCTCTTTGGATTTAACCTCATTCCCAGTTCTCAGACTCCATCTGCAGGGTATTGGCGGAATTTTCCATGCCCCTTGGCATCGGGTGTTACGGCGGGCGTAAGCGGAAAATATAGTGGGAAGGCCAAAAAGCGGTTTCATGATGTTGTGAAACCAGTTTGCAATCGTCCGCTCCACCCATCAATAGTAGGCCATGTTTCCCGCCACCGGACATCGGGAAAGTAATTATATATATTATAATTATATTGCATATAATTATAATCCCTGCCCACCAGAATCAGCCCCCATGGTCGATCATCTGGGCACGTCAGCGTGCAATCACGCCGATGTGTTTCACAATTGTATGTAAGAGACGTGCACCAGGTGAGCTGCACTTTGCTTGGGACTTGGATGTTTGTTTGCCTACCTTGCTTCAGGCAGCACTTGTGGTCATCAGCACCAGGCTTTGCAGGCAGCACCACATCACTTTTAGGCAGGGGCTCACGGGCAGATCTCTTTCTACCAGACTAGCCCGTAAGGCAGGGTTGGCTTTTCAACGGCTGCAGGGCTAGGGTTTGTTAGGGGTAGGGGGTATCCCGGGGTGTGTGTGGGGACACATGCTGATCTGTGAAAATGGCCTCAAGATGGTGAAGGCTGAGGAAGCAGTCTCCAGAGGAGATGAGGCCAGATGAAGTTGTGAGGGTGTGTGTAAGAGAGTGAGTGGTGATGTACCTTGAGCTGGCAGTGAGTGAGATGCTAGTGAATGGAGATTTGTGAGTGTGTGAGTTTAGAGTGATGAGATGGCTGCCTTACCCTGGCGGCACGGATGAGATCATTCATCCTCTTTCTGCATTGGGTGGCCAACCTCTTCTGTGTGGCATTGGCATGGACCACCACTGCCACCGCCTTCCAAGCCGGAATGGTGAGAGTGTTGGACCTCCTACTGCCATAGTGTGGGTGGAGGACATCACAGCGGGCCTCCAAAAGGCATTCCAGTGATGGGTCATTGAAATCTTCTTGGCTTTCAGGGCCATGTCGTCACTGGAACGGTCCTGGGCTGCAAGTATTTAGATCTGTGTGCATGGCTGCTGTTTAGATATGGCACCTGGAATGAGGAAACAGTGAGCTAACAGCATGGCAGGCAATTCAGAGGCCACTCGCCAGCAAGATGGCGTATTTCCCGTGGCTGCAAAATTAATGAGGCGGGAAGCAGATGATATGGCATGAAGAGCTGCCATTGCGTCCGGTGGGTAAAACGTTCTCCACTCCCCGCCCCCCCGCCCCGTTACCGCACTTAGTAACAATATTTTCTTTTTGGTTCCCTTTCTGGAGGAGATGCCAACAGATTAACCTCTGACCATCCCTCATCTCTCCATGATTGAGATTAGGCAGTTGAACTGCTTAATTCCTTGGAGTAGGTTTGTGGCAGCCAATCCAAGCTGGGCTCACATTAATGTAGCCATTGCAACATGCCATATGTGTATATTTATTGGAACTATTGGATTTGTTAAAGATCTCCCTGTTGATCCAAATAGATATGGGTAACAATCCATATTGTCTGATCCATCTCCCTTTGGGAGAGTTCATTCACATACCAACCCTGCTTTTTTTCCCTCAATTTCTCCAGCCGTTTTGCTCTGCCAATTTCCTTTGGGGATCAATCCTTAGAATCCTCAATCTGACTTGATATTAAAAACATGATATCATTTGCATATTATAACTTAACCTAAAAATCCCTTCCAGGCCACATAATCATAAATCAATGTACATAGATTATAAAATAATTAGACAATTAAGAAGTGAAACTGTTGTAGTACAAACATTTTTCAAATTGATACACTAGCAAGGAGATAAGATATATTTTTCATGTATCAATAGCTGTGCATTTAGCTTCCATTGGAGAAAGACATCTGTTAATTACAGTGTGTGACCATGGGAAGCCATAAGAAGCTATCCAGCTCATCAAAAGGGTGAAAGCTTCCCATTGATTTTCTATGATTATTTCATCCACATGAACTACCTTCACTCAGCCAAATAAAAGAAAGTGTTTGCATGTCTGCATATAGTGATAACCACAAATACCATGGTCTAGAAATTGAATGCTCAGAGGATGAGGATGTACTATGCACCTGTTGCAAGTGACTCAGACAGTACATAATATTCATGCTGCCTGGCCATAATCATTATGCAGGTATGAAACCAGCACTACTCGATGGCTGCACACCTGTAGGGTAGGCTGGATATTGTGTGTCTCTGGTGCCACTTTAAAGAATCCACACCTCTTAAAGGGAAGGTGCATTCTGGCTGCAGTCTGTTCTCAGTAAAGATGTGGCTCTAACAACAAGTGAAAGGGCATCAACATTCTCTGATGCTCTATTGGAGGTTCTGCTACAGGCACTGAAGAGGAAGAGGGACAAGCTCTTCCCCCAGGAGCCAGGAAGCCCTTCGGATATCTACACTGTCATCAATGGGAAGAAATGTGAATGTCAAGAGCATTGTTTCCAATTACCTGCAATCACTGCAGAATGCTTCACTAAAACCCCTTCTCTCATGCTCACACTCTACAACCCTCACTTATCCACACATACTGACTGTTATCTATTCCCATACAGGCGCATTCTCCAAAAAACCTCAAAAAACTCTCCCGACCACACTCCTTTCTTTCTTGCAGGAGAAAGTTACACACAGCTCTGGATTGCTGCATACACACCCCTTGAAAAAATGTGCTGCTCTCATGCACAAGGGCAGAGTTGAGACCATGGTAACTGGCGCTGCTGGAGGAGATGGCTCACAGGTTTCGTCACATTTAATCCTCTTTCTAAACCTCCCATCTTCTCTCTTAGCCCACATACACTGCATGCAAGCTACAGTTGCTTTCACCATCCACTTCTCTTTCTCTGTTCTTCGTTCAAACCATCAAACAACTCTCATCCGTCTTTATTTCAGCTGCTGAGAATGTGGAAGCCCCTGTGTCAGTAGAAGAAGAGGGGTGAGCCTTTCAGAAGAGGCACTAGCACTCAGTTTAACTCTTGCAAGCACTAGCTCTGATACCAGCAGCATACAAATGCTAGAGGAGTTGTCTACACACAGTCTCACCAGGCACAAGTACAGAGGAGTTAGGCCATAAGATCATAAGAATTAGGAGCATGAGTTGACCATTCGGCCCATCAAGTTTGATCCATCATTCAATAAGTTCATGGCTGATCTGATTGTGGCTTAACTCCACTTTTCTGCCTGTCGCACATAACCCTTGACTCTCTTGTTTATCTAACTCAACTTTGAAAATATTAAATGACACAGCCTCCACTGTTCTCTGGGTGGAGAATTCCAAAGACTAATGGCTCTCTGAAATCCTCATCTCTGTCTTAAATGGGAGCTCCCCTATTTTTATACTGTGCCCCCAGTTCTAGATTCCCCCACAAGGGGAAGCATCAACCCTGTCGAGTCTCCTCCAAACCTTATATGTTTCAATAAGATCACCGCTCATTCTTCTAAACTTCAATGGGTATAGACACAGCCTGCTCAATCTTTCTTCATAAGACAACCCCTCCATCCCAGGAAACAGCCCAAGGGGAGCAACAAGGGGAGATGGTGGCATAGTCACTGGACTAGCAACCCAGAGCTCTAGGCTAATGTGCTGGGTGAAGGGTACCACCATGGTAGCTCGTGGAATTTAACTTCAATTAATAAATCTGGAATATGAAGCTAGTTTCAGTAATGGTGACCATGAAACTATCATCAGTTGTCATAAATAACCATCTGGTTCACTGATGCCCTTTAGGGAAGGAAATCTGCAGCCTTACCTGGCCTGGCCTACATATGACTCCAGATCCACAGCAATGTGGTTGACTCTTAACTGCCCTCTGCAATGGCCTAGCAAGCCATTCAGTTCAACGGCAATTTAGGGATGGGCAACAGATGCTGGCTTTGCCAATGACACCAACATCCCATGAAAGAAAAATAAATTACATTTGCCTTCCTAATTACTTGCATGCATGCTAACATTTTCTGATTCATGTACAAGGACAGCCAGATCCCTCTGTACCGCAGCATTCTGCAGTCTCTCCCCATTTAAATAATGTTCTGCTTTTTTATTCTTCCTACCAAAGTGGACAACTTCGCATTTTCCTGCATTATACATAATCTGCATTTTTTTCGCCCATTCATATAACCTATCTCTATCCCTTTGCAGACATTTTGTATCCTCCTCACAACTTGCTCTCCTACTATCTTTGTATCATCAGTAAATTTGGCTACAATGCAGTCACTCCCTTCATACATATCATTAATTTGGATGGTAAATAGTTGAGGACCCAGCAGCGACCCCTGTGGCACTCCACTAGTTACAGTTTGCCAACCCAAAAATGATCCATTATCCCAATTCTCTGTTTCCTCTTGGTTAGCCAATCCTCTATCCATTCTAATACATCACTCTTAACACCATGGGCTCTTATCTTGTGCAGTAACCTTATATGTGGCACCTTATCGAAAGCCTTTTAGAAATCCAAATACATTATATCTACTGATACTCCTTTATCTAATCTGCTTGTTACATCCTCAAAGAACTCAAATAAATTTGTTAAATATGATTTTCCTTTTACAAAACCATGTTGACTCTGCTTGATTGTATTATGTTTTTCTAAATGTCCTGCTATTATTTCCTTAAGAATGGATTCCTGTATTTTCCTAATGACAGATTTTAGACTAACTGGCCTATGGTTTAGTGTTTTATGTCTCCATCCTTTCTTGAATAGCGATGTTACATTTGCAGTTTTCCCAAAGGCTGGGATCTTTCCAGGATCTAGGGAATTTTGGAAGATTAAAACTGGTGCATCCACTATCTCTGCAGCCACCTCTTTCAGGACATTAGGATGCAGGCCATCAGATCCAGGGAGCTTGTCAGCCTTTAGTCCCATTAGTTTCCTAGTAGGATTAAACAGTGTAGCTGCTAGCTCACCACAGGGCACAGTCTTCCTGAGCAGGGATGATCTATGGCTCTCTGATGCACTGATCTAGAATGGGCAAGCTCCAACAATGGGCAGTATTTTGCCTACTCTCAGGAATTCAGCTAAGGAACCTAAACTAAATAAAAATTCCAAGCAAATTCCAATCCTACAGCCTTCATGGTTATTTTTTATCAAAATCAAAAGCAGATTTAATAAATTTAATTTCCCAACTTACCATGGTGGGATTTGAACTCCCAACCCAACAACGTCCCATAAAGGAACATGGACTTGAATTTTTCAGTTGTCGGGCGCATGTAATCGGTGGGCCCAGGAAACATACCCCTGACCACGATGGGCCCCTGACCGTAATTTCACACTCGCTGGCCAATTAACAGCCAGCCAGTGTGAAACGCATACTGAAATGCTCAGTGCTGCTGTGGTGGGGGCGGGAAGAGGTTAGGTGATGATGTCACTGTGGGGCAGGTGAGTGCTGTGAGAGAGCTCCCTGAAGGCAGACAGCTGCCTCAGGGAGCTGCAGGCCCGCAAATAATGAAATAAAGCTGTAAACAGCTCCAAAAATATGTCCAAGTATCACAATCAAGCACCTGAGAGCATACCTCATAAAAATGCTGAGCCCAGATATTTATTTTTATTTTATTTCCTAATGGAGATTTCATCCCGCCCTTGGTTGAGGTTTGATGAAAAATGTAAAGGCCGCCTGGCTGAATTGCCCGTCCACCAACCGTAAGGTTGGATGGGCCACGAAAAGTCGCAGACAATTGCGCGTTAATGTGCTTAATTGCCCGTTTAGTAGTCGGCGGGCACGCTTCTGACTTTTGCATATGCTCGCCAAGCAAAATATTGCTCGATGACATTGGGATGTTCGCCCAACATTATCTTGCGTGATTTTATGCCCGATCAGGTCGGGTGTGCACCCGCCTGCAAGACACAAGATTCTGCCCATAGAAACATAGAAAATAGTAGCAGGAGTAAGTCGTTCAGCCATTGGAGCCTGCTCTGCCATTCAATATGATCGTGGCTGATCCTCTATCTCAACAACATGCTCCTGCTCTCACCCCATACCCTTTGACGCCTTTAGAGTCCAGAAATCTATCTATTTCCTTATTAAATATATTCAGTGACTTGGCCTCCACAGCCTTCTGTGGTAGAGAATTCTACAGGTTCACCACCCTCTGAGTGAAGACGTTTCTCCAGATCTTGGTCCTAAATGGTCTACCCCATATCCTGAGACTGTAACCCCTTGTTCTAAACCTCCAGCCAGAGGGAATATCATCCCTGCATCAGTCTGTCCATCCCTGTCAAAATTTTGTATGTTTCATTGAGATCTCCTCTCATTCTTCTAAACTCCAATGAATACAGGCCTAGACAGCTCAATCTCTCCTCATCCTGCCATCCCAGGAATCAGTCTGGTGAACCTTCGCTGCACTCCCACTATGGCAAGTATATCCTTTCTTAGAGAAGGAGACAAAAACTGCACACAATACTGCAGCTGTGGTCTCACCAAGGCCCTGTACAGTAGTAGTAAGACATCCTTGCTCCTGTACTCAAGTCCTCTCGAAATGAAGGCCAACATTCCATTTGCCTCCTTAACTGCTTGCTGCATCTGCATGCTTGCTTTTAGTGACTGGTATACAAGGACACCCAGGTCCCTTTGTACATCAACATTTCCCAATCTATCACCATTTAAATAATACTCTGCCACTATGTTTTTCCTACCAAAGTGGATAACTTCACACTTATCCACATTATACTGCATCTGCCATGTATTTGCCCATTCACTCAACTTGTAGAAATCGCCTTGAAGCCTCTTAACACCCTCCTCATTGCTCACACTCCCACCAAGTTTTGTGTTGTCAGCAAATTTGGAAATATTACATTTGGTTCCTTCACCCAAATCATTGATATATATTGTGAATAGCTGGGGCCCAAGCACTGATCTCTGCGGTACCCCACTAGCCATCGCCTGCAACTCTGAAAAAAACCCATTTATTCGTGTACTCTGTTTCCTGTCTGCTAACCAATTCTCAATACATGCCAATATATTACCCCCAATCCCATGAGCTTTAATTTTACACCCTAACCTCTTATGTGGGATTATCAAAAGCTTTCTGAAAATCCAAATACACCACATCCACTGGTTCTCACTTAAAGAACTCTAGCAGGTTTTTCAAACATGATTTCCCTTTCATAAATCTATGTTGACTTTCTCTAATCCTGTTGATATTTTCTAAGTGTCCTGTTATCACATCCTTTATAATAGACTCTAGCATTTTCCTTACTACTGATGTTAGGCTAACCAGTCTGTAATTCACTGTTATCTCCCTCCTTTTTTTAAGAATTGGGATTACATTTGCCACCGTCCAATCTGCCGGAGCTGTTCCAGAATCTACAAATTTTGGAAGATGACAACCAACACATCCACTATTTCCATGGCCACCTCCTTTAGTACCCTGGGATGTAGGTTATTGGGCTCTGGGGATTTATTGGCTTTCAGTCCCATTAATTTCTCTAGCACCATTGTTTGAGTAATATTAATTTCCTTCAATTGCTCCTTTTCACTAGACCCTTGGTTCCCTAGTATTTCTGTGAAGTTATTTGTGTCTTCCTCTGTGAAGATAGAACTATAGTGGTTGTTTAATTTCTCTGCCATTTCCTTGTTCTCTGTTATAAATTCTCCCATTTCGGACTGTAAGGGACCTACATTTGTCTTCACTAATCTTTTCTTTTTACATACTTATAGAAGCTTTTACAGTTTGCTTTTATGTTCCTTGCAAGTTTACTCTCACACTCTATTTTTCCCTCTTAATCAATCTCTTGGTCCTCCTTTGCTGAATTCTAAACTGCTCCCAATCCTCAGGCTTGGTATTTTTTCTAGCAACTTTATATGACTCCTCTTTGGATATAATACTTTCCTTAATTTATTTTGTTAGCCATGGCCGCTTTTCCTGTTGTGTTTTTGCACCCGAAAGGAATGTATAGCTGTTGCAATGCACACATTCGTTCCTTAAATATTAGCCATTGTCTATCTACCGTCATGCCTTTTACTGAAGTTCCTCAATCTATCTTAGCCAACTCACGCCTCATACCTTAGTAGTTTCCTTTGTTAAGATTTAGGACCCTAGTTTCAGATCAGACTACTTCACTTTCCATCCTAATGAAGAATTCTATCATGTTATGTCACTGTTCCCTAACGGACTCCACACAACAAGATTATTAATTAATCCCTTCTCGTTGCACAATACCAAATCTAGGATAGCCTGTTCCCTAGTCGGTTCCTCGACCTACTGGTCTAAAAATCCATCTTGTACACACCCCAGGAATTCATCCACCACTGCATTATTGCTAATTTGGTTTGCCCAGTCTATATGTAAATTAAAGTCACCCATGATTACAGTAGCACTCTTGTTACATGCATCTCTAATTTCCTGTTTAATGCTGTACCTTACCTTATCACTATTGTTTGGAGGCCTATACACAACTCCCACTAATGTTTTCCACCCTTTGTTGCTTCTTGGCTCCACCCAGATTGATTCTACATCTCAATTTTCTGAGTCAACATCCTTTCTCACTATCGTACTGAATTCATCCTTAACTAACAATCCATGCCACCAACTTCTCCTTTTCGCCTGTCCGTCCTAAATATCCAGTACCCTTGGATATTAATTCCCAGCCTCTGTCACCCTACAGCCATGTCTCCATAATCGCAATCATATCATACCTGTTTACATCTATTTGCGCTGTTAATTCATTTACCTTATTGTGAGTGCTCCGTGGATTCACATACAGTGCCTTTAGACTTGTCTTTTTAACATTTTTACGCATCTCTTTTTTATACTGTGACCCTATTTGCTGCTAGCCCTGGTTTCCCCTGCCTTCCACTTTTGCTTTCTACTTTTCTGCCTTTCATTCCTATCTTTGTTTCCCTCCCTTGTTTCTCCCCACTCAGGTTCCCATCCCCCGCCTCTCTAGTTTACACCCTCCCCCACAGTGCTAGTGAATACCCCTGCAAGGATATTAGTACCGGTCCTGCTGGGGTGCAACCCGTCCAGCTTGTACAGGTCCAATCTTTCCCAGAATTGGGCCCAATGCCTCAGGAATCTAAATCCTGCCCTCCTACACCATCTCATGCATTCATCTGGTATATTCTCCTATCTTGCTAGCACGTGGAACTGGGAGCAATCCTGAGATTACTATCTTTGAGGTCCTGCTTTTTAATTTATTTCCTAATTCCCTATATTCTGCTTTCAGGACCTCATCCCTCATTTTACCTATGTCATTGGTACCGATATGGACCACAACCTTTGGCTGTTCACCCTCCCCTTCAGAATGTCATGCAGCCGCTCAGTGACATCCTTGACCCTGGCACCAGGGAGGCAACATGCCATCCAGGTGTCACATCTGTGGCCACACCAGGATGGTATGTTGCCTCCCTGGTGCCAGAGATTTATTAAGAATCTCTGGACCTAAGGATAAATTGGATATGAAATTGGCTCAGTAACAGGAAGTAGATGGTGATGGTGGATGGATATTTCTCAGCCCAGTAGACGGCTGGTAGTGATGTTCCCCAGATGTTAGTCCATTAGTGTCCATTACTTTGAATTTTTGTAACTTACCTAGACTCAGGTATAGGAAACAGCATTACAAAGTTCGCAAATGGTACAAAACTTGGTTACATAGCAATAGTGATGAGGATAGTTTTGGACTTTAGGATAGCAGAAAGGATGGTGAAATGGGCTGAAGCATGGTAGATGTAGTTCAATATAGTGAAGAGTGATGTGATGCACTTTGTACTAACATAGAAAGGCAGCTTACTATACATGGCACCATTTTGAAAAATGCAGGTGCGCAGAAAGACCTTGGTATCCATGTGCACAGATCCTTAAAGGTGGCAGGGGAAGTTGATGTGGTGGATAAAAAACATGTGGTTTACTTATACATGAAAGTATAGAATATAAAAGCAAAGAGAACACACTAGAATTCTATAAATCACTGGTTAGGCCTCAGCTGGAGTATTGTGGGTAGTCCTGGGCACCAAACTTCAGGAAAGATGTAACGATCATAGAAAGGGTCCAAAAGAGGTTGACCAGGATATTTCTAGAAATGAAGGGTTTCAGTTATGAGGAGGGATTGGAAAAATTAGGACTATTAGGTGGAATTTTCCACTCCCACCAGCAGCAGGAATCATGGCAGGCGGGGCACTTAATTTGGCAGAAGACAAAAAAATCTGTTTCCCGAAGGCAGGGTAAACAGTTGGAATTTTGTTCTCTCGACTTTCAAGGCGGGTAGAGCTTCCCAACAAACAATGTTGGGAACTCTATTTGCATGCATTAGCACCTTATGCATATTCATTAATAGGCCACCTCGCCAGAATTAATTTCATCCTCCAAATTAAGTTCCCGCCAGCGAGAGTTTACAACATTCGGTTTTATGACTGTATATAATTGGCATGCAGCTGGCGAGCTTCACCTTTTCCATGACTTTGAGGTCCATAGGTGTTGTTTTCTGCTTCTTGGGGACATCGCACAACTTCACTTCAATGCCGTTAGCAAATGCTACGCCAAGGCTGGACTTGGGAGGCAGACTTATGGGGGAAGGTTGGGAAGAGTGTTCGGGGAAGGAGTGTAGAATGTTTGGGGAAGGGCTGGTAGAATGTCCAGGGAGTGTAGGGAGTGCCTTAGAGGGCAGAGTCGGTGGTGTTGATGGAGGGGTCCTGCGGGGAGAGCTCAGGGTACTGGTGATAGGAGGGAGCAGTCACAATCAGAGTGGGGGGGGGCATGGGATACAGTAGGGTGGCAGGTACAGGGTGAGAGCCTACTAGGTGAAGGTCTCATCAGGTGGATCATGGAGGGGGACAAGACAGGTGGTTCAGATAACAGAAGGGAGCAGGGTCAGGGTGGGCATGGGGATGGTAACGGGTGTCGGCTCTGAGGGGAGGAAAGGCAGGTGGAGCTGGTTCATGATAGGATCCAGGGTAGTGGGGTGTTGGAGGGGGGAGGTTCAAGAGTGACAGAAGGGAGAGGAATGGTGATATTGGTTGGGTCTATGATGATGGAGGGAAGTTGGTGGGTGACAGGGAGAGGGTGGAAGGCGGTGGAGTGAATTTGAAAGGTGACGAGCACCATTTTTCCAAACTGACCTTGACCACTCAGTTAGTCAGGGAGTGAGATCCCTTGAGATGGGAGGAGGGTCTTTTTGGGTGGGTGGAATTCAAGGTCAGCACAAGTGAACGACTAAAGGGACAGCTTAATAATTATGAGGCAACTGGATGTCAAAGATGCTCACTTGTGTTCTCCTCTCAATGTTGAATCCACACTACAGCAGGTTTGTTCCCAACTCATGAGTCTTATAACATCGAGATCCCAGAAAAGTCTGGAGCTGCCGTTCATTCTGTGCCATTTGCCAGAGGCAGGGTTGAAGGGAGGGAGGTAGATGGAATACCTCCATGGGGCACGGTTGATGGAGGGCAGCCAACTTGCGACTCCAAACCACCATCCTCCCGGATGAATGGTCATGGCTGAGAAGGGATCATGCGGTTAGTCGTTCTATGCTGCCAAAGCAATGGTCTCTTTACAGAGTTTCGAGAGTAGTGGAGACAAGTGGAAAAGTGTCCATGTGAGGCTTCTTGCACGTGGCTCTCATCACCCTGGTCAAAGAGCAATGTCTCCATGCGCATTCATGTATGAATGGGAGGAACACCCATCTCTGGTCCTCCAGGATGTCTTGCACCTGAATGGGTGGAGTGGGGCTGCCATGTCTAGACAGAGGCCAGGTGAAGGGCTTAGCACTTGCCTGCTGGCTTTGAAATGAAGGGAAACCTGTAGGGGATATCGCTTCAATTCATCCACACATCCACTGAGGCATCGATGATGCAGGCTGCATTGCAAGTTGTGTTGATAATGCAGCTGCAGCTGCACTGGTAATGGCTCCCATCCAGATGAGGAGATGGAGGCCCGTCACCTGTTGGCACAGGGCCAGGAGGAGCAAGGGCTTGAGCAGCAAGAGGCAGCAGGGCCTTATAAGGTCAAGATGCCGGTGAACATGGACCACTGCAACGGCAAGCATTGGCCCAACCATATGTGTATCGTTGGCGATGCTCTTATCTAGAGATGAGGTAAAGGCAATGCCGGAGGAGCCCTCGTATGTCCCGGGATTTAGTTGCTCACATCCGCCAGCTTCTTCTGTATGAGTTATGGCTGCAAGGACTCTGGAGGAGTAATGCAGACCTCCTGGCCTACAGTGAATGAATGTCTGTCCGGGTGCCCTTTAAAAAAGGCGCCAGGACCTTCAACCCCATGAGATAAAGGCAAGGCGGGTAACTTCCTTCCCACCCCTCCATGAGATTTGCCAAGATCCTCGTTGATGCATAATTAATGAGCTGAAAAGTGGAAGACCGCGCGTGGGAATCACGCCAACTTTCCCACCCGCCACCGGACTTAGTCTCCAGAACGGAAAGTTCCACCCATTGTCCTTGAAACAGAGTTGATAAGATGTAGCCTAATGTAGGTTGATGATGAGAGGTTTCTATAGCATCAAGAGAGAAAAATTATTCCCACTGGCAAATGGGTCAATAATTAGAGGTCATAGGATTAAAATCATTGGCAAAAGATCTAGGGGAATATGAGAATTTTTTTCCCCCTCAGAGCTGTCAGGATCTGGAATGCTAAATCTGAAAGGGTGATGGAAGCTGATTCCAAGGATAATTGTAAAAGGGTTTTAGACCGATACTTGAAGATTAGGATCTTACAGGGTTACGGACAAGAAGTGCGGATCTAGAACAAAGCACAACTGTTCTTTCAAAGGCTCAGTATAGGAAGGTAGGCTGAAAGGGCTCCTTCTGTGCTGTAAGTTTCTATGAGCGAAATCCTCAGTCCTGCTGTCTGTGGGAAATGTTGTGTGCGGGATTTGGCGTGAGGCCAAAAATCAGTTTCCCAACGTAAGGATGGACTTGAGGAATTTGGTTCTTGGGAATTTAAAGGCAGGTTAAAGGCTGGTCGAACTTCAAGCCCTTTTGCATGCATTAGCATGTCATGCATGTTAATTAGAAGGCCATTTCGCTGGAATTAAGTTCCCCCTCCAAATTAAGTAGCCCGCCAGTCAGAAATGAGAAGGTTTGCATTTACGACTGTATATAAGTGGCATGCACCTGGCGAGCTTGACTTCTTTGTCGATTTTGAGATGAGTAGATGCTGCTTTCACCTTCTTGGGAACCGTTCACAACTTGACTCATATTGAGTGCTGGTAGGACAAGCTGTGCAAAGGCTGGACAAGGAAGGCAGGCAGGTGAAGGGTGTACGGGGTGCTAGGGTGGAAGGGTGAAGTGGAGGCTGGACGTGGGAGGCAAGCAAATGGGGAAAGTTTGGGGGGTGCTGTTAGCGTGGAGCAGAGGCTGGACATGGCAGGCAGGCAAAGGAGGGAAGAGGGGGTAGGTGGAAGGTTGGAGCAGAAGTTGGACAAGGGAGGCAGGTGAAGGGGGGAAGGGAGGGAGGCTGTCTGGGGAAGCGAGTGAGGCAATGGGGAAATGCGAGGGTGCAGCGACATGGCATGGAGGGAATTGTCTTTCCTGTTGGGTCTGGTGGTCCTGTGGCTGAGTGGTGGAGAGGGGTTTCCAGGCAAGGATGGTGGGCGAGAGATGGTCCTAGAGAGCAGGGTCAGTGCTATCGACAATGGGGCCCTTGGGTTTGAACTGAGGGTACTGGGCAGTGGAGGGAACAGTCATAGAGGGGGGAGTGAGATGCAGTAGCGTGGCACGTCAAAGGTAATAGTCAGATAGGTGAAAGTTTCATGGGGTTGAGGGTCATGGAAGCAGACAAAACAAGCGTCTTGGATAATGGGAGGGGTCAGGCTCAGGGTGGGCATGGGGATGGTAATTTGTGTAGGCTCAGAGGGGAGGGAAGGCATGTGGAGGGTGATGATTATAGGTGCAAGGGTAATGGAGGGGGGAGGTTCGAGGGTGACAGAGGGGAGAGGAATTATATTGGGTAGGTCAAGACTGATGGGGGGGTAAGTTTGTGGGTGATGGGAGGAGGGTAGAAGGTCATGGAGCAAGTTTGAAAGGTGATGCGCACCATTCTTTAAATCTGACCTGGAGAATGCACTTAATCAGTAAGTGCGATCCCTCGAAGTGGGAGGAGGTTCTTTTCGGGTGGGTGGAGCTCAGGGGTCAGCACAAGTGGCTGACTAAAGCGACACCCTAATAATCATGAAGCAACTGGATGACAGCCGTGCTGAATTGTGTTCTCCTCTCTGTGGTGAAGCCCACACAGCAGCAGTCTGGCTCCCTGATCTATGGGTCTCAAAGCATCAAGATCCCAGCAGGGAGTGGAGCTGCTGTTCATTCTATGCCATCTGCCATCTGCTGCTGTCAGGGGCAGGGATGAAGGGAGGGAGGGAGGTCGATGCCTCCAAGGGTCATGGCTGGTGGACGGCAGCAAGCTCCCGACTCCAAACCTCCATCCCCCCGGGTAAATGGTCATGGCTGACAGGGGCTCATGTGGTTACTCTTTCTATGCTGCCAAGACAATGGTCTCTCGATAGTGTCTTGAGGATAGTGGAGGCAAACAGGGTAGTGTCAGAGGGAGGGTCTCACACATGGCTCTCATCACCCCTGTCAAAGAGCGATGTCTCCATGAGCAGTCATATATGAACGGGAGGAACGCCCATTTCTGGTCCTCCAGGGGTGGGGATGCCATGTCTAGACGGAAACGAGGCACAAGGTTTAGCACTGGCTTGGTGGCTCTGAGATGGAGGCAAACGTACAAATAATATGATCACTGGATTTATTGCTCCAACTGATTCACAGTTCCACTGAGGCCTAGATGATGCAGACTGCGGGCAACACTGCCTTCCGACTGCCTCTCATCCAGATGAGGAAAAGGGGGGCCTGTTGTTTACAGGGCCAGGAGAAGCAATGGGCTGAGCAGTAAGAGGCAGCAGGGCCTCAAGAAGGCCAGGATGCTGGCGAACAGTGTCCACTGCAATGGTGAGCAATGGCCCGAGCACAGGTATATTGCAGGCAATGCAGCTATCTAGAAATGAGTGGAAGGTGATGTTGAGGCACCTTGGAATGTCCTGGAATGTGATTGCACACATCTATCTGTTTCTCCACAATGACCTACAGCCGTAAGGACTTGGAGGGAATCCCATGCCAGTGGCAATAAAAATGACCACCACCTTAAACTTCTTTGCCAGTGGCTCCTTCTAGGGCTCCACTGGGGACCTGTGCGACAGATGTTCTGTTCAGGAGAGTGCATCAATTTGTCAAATATCACCTTGACCCCGAAAGCCAGGTTGCAAGAGTATTGGGGTTTACAGCAATTGCAGGTTTCCCTCAAGTGCAGGGTGCTATTGACTGCACCCATGAGACCTTGAGAGCTCCCTGGCAACAGCCAGTCATATTCATCAATAGAAAAGTATTCCACTCTATAACACGCAGTTGATATGTGATCACAGAAGGCAAATTCTGCATGTTTGTGCTTGGTTCCCAGGGAGCTCTCACAATGCCTACATTCTGACACACTCCCAGATGCCACAAGTTTTTGAAGGACCTCAGCAATTGAAGGGCTGGCTCCTTGGGGACAAGGGATATCCCCAGAAGACATGGCTGATGACACCAGTTCACTGTCCATAGACAGTTTTAACTCAGCAACTCATAGTGCAGGAGAGGCAATCTCCTGGCAGAGAGCTCTTTCAGGCAGGACCAGACAGATGGGTCCACAGTGAGGTGTAGCATGAGAACACCATTTGGCCCCTTGAGATTGCTCCGCCATGCAGATCAAGCAAGATTGTGCTCCGCACCCCCCTCCCCCCGATCGCCACCCACCCATAGGAAATCCATATCCCTTGCCATCTTTATTATGCCAAGAAGTTTCGCAATTACTTTGTAGTCCACTCACTGAGAGTGCCTCCTCTGCACTATGGGTTGCTGAGCAGAAACCACTCCAGACCCTCCAATCGCAGAGACTCCTAAAAGTGCAAGACTATGATCCGTTGTTGTGGATACTCCAACCAAGGTAAACTTCTTTCCTTCATGGACCCTACAAAGACCTGTTAGAGCTGCTGATGCTTCACCTAGATGGCCTCACAGTGCTTGGCATGGTCCAGCACACATGCCCATTCGATTCTGTCTCTCTCCTCATGCAGCAAAACTCCAGTCCTTCAATGATGTCCTATGCACTTTGGTTGTAAATCCTTTATGTGAGGTCTACTGCCACCCTTGATAAGGAGATGAGCAGGCCAAACAAATCTCCATGTGAGGTCTGACAAAGGTTTCAGTCAATAATCATCATTAAGTGTCTCCTTAATTAGCTTGAATGCATTCCCGCCGTTGCTGGGTGGGTTGCCATCACCTCTGTGCTTCCGCCTCCAGGTAAAGCACAAGGAAGTGGGAGCACATTGAGGAGGCAGTCCAATGCTTCTAAGTGCAATGTTTCTGGCCCACTCACCTCCAAAACCACCTCCATGGAGCTGGGTAAATGCCATCCCTAATGTCTGGATTTGGTATATGTTTAAAATGAAACATACTTTACTATAACATGTTTACGGTTAAGTGTTCAAGAGCTGACAAAATAATCACATCACTATGAAGCACATCTGTCATGACGGAGCTCACCTGAATGAGATGAACATCAAGAACCAGCACAAAGTGTAGCTCTCAGGGTCTGTGATATTACTTTCAACATTCACTGAAGAACAGCAATCTTTCACATTATTAAAATACCTAATTCAGCACACTTCACTGGATCTTTTCTGTTGTTATTATAATTTGTTCTTGAATTCTAGAGCACATTGTGAGGGATGTGATTTCCGGTGAATGGAACTTTTCCTAGTTTAGGCACCAGTGTTGGCATCAAGAACTCACATATTATGGAAAGCACAACTACATGCAAGAAGCTTCCCTTCACTGAGCACCAACAATATGTCTCAGCCCCAACCTCACAAAAGTACCTCCTGTTGCATTGGTGTGAAGTTGCTGAATTTGGGGTAGTTTTGTACAGTAGGTCCATTCCCACTAAGGCCTGGATTAAGACTGCTCAAACTCACTACACATGGGACTCTTGTAATCGACAGGTAGAGGAAGTTTTCATCACGTCAGTCTGGACTGAATTTGAATCCAGTTTCCAATGTCTAATCCATTGTGATACTTTGAATCTTTTAATGATATCTCATCCACAAATTGTGTAGCTAATTATACAACAGTGTTTTTAATTAGGAGGGTGGAGAACATAGATAGAGGCTTCCAGAACAAGGCTACACTTTGCTCTCACACAGAGTTGACCAAGTAAAAAAGTGCAGCCCCATGGCAATGTCATTGGCTTTACGGGAGAGGTTCTCTGGATGACAGCGCACTTGCTCCCCTGCCAATCTCTGGCCCAGAGGCTAGAGCTAATCGAGGTCACCCACCACTGGCATCTCAACTGATCTCAGTGGAAGATCAGCAGCATTCCACCTTTCAGAGTGATAAGAATGTGGAACTTTCTAGCACAAGTAGTAGCTGAGGTGAATTGAGATGTACAGCCACCTTTAAGGAGAAACTAGATAAGCACATGAGGGAGAAAGGAGTAGAAGAGTATGCTGATGGGGGTTAGACAAAGAGGGGAGGATGAAGCTCATGCAAAACATAGACAGGCATAGTTGAGTCAAATGGCCTGGTTCTGTGCTGTCAATTCTATGTAATAATACTGACACTGTACTTGGGAAAAATATGTCTTCAGCCTGTCTAATCCACTCTCACTTCTTTGCATTTTGATAGCATTCTTCCCGAATACTGAGCTAGATCATGTAGACAATGACTAGCTTTTTCACCTTGTCCAAAAATGTAGAACCAGAGGGGATAAATTCAAAACTAATCTGGCAACATTATTTTAGTGAGAGCGTC